>NC_069659.1:165676818-165979848 GCF_027244095.1 Hemicordylus capensis | reverse complement strand
TCCTTATTTTAAATATATTATCATTGCATTTTTATTCAGCAGCCGCTTGGGCAGACAAAATTAGTTTTGTTATTCGCATTACATTTTCTATTCTGTTCATGACTTTATGCAATCTCTTTTGGAAACAGTTAACAAGCCAGATTATTTATTGGAAACAGGAAAGGGGCTGGATTGTTTTAACATTTATGATCCACTGAATCTTTTAAAGAAGATTTTATTCCCATATCTCCAGGAAATTGAGATTTAGGTGATATTAGTCAACTAGACAACCCCCTGGAATGCTCATGTCTTCTCAACACAAGACACTTGCACAAAAACTACTGAAATCACTATAAATATGTAAAGGAATCTGTTATCTTTCTCTCTTTGGAGTTCAAAAGAACCAAGCTGAACAGGACAAAGGCAATCTCTTTCCAAAATATGCCAAAAGCACACACTGGGTTAATGCAGAACTGGGTCTGCAGATCTTAGTGTTTGATGTTGGTTAGAGATCATCAGGAAGAAGGGTTTATGCAGACCGCAAATGCTGTTTGGCCATCCTGCTTCCTACAAGGCCCGAGCAAAAGAGAAGGGGTGTTTAGTTTACAAGCTTTACAATATGTCAGACATGCAGGTTTGATAAATAATGGTTCCTAGTACTGCTGTTCTAGTAAAGTTTACCAAGGTTAAAAATGGGAGGTGGAGTCACTTCAGAATGCTGGTTGCTTCTCTGATCCATCTGACAAGAGTGCTGTCACACAAGGAGAGTCAAAGAAAGGTCCCCCTGAGAGCCACTCATGAGGTGGGGAAAACAGATAAAATACGTTTTCTGTATTATGATTTATTATGCCTAGAGTTAATTGCTTATCAGCAGGAGTGTAGCTATAATTGATGGAGGGGAACATCCCTAGGCCCCTAAAGGAGAGGGGACCTGCCAACTGAGCAACAGCTTATTCTTCACTCTCCCGCTCCTGCATCTCCAAAGAAGAAGCGGGGGAGGCGAGGAGAGAAGCCCGTCTTCAATTTTTGTCCAAGCTTGCTTTGTTAGACAATATTATTTTTCTATTTTTATTTTGTTAATGGGTCTGAGTGGAAGTTTGGTAGTTACCACCCTTCCTGAGTATGTGTCATAAATCTGTTTGCTCGGCTAATCCAACAGGATTTACAACCCCTTCAGCTTTCCCCCTGTGAGTTAAACAGAAAGTAGCAGCGAAGCTGCACGAAGGAAAATGAAAGACTCACAAAGAAAAATAGTAGTAAACGAATAAAGTCCCCTGAACTAAATTAGGTACCACCCTCTACAATAACTGAGTAATAACTGAAAAGAAAACAACAGAGGAAGGAATGAATAGAACAAAGGACAACAGAGCAAGGAATTAATGGAACAAGGGACAACAGTGCATGAAAGAACAGAACAAGGGCAAACTGGAACTAAAAAGGTTGAGAAATTCTAAATACGAACACGGTCTGCGGTAAGCGAAATTTGCTGACAGCAATCTGTGCAACTTACAGACTGCTTAATATAGGGCTCAAGATAACCGGCAGCCAGGCTTTCCTGAGTCAGCACTTCTACTTCCTCTCCTGTGATATCCTGCGCCTGCGTGTCTCCCACTGAGCCTTCCTCTTGAGATGTCTTCTCAAGACAGGCGAAATCCCTGCCTCCTCCTGAGCAGCCTCCTCAGTCCTCATGTCTGGCAGCTGTTCCGATTCCTCAGCTCCAGAGTCTGTTCTCCCTGCCAAATCTTGTTGCTGTGCCTCTGAGCCTGAACTCCCAACCGAGTCCTCCCATTCCTCCTCTGACTCTTCTGAGTCAGAGGTCTGATCCATGATGCCATGCTTTGTTCAAAGTGGAGGAAATTAGCTTCAAATGGGGGCAGACCACTCAAGAGCTATGTTACCTTACAGTACTTCAGGAAAAGTACTTCAGGAAAGTCAGTTGAGACATGGATACACTGGAAAAGACAAAAGAGAATAGGCACATGCCTTGAAAACAAAGAATTGCTTTACTGAGGGGTAATATGGGTACAGAAAGTGAAAAGAGGGTGGTTAATACTGAAGCACATTCACCATAGTACTGGGAAGTGGGACAGAGGCTTGAGGGTGAAAGAAAGAGAAAGAGGAAAGCCATTTTTCATAACTACCTGCTCTTGCTGGGGTCCTTCTCTCCAGTTGGCTCAAGCACAAGGCAAGCAATGAGGTACAAGTGAGTAGCATGAGGTGCAGAGTCCAACGGCAAGGTACAAATGCAAAAGTGTAGGCTTGTAAATTGGCAAGAGCATGCAATGAAAGAGATCGATAGCTTCTTTGAGTGGGGGGGGGGTTAAAAGGAAAAAAATATCCTGAGGCATGATTGAAGAGTTTCAGTAGAGGATCCTGATAAGGTGTCTCTTTAGGAAATGTACGATGTTTGGTAATTCTTGCTCCAAATAAGGCGTGAATATTGAGGTTGAAGTTATGTTTCGGGTGTTCTCCCCTGTGTGCTCCTTAAACAAAAGGAATATTTCACAAAGGGATCGCTAAAAGCAATCACCTGAATAGAGATGGGAGGGGGACACATGGTGCTTTCTGTCATTAGTTACCTGATTTCAATAAAAGCAGGAAGGAAATGAGATGAGAAGTTTGACCTAGCTTTGGAACTTCTTATCAACACATAAGGGAGGAAGAGACCTTGCATTCCATTTGCTTTTGTCTCTTTTAGCCTCCTAATTTTATCTGCCCCGAATCTCTCTGTATATGCTCAGATGCAATCAGAGGGGCATTTTCTTTAGTCCATTACAGCCTTTCAGTGGACTGAAGGCAACATGGGGAAATGTGTTATCAGAATGACCTTTCACTAGAGAGCAGAATTAAACAAGCAGCACCATATGAAGGGTGCAGGAAGGGACAGAAATCATGCAATCCTGTCCTGTCCCAAGGCACAATCTTTTAAACAGCAGTATTGCTTAGGCATGATCAAGACTACTTTGCGCCACAATTAGAGGCATACAAAGTGCACTATCAAGGTTCCTGCACAATAGATAGTCAAAATAAGCAGGAGGGCAGCACCACTTCCCTCCTGTAAAAAATTTTTTAAAGGAGGCAAGTCTCAAAAATGCTGAAGAAAAAGCATTTTTACTTGTGGAAGTCTCTATGTCATAGTTGTTATTCCTTATCATGTTTCAAGGGAAACCACTTGTCATCAGAGGACACTAAAAAGCATGTTTAAAAATTACAATTTCGCCATTATATCATGAATTAACATTAATATTATACTTAAAACACATCATTTAAAGACACAGACACAATATACATCTATTGTATTAAAAGAATGCTCTAGTCTAGTCTAATGGAGTTTTCAGTTATCAAAGGCTAAGAAAAATACAGGATATGTTAATACTTGATATTTGTGGGGGATCCGTTCCAGGCTGCAGCCGTGAATATGGAAACCGCAAATATCGAGTAATGGAATCCTATGGGATCGTGGGGGTTAGATTCCCGGTTGGCTGAAAATGGCTGGAAATTCACCAAATTTCATGAGGGGGAGCTTCTTACCATGCTCTGCTGCTCCCCCTGAGTTGTGCTGTGCCCCCAAATCAGTGGAAAAACAGGCATCCCCCCCTTTTTTAAAAAATATGGGAGCCATTTTGTGGCTCTGTTGAAGAAAATGGCACCGGAAATTACTTCTATGGTCATTTCTGGCCACCTCCAATCTGTGGATACATGAGGTTGGCATGTCCCCACCCCATTTTTGTGCATGCCGAGGTCGGGTGTCTCCGACTACAGAGACATGGATACACGAATGTTGAATCCGCGGCTAACATCGTCCACCTGTACTACTAGAATATTGGATGAGTTTTTAGGGAAGAAAAAGATGAATGGCGTGTGTTCAAATTATATATGTTTTGCAAGTTATCTTATACATTTCATGTTATAATAGCTATTTGTAATTTTTTAAAACTTGATTTTTAGTAGTTATACTAGAAAAAAATAGGCATAACAACTGTAAATTGGAGTGCTTTGTGATGGAGGCATCTGTTTTGCCACTGAAAAACAGGATACTAGATCTATGTTCACTGATATTTTTCTTCAGCACCTTCAGGTCCAGCATTTCTTTTTCTTTTTCTGACTTGCAAGCAGATGGCTTGCTTGCTTGATCATCGGAGGCTAAATTCCGCACTAGAGGTGAAAGTTAAAAAATGAACAAATAGCCATTACTCAATGTGAACTGATAGAAAACTCCTTCCTGTCCTCAAAAAACCAAACCAAAAAACCCCATAAACACTCAGGGTTGAGATGTAAGATTTATCTGTGTGCTCTTATCTCATTTTGTTTACAATAAAATTGATGGACAAGAAGATTGGAGGCAAAATCTTGGCTGCTTGAAATCAAACACTACACAAAAGCTGATACAAATTTAAACAGGATGTGATAATGTGCTCCAGAGAATGTGAAATGGTTATGGGAAAGCAAGGGAGAAAAACATTACTTTAAAAAAAAGGTATTTTATATTTAGGCAAAGATCAAATATCTGGAACATATAAAAAACAATCTTGTGGATGAGGCCCCTTTAAATTCTCCCCATGGCCAAAGACATCCATGTGCAGTGGTTTGCTATGCAGATGGGGGAGGGATTTTCTGCATACCAACTCAGATCTTATAAAAACTGATTGTGGTAACATGGAGAAAATCCCATAATCTGTGTTTTGAGCCACTGCACATGAAAGGCTTGCTGCATGGAGACAGCTTGTACAGAAAGGAATTTAAAGTGGCTCCACGACTGACTGAATTTAAGAAGCAGGACTGAAGACTAGGTCAAGATGTCACCTTGCTTCCAATTCTGAAACCCCAGAGGATCAACATAACAACAGAGAATGTAGTCATCATTTTAGATGGGCTACATTACATCATTTATCAAAAATCTATAGTTAAATTTAATTTTTACATGAGTGGAATGAAGCAGTGGCAGAAGCACTCCACACTGCTGATTTGTACCTGTGGATGCCTTGAAGTGGAAATGATGGATGCCACATGTTCTAGCTATGATTAAATTTGCTTTGACAAAGTAGAATGAAAATCTGCTTTCTAATAACCCCTGCATTTCCTTTAATGCTGAGTAAACAGATACATAGCATAATGTAACATGGCTGTCAAGTCATTAGTTAATTAATTGCGTAAGTCTCATCAATCTATCCATTAAACTAGTATGTGTCAATAAGAAGTTAGAATCAACTTGGAAGTCACAATAAAATACAGCAAAATCAGTCAAAGGAGACTACATTAAGCAGCTGATTTTAAGGTGCCCAAAATTCAAACAACCTTCCTAAAATTAGCTCAATAAAATAATTCCAGTCTGACTGACAACAAAAGTGTCATAGTCTAATTAGACAAATATCTTCAAATTCCAACATATTTTCCTCTTGTTATTAGCTGAAAGCTAATTAAATAGAGTACAGAAAAATCTCTATCTTCCCATCTCAAAAAGCATACAGCAAAATTGAAGATGGGGAGAGCACGGGTAAACTAAAGTTATCAGGGGAGAGATCATCTTTATGAAGCAGGGCTATGATAGAGTTTTGTAAGATTATTAGTGCAATGGAAGGAGTGAAGAGGGAATAAATATACAACCCTCAAAATGTAGAACACTGATACTGACAGGCAGCAAAACGTAAATCAATTCAAAGGATATACTTCACAAAATGTACACATTTACCAATTGCTACAGAAAGCTAGCATAGACATCTTTAATGGCAGATAAATTAGTGTATCCTTTAAAAATGAAAACTTAATTGGATACATATATTTTAAAGCTTTCTAAATACACTTAGTGTTTTTTTAACTGAGCCATGACAGACACACACCGCTCTCTCTCTCTCTCTCTCTCTCACACACACACACACAAATGGACCTAGCAATCCTAATCCTAATGGACCTAGCGATAAGCCATTCACCATAGGCACTAACTAACATTCAGGAGATGCCATCCTGCATCTCAGCAGGATCAACCATGGAACCCATCTGGGTGACCTTGTACTCCCAGGATGCTGGTGGGGGGGCAGTTTGCCCTGGGGTGAGGCTGAGGGCCTCCAACACACTATTATTATTGTTGTTGTTATTATTGTCCTGCATCAAGCACGTGGGACAGGGCCTTCTCAGTCACTGCCCCCAGGCTTTGAAATGCTCTTCCGGTTGGCATCCAGCTCCTCAGCCTCCATAACAGTTTTTAGAAAACAAGTAAAAACGTGGCTCTATATCAGAGTACAGTTTTTACTGCTGCTGCTTTGTGTTTTTTGTGTTACTATTTTATATCAGTGTTAAGACTTTTAAATAGAGACATATAATTTATATATTGTATTTAATATCTGTACTTTTTGTCTTCTAATTGTGTCTTGTTTTAATTATATTGTAAACTACTTTGGGATTATTTTAATGTAAAGCAGTATAGAGAACGAACAATCAATCTATCAGTTAATAAAATCTACTGACAGCCTTTGTGAAAGTACAGAAGGAAGGCCCCAGGACTATGTTTTGCCCTGGGGTTACCTTCTGTGGCCCTGTATCCTCCTTCCAATCACCTGAGCTCTGCAATGTGTTAACTTCTCAAATTCTGAATATTTACAAAGCACTATTTCCCCCACTAAGCATCCACCTCATCTTCTGGAAAGTTCTTACAGTCTGATCCCCTGCAGGTTTTCTCAGAAGTAAGTCTCGCTTTGTTCAGTAGGGCTACTTGTGGCAAGTGTGCACAGGATTGAAGCCTTAGTCTTTTAAATAAAGTTTCTGTTTAGAACCAAACTAGAGGTGACACTGACAGGGAAGGTCTGTGATTAGGATCTCTCATTTTATTTTACAAATTAGGCAGCAGCTTTAAAGATTTGGGAAGTGGCTCCTGGAAAGTGTGCTTAATCCTTTCTTCTCATGTTCTTCACCTGATGCAAATTGCCCCCCTCCCCAGTGGCTACTAGCTCAGTGGAAGAAAAAATGCAGGTACTGATGTGGTAGTTGTCTTTTCCTCCTGTGGAGCTAACATCCAACTTACAAACCTCCCTGAGCCATTTTTGGAAGGGCAGTATATCAATCAATCAATCAATCAATCAATCAATCAATCAAATAATACATAAAATAAGATTTGGGCATCATTCAGACCCGGGGAAGGGCTCTTTCTGGGCACCACTTTCTTGCTTTTATTTCACTTGGGGTTGTAAGAAAGATCATGTCAAGTTTGACCCTGGGTATCCTTGCATGTGTAAAGAATCTCAGAAATCTCTTATCTCCAAGGAGTTATAATTCTAAGTAGCTATAATTATGTAGTGCAACAGACACATGGGCTGTATGATCAGAAGCTTTAGATTATGTTTCTAGTTGCATTGAGCCTCTATATAGTTGTATGCAAATCAATATGATTTAATTATAACAACCAGTTCATGTTCATTCTTATTCAGGAAATACATGGATTTAAAAATGGCAGACTTGTTTAAATACATCTTTTTTCTTGGTCATTTAAATCATGATTTAAATTTAAATGTATTGTTAAAAAAAACCCTCTTGGAGGTGACTAACTGAAATCAAAGCAATTTAAATCAGTGACTTAAATCTTTAAAGCACTTAATTAAATTTGCTTCATAGATATCAGTCCACTAACTAAGTCCAGAACTTCGTAAAGAGAAGTATCTGGAGGTCAGATCTACTGGTTTCTGCCAATAGCTCAGCTTTTACGTCCAGTGCAACCAGGGGTGGCTCTCCTTGAGGCAAGGTAAAGTGACAGCCTAAGGTGATCAATACACCATAGGGCAGCAAGGGCAGGCACCCCATCACTCACTGTAGGCATTGCCCGCCTGTCCACTGCTACTACTACTGTCCCAGCCTCCTCATTGCCCGCTCAAGTGCATTCCCCCTCATTAGCCCCTGGCCATTCCTGAAGTGGTACTGACATTACCCCACCCTTCTCGTTGGCCCCACACCCCCACTTCACTAGCCCAGATGACACCCCTCTTCCCCTCCAGGTGACTTGTGCTGCTTTTTTTCAGTTCCAACTAGCAGGTGCAGCATCCTGCTGGTTTTTCTTCAATATCTCTGGTTGCACTTTTTCCTGCTATCATTTTAACACCAAGTTTGGTGCTGAAACAATAACATGAGAAGCAGTGACCAGTGACAATTAGGCGCAACCAACAGGGTGCTGCAGCTGTAAGCTAGAGCTGAAAAAAGCAGTGTGGGCTTACCCAGGGGCAGAGCGCACTGGAAGATGAGGCTGGCACAGGGGAAAGAAGGGCATCATATGGGCTGGTGAAGTGGGGGTTGGGGCTGGATCAGAGGCAGGGCAGCATGTTGCCTTCCCATCTAGTGGTGAAAGACAATGAGCCAGCCCTGACTGCAACAATATAGTCTGACTACTAGATGTTGGCAATTAGCAACAAAGCATGGATATTGCCGTTATGCTTAATTTGCAAACTTGCCTGGGCCATCTGGCTAACACCTAATACAAGAGACACCTAATACATCATTCACTGATCTGACCCAGCATGACATTCCATATGTTCTTAAGATGCCACTGATATGATGATTGCTAGCCATTAAGAGATACAGACACTCTCCAAGTTACAAATAGCTGGCCTACAAACATACATTCATCCATACAATGTTTGATAGCATATTACTTTAATGAAGTCCCCAACTTACAAATGCCAACCCGCACATACAAACACGTTTTTGCTCTTGAGAACTATGTGTGTTTCACGTTATGAACATCCAACTTACAAACTAATTTTGGAACAGAACCCGTTTGTAAGTTGGGGACTTCCTGTACTGCATTTATACCCCACCTTAATCTATTAGAGATTGAAGGCATTTACATTAAAAACTTACAAAAAGATAAATACAAAACAAAAAAAACTATTTAAAGAGGGATCCAGGTGGCCAATTTATAGGTGCCATTGAGATCTTTCTGAATTTGCCTTCCAGAACAGTGGAGGGGAGGCATGACAACAGGCAAGGGTGTAAGCCCTTCTGTGGCTAGCCCAGTAGCAACAATTTAGCCCACACGGCCCTTTTCCAGGAAGATTAAAAATCATCCTGTAGTGTCACAGGGGCCAAACCCTGAGGATTGAGGGATAATTTAAGCCAGAGGTTGACAGCCACACTCTGGCCTCAACCTTTATCATGCCCGTTTCCAAGCATAGAGTGGCATTTGAGACACAGTGAGGCACTTGGAGGGCCGTTCTTAGAAATTTGGACTGTACTAGCTCAAAGGGGGCAAGATTGAAGGGGGTCCCAATTGGGTACCATAGAGGAGTTATGCCAACAACTTGGCCCAATCTGATTTCAACAGCCAATAATCAAAACAAATGTTAATAACTGAATGAACCCTGTTAAAAAAAAAAGTTTCAGGAAACAGCCTAAATGACCATGAACAAGATACTGAATAGTACAGAAGTACCAGTATCTGGTCTTCTGGTAGCAAGCATGAAGAATTGTCACCTGTACTAAGCAGGGTCTGTCCTGGCTGCATTTGAAAGGGAGACTGAAGTGTGAGCACTGTAAGATATTCCCCTTAGGGGATAGAGCTGCTCTGGGAAGAGCATCTAGATTCCAAGTTTCTTCCCTGGCATCTCCAAGATAGGGCTGAGAAAGATTCCTGCCTGCAACCTTGGAGCAGCTGTTGCCAGTCTGTGTAGGCAATACTAAGCTAGATGGACCAATGGTCTGACTCAATAGAAGGCAACTTCCTATGTTCCTGGTGGCACACTACCCTCCAGCTCTTTGCCAGGCCCCAGTAGGGTAGCAATCAGAATTATTTTAAGCTTACTGAAATTATGAACAGAAAACTCATTAATATCCATTAGCATGGCTGATACACACATCATCATCATCATCATCATCCTTCCAGTTTCTAACAGACTGAAAAACTAGACCATCTGTCCATACTTTGGTCTTTTCTCTGTCTCTTTTAAAAAAATAAACACACACACAGAGAGAGAGTAATTTGCTTTGTGTTGGCCTTCCCTTCTCCAATTGATTCAGAACATGTCTGCCCCTTTTTTCGGAGAGCTGGTCTTCTGGTAGCATAGCAAGCATGAATTGTCCCCTTTGCTAAGCAGGATCCATCCTGATTTGCATTTGAATGGGAGACTACATGTGTGAGCATTGTAAGATATTCCTCTTAGCGGAATGAGCCACTCTGGGAAGAGCACCTGCATTCATGCATGAAGAAGGTTCCAAGTTCCCTCCCTGGCAACTCTGATAGGGCTGAGAGAGACTCCTGCCTTCAGTCTTGAGAAGCTGCTGCCAGTCTGTGTAGACAATACTGAGCTCAATGGACCAATAGTCTGACTCAGTAGAAGGCAGCTTCCTATGTTCCTGTGTTCCGGTAGTTGGTTGGATTGCTATTTGGCAATGTATAGCTTGCTTTTCAACAATAACTGTTCTCAGAGCAGATGTCAATTACAAAAAAGAAAGAAAGAAAGAAATGCAATAAAAGCACAGCTAACAATCAAACATTGTAATATAAATTGATTAAAAACAAAGAACTGGCAATAAAACAATATCTTAGTCATAAAAGGCTTGCCTGAAAAAGAAAGCTCTTGACAACACATTTATAAGGGCCAGTCTTTCTATCACACAGGTGCCACCACAGAAAAAGACATTTGGTGGTGGCAAGTACCTTAATATATGGCAGGACTACTAAATGCTTTCATCCTCAGATCTGGGTGGAAAGGAACATATGGAAGACGGTGCTCCCTTAAGTATCCTGGGTCCAGACTATGAAGGGCTAAAAGTAGGGATTGCTGATCTTGTGGTAGCAAGCATGACTTGTCCCTTTAGCTAAGCAGGGTCCGCCCTGGTTGCATATGAATGGGAAACAATGTGTGAGCTCTCTAAGATAATCCCCTCAGGGGATAGAGCCGCTCCGAGAAGAGCAGAAGGTTTCAAGTTCCCTCCCTGGCTTCTCCAAGATAGGGCTGAGGGAGATTCCTGCCTGCAATCTTGGAGAAGCCACTGCCAGTCTGTGTAGACAATATTGAGCTAGATGGACCTATGTTATGACTCAGTATATGGCAGCTTCTTATGTTCCTAAGCTCCAGCCTGAAAACAAGCTTGTCCGAGCTTTCTGGCTGACATGGATCCATAAATGTGGCTCCAAAGAGGCTATAAGGGAGAGCAGATATTATGTGCTCCCTGAAGCTACTGTTAGATATCAACCTGGCTGCCATATTATGAACTAACTGAAGTTTCTAAACTGCCTTCAAGGGTAGCTGCATCTATAATTAATTGCAGTAGTAAAGACAAGAGGATATAAGGGATTCAGTACTACATACATGTTTAGATAGTTTTTTCTAGAAAAGAGCACAGCTGACAAATCAACTGAAGTTGACAGAACATGCTCCCAACAACAGTCTTAAATTAATCTGAACATCTATATGTAAGTTCAGATCCAGGACCAAAAGACACTGGCCCAAATGGGTGGGCCCAGCATTGCTCCAGCCGCTGCCACTGCCAGGGGGAAAGGAAGAAGGGAGAAAGACTGCTCCGCTCTACCCTGGCAGCCACCCCTTGGCAACAGTGGTAATAATAATAATAATAATAATAATATTTTTCAAGGGGACTCACTATCCCCTCTGTTGTTTGTAATCACCATGACTCCACTTTCACAAATACTAAACAAAACAGGCCTCGGATACCAAACATCTAAAACATCAAGTCAAATCAACCATCTGCTGTACATGAACGATCTGAAGTTGTATGGAAAGTCCCAGTCAGAAATCGAATCACTGATAAACACTGTCTGTATATTCAGTAGCAATATAGCAATGGAGTTTGGACTAGACTGGTGTGCTGCATTAATAATGAACAGAGAAAAAATAAGAAAAACAGAACGAATAGAACTGCCCAATGGAAGCAACATCAAGAACCTGGAAGAGAAAGAACATTACAAATACTTGGGCATACTCCAGGCAGATAACATCATGACATCATCATAACATCATCATGAAAGACCCAGCAAAAGGTGCAGTTCCAAGTAATTATAGAACGATCACCTGTCTGCCAACCATGTTCAAATTATTAACTGGAATAATAGCAGATGAAGTAATGCAACACTTATTAACTAACAAACAGCTTCCAGTTGAACAGAAAGGAAATCGTCCGAACACCAGAGGCACAAAAGACCAGCTGCTGATTGACAAAATGATTTTAGAAAATTGCAAGAGAAGAAAAACAAATCTAAGTGTTGCATGGATTGACTACAAGAAACCCTTTGATTCATTGCCTCACACATGGATACTAAAATGTTTAGAAACAACTGGTGTCAGCAAAAACATTCAGATATTTATTTAAAAAGCAATGAGCATGTGGAGTACACAGTTAACAATCAATGGCGAGACACTTGGACAGGTTAGCATTAGAAGAGGCATTTTCCAAGGGGACTCACTATCCCCTCTGTTGTTTGTAATCGCCATGACCCCGCTTTCACAAATACTAAACAAAACAGGCCTTGGATACCAAACATCTAAAACATCAAGTAAAATCAGCCATCTGCTGTACATGGATGATCTGAAGTTGTATGGAAAGTCCCAGTCAGAAATCGAATCACTGCTAAACACCGTCCGTATATTCAGTAGTGATATAGCAATGGAGTTTGGACTAGACAAGTGTGCTGCATTAATAATGAACAGAGGGAAAATAACAAAAAAAGAAGGAACAGAACTGCCCAATGGAAGCAAGATCAAGAACCTGGAAGAGAAAGAACCTTACAAATACTTGGGCATTCTCCAGGCTGATAACATTGCACACACTGAAGTTAAAAGAAAAATTGGAAGTGAATACATCAGGAGACTTAGAAAAATCCTCAAGTCCAAACTCAATGGCGGGAACACCATACAAGCCATAAACACCTGGGCTATACCTGTTATCAGATACACTGCAGGAATAATAGACTGGACCCAGGCAGAGCTAGAGACGCTAGATCGTAAGACCAGGAAAATCATGACCATCAATCATGCTCTGCACCCCCGCAGTGATGTCGATAGGCTATACCTCCCTCGCAGCTCAGGTGGAAGAGGAATGCTGCAAGTCCATCAAACAGTAGAGGAGGAGAAAAGAGGCCTTGAAGAATATATCAAGGACAGTGAAGAAGATGCACTTCAAATGTTCAATAATGCGAAACTATTCAACACCAATGAAACAAAACAGGCCTACAAGAAAGAACAAGTCAAGAACCGAGCAGAAAAATGGAAAAATAAGCCACTGCATGGTCAATATTTGCACAATATAAGTGGAAAATCAGACATCACCAAGACCTGGCAATGGCTTAAGAATGGCAACTTGAAGAAAGAAACAGAGGGTTTAATACTGGCTGCACAAGAACAGGCACTAAGAACAAATGCAATAAGAGCAAAAGTTGAAAAATCAACCACAAACAGCAAGAGCCGCCTTTGTAAAGAAGCAGATGAAACCGTGGACCACCTAATCAGCTTTTGTAAAAAGATCGCACAGACTGACTAAAAACAAAGGCATGACAAAGTAGCAGGGATGATACACTGGAACATCTGCAAAAAATACAAGCTACTTGTAGCCAAACATTGGTGGGACCATAAAATTGAAAAAGTTCTAGAAAATGAAGATGCAAAATTATTATGGGACTTCCGACTACAAACAAACATCTGCCACACAATACACCAGATATAACTGTAGTCAAGAAGAAATATTATGGGATTTCCGACTACAAACAAACATCTGCCACACAATACACCAGATATAACTGTAGTCGAGAAGAAAGAAAAACAAGTAAAAATATTCGACATAGGGGATACCAGGGGATAGCAGAATAGAAGAAAAAGAAATAGAAAAAATCACAAAATACAAAGATCTACAAACTGAAATTGAAAGGCTGTGGCAGAAAAAGACCAAAATAATCCCAGTGGTAATTGGCACCCTAGGTGCAATTCCAAAAAAACTTGAAGAACACCTCAATACCATAGAGGCCACAGAAATCACCATCAGCCAATTACAAAAAGCAACTTTATTGGGAACAGCCTATATTCTGTGACGATATCTATAATAACAGCAACAACACTGATGATTAAATTCTGCCATCCCAGGTCCTTGGGAAGGACCTGATGTCTGGATAAAACAAACCAGTCAATAACACCTGTCTGACTGTGTAAATAAATAATAATAATAATAACCAGAGAAGTTTGGCGGGGCAGGTGCGAGGTGGCTGCTGGAGATTCCAGGCCCTGGCCATTTGGAAGTCTCCCCCCAGACCTTGGAGGACCGGACCGGGTCCCCAAGGTACAGGGGTTAGAGTGCCTCTGGATCCCGAACCAGTTTGCTTCAAACTGGGCCAGTTGGATGGTTCAGTCATGAAGTGGCTCAGAGGTGGTTTGATTGAACCGAACTTAGCCCAGTCTGTGGCGGATCGGTTCAGGATCAATGGGGAATCCAATGAGGATTCCTCTTTACAAGCAAAGCGGTGGGGAAATACTTGGACAGTCTACTAAAGGGAGGTGGTGGTGGTGGGAGGGCACCTTTAAAAGTAGATTAAAGTTCTTACTGGCCCTGCAGTGGTGGCCACCACCCCTCAAGCTCCCCCCCCGCTCACCCCAAGCACATGGCGGCTGCACAGTTCCGGCCTCCATGGATGCGTGGAGGCCAAAACTGTGCCACCGTGTGGGTGGGTTGCTGGAGGTAATATTGCATGCTTGGGCTGCACAGGGGGACTTTGAGAGGCAGTGGCAGCTGCTGCCAGACCAGTAAGAACCTTAATCTACTTTTAACTATGCCCACTCGCCGCCGCTCCCAGCCGCCCTTTAGAAAACTTTTCAAAGATTCTCCCACCTCTTTGCTTGTAAAGGGGAATCTTCACTGAATTCCTCTTTGCAAGCATAGCCCCTCGGACCCCTGAACCGATTTGGTTGAATGGACAGCCAGTTGGTTTGACTGAACCGGATCATGGACCACCAGTTCAATTCGAATTCAGTCCGAATTTGAATCAAACCACATAATGATTTATCAAATCATTAGACTACACATATTGAAAATAAGATCCAAGACCAATAGCTTCTTCTCATTTAAATTTCAGTTACCTTTAAAACTCAATTAAATTGCTTATTAGAGCATTTTAAAACAGAATTCTAGTTTTCTTGAAACTGGGATTGTGAAGTGGATTTTTTCCATTAAACTGGAGCCAGTGAGAGAACTTATGCAAAGAATAGTCCTATCAGAAAAAGCTCAATCTCAGCACTCTGTATAGTCTAGTATTCAAATAATTTATTTATTTTTGTCTAGAAGATGTTTATACTGCTATTCATGAACATTTTCTAGTGGTGTACAAGCTATAAAAGTCCTTTACTATGTATTTACTTAATTTCTACACAATTTTTATCTAAAGAGCTTCCTAAGATGGCTTACATAAAATAATAAAGTGCAATTAAATTATCTGAACTATTTAAATTATCTTATAAAGCCACAATTAAACAAAAAATAAACCACAAAACACATCCCTGTCTGATATAAGCAACTAGCCTCCTTCCCCCCAATTGCTTTGTGAAATTTGAAATATGCAGGCGCATATTTTGCTAGAGGTTATAATTAGTAAAATAAATTGACCGGTACCTCTTAGCTACTACCTTTATAAAAAAGAAGTCTTCATTCTACTTTTCAACAAGTAACCTTTATAAATTCAGTCTAGCTCAAGTGTCAAAATGACACACAATGAATAAAACTTTAGGTATTCCCCACCCCCAAAATGTAAAACATATCTATCTCACCTATCTTTCTAAAAGGCAGCCCAAAACAGCTTGAAATAAAGATTTAAAACAAAATCCATCAAACAAAGAACAAAAAAGTCATAACAATAGTCAACAACACAGTCCTAGTACAGAGAATCTCTTAACCCCAATTCCATAAAACTAACAGAAGTCCAACCAAAAACCCAGCAGCTAAGCAATGTAAGTACAAAATCACCACTAAAAGCACAACGGGCCTTCTTGGTCACTGCCCCGAGATTGTGGAATGCACTCCCTGCTGAAATACGATCCTCCCCATCTCTGGCAATTTTCAAAAAACACCTGAAAACCTATCTTTTCGCCCAAACTTTCTCAGCTTCCTAAATTTTTTGGAGTTTTAATCTCTGGTTTATTTTTAAATTGTTAAATTGTTTTAAGTTTTTTGTATAATTAATTAATTATACAAATTAATACAAATTAATTATACAAATTAATTATACAAATTAATTATACCACCCAAACTTTCATCACTGGGCGGTTAACAATGACATAAAAACAATTAAAACAAAAATAAAAGGTTAAAACAGTTTAACAATTTAAAAACAGCATAAAATTAAAACCTACAAATTTAAAAAGCTGAAAGAGCTTGAGTGAAGAGTTGGGTCTTCAGACGTTTTTTTTAAAAATAGCCAGAGATGGGGAGGATCGTATCTCAGCAGGGAGCGCTTTCTACAATCTCGGGGCAGCAATCGAGAAGGCCCATCTCCGTGTGACCACCAGATGAGCTGGCGGTAACTGGAGACGGACCTCCTCAAGTGACCTCAATGGGCGGTGGGGCACATAACGAAGAAGATGTTCTCTTAAATACACAGGGCCTAAGCCGTTTAGGGCTTTCTAAGTTATAACTAGCACTTTGTATTTTGCACTGAAACCTACTGGCAGCCAGTGTAGCTCAATCAACAAGGGAGTAATGTGGTCTCTCTGAGATGACCCAGAGACCAACCTGGCTGCCACATTCTGAACCAACTGAAGTTTCCACACTATGTATAAAGGCAGCCCCACGTAGAGAGCATTACAGAAGTCCAGTCTGGAGGTTACCAACAAATGTACCGCTCTTTTGAGGTCATTGATCTTGAGAAACAGGTGCAGCTGGTGTATCAGCCGAAGCTGATAGAAAACACCCCTGGCCACCACCTCAACCTGAGAAACCAGGGAGAGGTGTGGATCCAGGAGTACTCCCAGACTGCGGACCTGTTCCTTTTGGGGAAGTGTGACCCCATCTAGAACAAGTAGATCAAAATAGTCTCTGGAGTTCTAACCGCGCACAATAAGTACCTCCGTCTTATCTGGATTCAGCTTCAGTTTATTCTCCCTCATCCAGCCCATTACTGCCTCCAGGCAGGCATTCAGGGAAGATATGCCATCTCCTGAAGAAGTTGACATGGAGAAACAGATCTGGATGTCATCAGTATACTGATAACATCCTGCTCCAAATCCCCTGATGATCTCTCCCAGCGGTTTCATGTAGATGTTAAAAAGCAATGGAGAGAGTATGGAACTTTGAGGGACACTATACTTAAGCTCAGATTTTGATGAGCAAGTCTCCAATTGACACCATCTGGAATCTGTCCGAGAGATAGGAGCAGAACCACTGTAAAACAGTGCCTCCCACCCCCAACACCCTCAGACATTCCAGAAGGATACTATGGTCGATCGTATTGAAAGATACCAAGAGGTCCAAAAGGACCAACAGGGTCACACTTCCTCTGTCAAGTCCCAATTGGAGATCATCCATCAGGCCGACCAAGGCAGTCTCCACCCCATAGCCCTCCTGAAAACCAGTTTGAAATGGGTCTAGATAATCAGTTTCCTCCAAGACCGCCTGGAGCTGATAGGCCACCACCCTCTCAATTACCTTGCCTAGGCATTGGAGGTTGGAGACAGGCCTATAGTTGCTCAACTCTGAGGGATCTAATGTAGGCTTCTTTAAAAGAGGTCTAATGATTGCCTCCTTGAGACAAGGAGGCATCCTGCCCTCCCTCAGAGAAGCATTTATGATTTCCACCAGGCCTCCTACAACAGCCTCCCTGCTAGATCGAACAAGCCATGTTGGACAAGGGTCAAGAGAACAAGTGGTAGGCCTCACCACTCCAAGCAGCTTGTCCACATCCTCAGGAGTCACAAACTGAAAGCGATCCAGTCGCACCACATAAGAGTTGTTGTCGGACACCTCCAATTCAGACATCGAATTAATTGTGCAGTCTCCATCTAAGTCGGCCCGAATATGAGAGATTTTATCTGTGAAAAATTCTTTAAACACATCACAACGGATAACTGATGACTCCAAATCCTGGTTCAAGGGAGTGGGGGCAGATACTAGTCCCTTCACAACCCTGAACAACTCCACCGGACGTGAGTTCGCAGAAGCAATACGGGCAGAAAAGAACAGCTTCTTTGCCACACGTATCGCCTGAGCATAGATCTTTAAATGTGCTCTATGACATAATCTGTCAGATTCAAGTCGAGTCTTTCTCCACATGTGCTCCAGTTGCCTACCTAGCCGCTTCAGCCCCTGTAGATCTTCTATATACCAAGGGGCCAGTTTTGAAGCAGGTAAGAGGGGACATTTAGGAGCAATCGTGTCTACTGCCCTGGTGAGCAAGTTGTTCCAATTCTCAACCAGGCCATCAATGGAATCACTGGCAGAGCCAACATTAAATTCCTCCTAGGCTTCTTAGAATCTTACCAGATCCAGTAACCTCTTCAGGTGGACCCTCACCCCTGCGGAGGTGGTAAGTGGTTGTAAGTCCAACCTTAACCAGATGGTGGTCCGTCCATGACAATGGGGAGATCGTAGGGGTCCCCACCCACGGAACACAACCTTAATCAGAGTAAAAGACCAAATCAAGTGTGTGACCTGCAATATGCATCAGTCCAGAGACCACTTGGGATAAGCCCATAGTTGTCATGGCCGCTATGAACTCCTGAGCTGCCCCAGACAAATTGGTCCCGAAATGAACACTGAAGTCCACCAGTACCAAAAGTCTGGGAGACTCCAACGCAAGTTCTGCAACCAAGTCCATGAGCTCAGTAAGGGATTTTGTTGGGCAGTGGGCTGATCGGTACCCCAAAAGAAGTCCCAATCTATCCCTGGTCCCCAACAGGGTCCCTGTTAGGGTATCGGACCATATTGTATGTGTGTACACACATACACACATACAATATGGTCCAATACCCTAACAGAGACCCTGGTAAGGGAGATGTTATCCTTATAGACCACAGCCACTCCACCTTCCCTCACTCGCTCCTCTACAGAATATCCTGGAGGAAGAAGCTGGGACCAGACTGGGCCACTAGCCTCCCCCAACCAAGTCTCACACCTCATGCCCCTTCATCCATAATCAAAGCATGGATGAGTTCTGATTTATTTTGGACTGTCCTGGCATTGCAGAGGAGCAAGGTAAGGCTATGTGGGTTGTTGGCAGAGCTCGCTGAGATCAAAGAGCTGGCAGGACAGCCGTAAGGGGAGACAGCTATTACGTTTCTGACTACCCTTCCCCTGGAGTGACCTGCCAACGTTACTTCTTCTATTCCCCACCACCACCGGAATAACTGCCCCACATTCAACGAAGGTGCTCCCTGCCTCCCCATCTCCAGACAGACCCACACACATTAGGACAACTTCAACCCAATTCTAAAACAACTTAAAACTAATAAAACAGAAGCCCCACTATTGAATGCCTGCCTCTATACAAATAGCTGGACAAAATGTCCAGCCCTTGAAGTGGCTCAGCCAAAGGGGCGACCCCCTTCTGTGGTGGGCCCACCACCACTGGCAGCCTTCCTATATAAGCAGAGCAGCAAGCTCAGCAGGTGGAACCAGGAAAAACTGCCCAGTCACGCTTGCAGCCCCAGTCCTGCAAAGCCTCTCCACAAATAGTTCGGGGGGGGGGAGCCAGATGGCACCCAAGGGGGCAGAGCAGAAGAGGCAGCCAGGCAGGCACCCCAGCCTCTCACCCTGGGGTAGATGATGTCCTCTTCTTCTCCTCTCCAGCAGGCTTCTGGGGGGCTGAGGCCACTGGCAGCCTTCCTATATAGGCTGAGCAGCAAGCTCAGCAGGTGGAACCAGGAAAAACTGCCCAGTCACCCTTGCAGCCCCAGTCCTGCCAAGTCTCTCTACAACTAGTCCTGTGAGGGGGGAGGCAGATGGCAACCAAGGGAGCAGAGCAGAAGAGGCAATCAGGCAGGCACCCCAGCCTCTCTTCCTGGGGTAGATGATGTCCTCTTCTTCTCTCCAGCAGGCTATGTAGTATATGTTTTTAACTGGTTTTATGCTATTGTTAACCACCCAGAGATGAAAGTTTGAGGCAGTGTACAAATTTGATAAATAAATAAAACAAATAAACAACAAACAATAACTTTTTCACCATCTATTGAAAGGAATTAAGAGTAGGGGCTTATACGGCTTCTGAGGGAAGAACATTCCACAAGGTTTGTGCCACCAAACAACAGGCCCTCTTCCTGGGGGATACTCATTACACCTCTGATGGTAAAGTTACCTATAGCAAGTCTTCAAATGACAATTTGAGAATAAGGGAAGACCATAACAAAATCATGAGTACCCTCCAGCTTTTGTCTCTGATGCTGCCCATGTGATAGTCCTTACAAAAATTGGGACTATGAGTAAAACTGTGTGTGCATAACTATTATTATAGTAAAGCCTATGTCAAAATCCAGTGCTAGGGCTAATTACATATATGTATAACTAAGACTTATTAGCAATTTAGGGCATAATCCAGCCATAATTCGGCACAATAAGGAGTATATGCCTATTAAAATAGATTTGATTAAAATGTGAATGAGTTATTCCTTAGGATGTTTTGTATATGCCAGAGGTATTTTAACTGATGTATAATTAAAACAAAATGTTTTATTTAGGGATCCAGAAATAACTAGATCCCTAAATGTTGGCTGCATCTCAAAATTTGTTTTGTGAAGCATGCATGTACTTTCTGGATTCCTATTAAATAGGTGTCCTCTGCATTTATGTTCAAGCTCACTCTGTGTCCTAACAGGCTATCCTCTTGCAATTTTAAGGCAGGGATGCTGGGACCTGTAGCTCCAGTCCAGTACCAAAGAAAAAAAGATACTACACCAAGCCTGGAGTGCCTGCCACTGTTCCTGTCACTGCCTCTATCTTTCCCCAAGTTAAGTTTATGGACTGGAGCAAGGTAAGTTTTATGCAGCTCTAAAGCAAGTCTGACAGCAAAATGGGAATACAACTAAATTCAATTATCAAGACATTATCAATATGTTTAAACAGTTAAATATTCAAGTCAGGTCCTCTTACTCTCAGCCAGCGTGGTGAGCCAACGTGGTGTAGTGGTTAGAGTGCTGGACTACGACCGGGGAGACCCAAGTTCAAATCCCCATTCAGCCATGATACTAGCTGGGTGACTCTGGGCCAGTCACTTCTCTCTCAGCTTAATCTACTTCACAGGGTTGTTGAGAGGAGAAACTCAAGTATGTAGTACACCGCTCTGGGCTCCTTGGAGGAAGAGCGGGATATAAATGTAAAAAAATAATAATGATAATAGTAATAACAACAACAACAACAACAACACACCAGATATAACTGTAGTTGAGAAGAAAGAAAAACAAGTTAAAATAATCGACATAGCAATACCAGGGGATAGCAGAATAGAAGAAAAAGAAATAGAAAAAATCACCAAATACAAAGATCTACAAATTGAAATTGAAAGGCTGTGGCAGAAAAAGACCAAAATAATCCCAGTGGTAATTGGCGCCCTGGGTGCAGTTCCAAAAGACCTTGAAGAGCACCTCAACACCATAGGGGCCACAGAAATCACCATCAGCCAATTACAAAAAGCAGCTTTACTGGGAACAGCCTATATTCTGCGACGATATCTATAACAATTGACAATAAAATTCTGGCATCCCAGGTCCTTGGGAAGGACTCATTGACTGGTTTGTTTTATCCAGACATCAACACCTGTCTGACTGTGTAAACAAGAAATAATAATATGGAGGCAATTCTTTTCAGCCCTGAAAAGTAGAATATTGCAGTGAATTGTGTTTATTCTAAATAGTTCTGTACTATTACAACACAGTACACTGTCCTATTTTCTTTCACTCCAACACATTCAAAATGGCAAAAGAACAGATCCAAGGGGGATGTTTAGGGGAATGGCTGAACAAGCAAAACATCACAGCAACACTCAAAATTGAATTGGTTTCCATAGCAACTGTGTAAAGAGCTCCCAGCCTTTTGCAGAGTCATCATCTCATGTGTCAGGTGTTAACTGTGTCTTTCCATCATGAGCCAAACACACCGTGTGTATTGTAGCTGGGCCTTCTGCCTATGGCCGCATTTGCACGTAATGCCCCCGCCCCCGCCCCCGCTCTCCATCTGAATGTGGATGTACTGGAGAGCTCCATCTCTGGAGTCAGCGAGACTACAGAGAGGAGGGGAACTGGCTGCCAGGGCTTTCTTCTTGACTTCCTCCTCAACTCCAGTTGCAAAGCAACCAGACTGCAGTGCCGCACTCAGATGTAACACTGGCACTGCAGAACCAGAGAAAAGTGACAAACTAAATGAAAGTATAGAGGCATGAGGGTATTTTTAAATGTTATCCTATCAGGTTATCAGAATGGTCAGGTTTGCCAGTTTTCTGGCACACACAGTCACAACAGAGATAGGATTCTAGTTTGATTTAAAATGTCTGTGCAGTCTAGGTTGGCATCGTACAATTCACTTTCTGTTTTGCACCAATGACATCTAAAATACAGCCCTCATTATTCACGGGGGTTCTGTTCTCACCTACAGATGCGAAGATGGAAACTGTGAATAACAAAATCCTGAATCAATGGTTGTTGGAGCGCTAGGTTCCAAACCAAGAAGTGGGGGGCAAAAAAGCAAGGGGGCAGAAAGAAGAGAAGAAAAGGACAGTACCTTATTTTCCAGCTGTCCAGCAATGCCCAACAAACCCCCCAAAATGGCTGACTATTCACCAAAAAACATTTTAAAAAGAGCCATAAAATAGCTCTGTGCTGGAAAATGGAGGCCAGAAATGACACCGGGAGTCATTTTCGGGTCATTTCCAGGCACTCAAAACCATAGATAGGCAAATTTCACCTATTTTTCTAACCGTAGATTTATTAGATTTATATACCACCCTTCCAAAATGGCTCAGGGCGGTTTACAACAGAATAAAAACAATTAAACCAGTTAACAATTAAAATCAAAACTATAAAAACAGAATGAAACAGAATACATCCAAACAGCTAAAAACCCTGGAAAATCAGGGCAAACATTTAAAACAGTTTACAGCAGTTTAAAAACCCTGGAAGGCCAGGCCAAATGGATAGGTTTTAAGGGCTCTCCTGAAAGACAGTAATAAACTCAAATTACGGATTTCTGTCAGGAGTGCATTCCATAGCTGAGGAGCAGCTACAGAGAAGGCCCACCTCTGTGTAGTCACCAGACGAACTGGTGGTAACTGGAGATGGACCTCTTCAGATGACCTTAAAGTGAGGTGGGGATCATGCAGAAGAAGGCACTAAGATAACTCAGACCTAAGCCATTCAGGGCTTTAAAGGTAATAACCAGCACTTTGTATTCTGCCCAGAATCATATCAGCAGTCAGTGTAACTGTTTCAAGACAGGCATAATATGGTCTCTCTGGGTTGCCCCAGAGACCAATCTAGCTGCTGCATTTTGAACTAACTGAAGTTTCCAAACCATGTACGAAGTCAGCCCCACGTAGAGCACATTGCAACCGTCAAGCCTGGAGGTTATCAGCGGATGTACCACTGTTTTGAGGTCATCCTCTTCAAGGAATGGGCGCAGCTGTCGAGTCAGCCGAAGCTGATCGAAAGCACTCCTGACCATGGCCTCCACCTGAGATACCAGGGTGAGGCCTGGGTCCAGGAGTACTCCCAAGCTACACACCTGTATGAACCTGCTCCTTCTGGGGGAGTGTAACCCCATCCAGCACAGGAAGATCTAACTCACCCTTCAGATTCTGAGCCCCCACAATGAGCACCTCCGTCTTGCTTGAATTCAGCTTCAATTTGTTATTCCTCATCCCCTCATCCCTCATCATTACTGCCCGTAAGCAGGCATTTAGAGAATGAGTGCCATTTTCTGAAGATGAAAAGGAGTAGATTTGGGTGTCATCAGCATATTGATAACACCCAGCACAAAACCTCCTGATGACCTCACCCAGCGGTTTCATGTAGATATTAAAAAGTATTGGTGACAGAATGGAGCCCTGAGGGACTTCATATGACAGCTCCTGTTTTGAGGAACAACTCACCAAGCTCCACCATCTGGAATCTACCCAAGAGATAGGAGCAAAACCACTGCAGAGCAGTGCCACTTATCCCCAGCTCCCCCAGGCGATCCAGAAGGATACCATGGCCGATGGTATCGAATGCTGCCGAGAGATCAAGAAGAACCAGCAGAGCCACACTCTCTCTGTTGGTACCCTGGTAAAAGTCATCTATCAGGCTGACCAAGGCTGTCTCAACCCCATAGCCAGCTCTAAAGCTATTGTTGTTGTTTATTTATGATCTTAGATCAAATATCAATATACACAGAATATACACAATAAAAAGAGAAAACAATAATGGAAACAAAGTCTAAAATGTCATCAAATATATAAAATCAGGAATCTTTGACAGTAACCGATTGCTGTGCTCTAGCTTCTCTTAGTTTGGTCAATGTATAACAAAATTTAGCAACCGTCAGGGATATTGTTGGGTCCCTGTCTTCTAATAAGCATATAATAATTGTCTCCACTGAGTGAATTTGGAGATCTTTCACATACTGAGATAAAAATAAGTCTCTTTCATCAGTATAAAGTGGACAATGTAACAGTGAATGCGTCAATGTTTTGGGAGCAGCTCTGGAAAGGCATAGTCTCTCCTCATAGGGTTTTCTCTCAAATTTCCCTACTAGCATCGCTGAGGGTAAAGCATTCAAGCGAGCTCTTGTAAACGCCCAGCGCAACTTTGGTGAATAGATTGTATAGAAATAAGAGGCTGTGACCCAGTCTTTCTTGGTGCTTAGGAATTGTAGCGGCCTATTTACAGAGGCCCTTTCCTCCTGAAAATTTATGTCCCTAAGCCTTTGTTTAACTAGGGATCTTGCCGTTGACTCGCCCTGTTCTAACAATTGTGCTGGGCAGAAGCCCATCTTCCGGAGTCTTTCCTCAACCGTCATACACCAACGGGGTTGTGGGGTAGCGGCAAGGAGATGAGGTATAAGTCCTGCCGGGTAAAGATAAGTCTTAATCCAATACAGGATAATGAGCAGCCAGGCCCTGGTCTCCAATTTCCATAGCCCAGTCTCCAGCCGTATTAAGGAATTCGGGACGCATTTTGGTACCCCCAATAGTGATCTCAGAAAGCCCGATTGTACTTTTTCTAAAGCTTGTAAGTCTTTTGGCGGTCTAACCTGGATCCCATATAGCAGCTGAGGTATCACTTTAGCCTGAAAGGCTTTATTAGCTGCCGGAATATAGCCACCACCTTGTGCCCAGAAAAATTTCCTCATTGCCATGGAAGATCGAGTGGCATTCAATTTAGCGGCACTGGTGTGTATAGAGGTACCACCATTAAACTGAAACACCACCCCCAGGCAGCTCTAAAGCCAGTTTGAAATGGATCTAGATCAGTTTCCTCCAAAACCGCCCGGAGCTGGTTGGCCAATATCCTCTCGATCACCTTGCCCAACCAAGGGAGGTTGGGGACCAGCCTATAACTATCCATTGCTAAGGGATCCAGGGAAGGCTTCTTAAGAAGAGGTCTAACCATTGCCTCCTTCAAACATGGAGGCATCCTACCCTCCCTCAGCGATGCATTTATGATATCAACTAGGCCACCTCCAACAATCTCCCTGCTAGACAGAAGCAGCCAAGTCGGGCAAGGATCCAGAGAACAAGTGGTAGGCCGAACCTCCCCAAGCAGTTTGTCCATATCCTCAGGTTAGCATTTATAGTGGTACATCCCGGCACCCCAACCTCGGGCTCTTCTGGGTGGGTGATCTACCTGCCGACTGTCTGTGGAGAAGCACTTTCGGGCTCCCCCCCCCACCCAAAAACCAGGTAGCTCTTTCTCACTGGTTGTGAGAAAGGGCTCAGTCTCTCTAATTATGTCAGTGCCCATAAAGCTTGCATGAGGGGAAAGTGGCAGTTAGTCATGCATTTCAAGAATTCATTCACTGTAATGCCTCAATGAGGTCTCCGTTTGTCACTATTATTACCTTTAGGGGCCAGCGTTAATAGCATTTAGTGTACTCTCTCTTGTCTTTCTGTGCTAGATTCTATATTTGAGTGCAATACTAATCACAAAGTATTATCTCAATGACTTTATTTAAAAAGTGATTTGCACATGTAGCCAAAGACATGAAGATGCATTTAATATCCAAGTATTGCTAAAAATGAACTACAATACATGAAAAATCAATATAAATGTCAAATCCTCTTTAGTAGCAAGTTCCATTTTTATATTAAAGCTGAAGCCCTGATCATGCAAAGACCTGAAGCATACATCAAAATCTCAGTTACATCAATGCGGCTCTTAGGGTAACTGTAACTCCTTATGACCTCTCCCTGTGCGGGAAGAGGGTCAGTACAACAAAGACTTGGGGAGAGGAGTCAGTTAAAAAAAGAGAGAGAATCCTTGCTCAGAAGCTGTCCATCTGGAGTTCAAGATTACTTCAGAACAAATGGAATGAGGATTACAGCCCTTGTGATAGAAACGTAAAGCACTGCTATACTAAATATCTGTTGTAATAGTAGTAGTGTGACACTAATACGTTGCTTCCAATTTTACTGCCTTGCCTGATAAGATCTTAGGATTATGAGCAACTGGGTGGGACTACACTGGTGCATGCCATGTTATTTATTTACCATATTTTTATACCACCCAAAACTTATGTCTCTGGGCAGTTTACAACAAAATAAAAACAGAAAGTAAAACATTAGTTAAAACAAAAACAAAAAGTTTAAAACATTACAACAATTTAAAAATTTTAAAACAATATTCTAGAACAATATTAAAAACAATCAAAACAGTATCAGTTAAAAGCCTGGATGAACAGATGCGTATTTAAAGACTTCTAAAAAATGGTCAGAGATGGGGAGGCTCTTATTTTACTAGGGAGCACATTCCAAAGCCTTGGGGCAGCAGCAGAGAAGGCCCATCCCTGAGTGGACACCAGATGAGCCGATGGCCAAATTTTCCTGAAACACTATCCTAACATTGTCCTGTGATGTTGCATTGGCAAAATGGTTGCCATGGTGCATCATAGACACTAGTGTACAAGTTCAGCAATGTCCTGGTATCCAGCTGTAAGATATTGATATGACTTTTGTTCTGAGACAGAAGAAGAGATGAGGACTGCACCTGTATACAGAGCTTTGTCTATAATGTTTTTTATACTCAGCCCTGGAACAGAACAATGAAGAGCAGGATGCACTTCTGAATATAGGATAATGTTTTCCTTTCTGTACTCCGTAACTACGCAGAGACTTAAGTTTTGGGCGGTATAAAAATATAATAGATAGATAGATAGATAGATAGATAGATAGATAATAAAACCTCAATGGTCTATCTCAGATTTTGGATTAAGTGTTATACTTCCAGAACAAAGAACTTCTGTATCAAGAGTGGCTTGATTCCCCACTGCCTCTCATTGTAGAAAATATACACTGTCTAAATGACTGCCACCTTGCCACACAAATCAAGAAAAAAGTATCTCTTCCATTGCAGTTATTTACACTAATGTAGGAAGTGCTTGTCACCTTAAGTGACACAGTGGGGGGGAATGCTTGACTAACAAGCAGAAGGTTGCCGTTTCGAATCCCTGCTGGTACTATATCGGGCAGCAGCAATATACGAAGATGCTGAAAGACATCATCTCATACTGCGTGGGAGGGGGCAATAGTAAACCCCTCCTATATTCTACCAAAGACAACCACAGGGCTCTGTGAGTGCCAGGAGTCGAAATCGACTTGGCGGCACACTTTACCTTTAGAAAGTGCTTATTCATTCTGACAGCTTTTGGTTTCATATCTGTCAGACCACATTCATCCATATGAACTGCCAGGGTCCTCTGTTCAGCATCTCAGGATCTGCTCATGCCCCTGTTGCTGACTGAGATTTGGCGGAAGGGGACTACAGTTGTGGCCCCTGAACTTTGGAATGCCCCAGAGGCACTCTTACCCCTGGACTTCAGGGCCAAGGTCCACAGCCTCCACAGCCCCTGGGGGGCCTCAAATCCTCTTTAGTCTGTCCCAGGTGTTGTGGTTGCTCAGTGGAGCATGATGATGCTTAATGTGCAGGCGGGGGGTGGGGAGCCTCCAAAGGCTTTAGGTCCAGGCTCCAAAATTAGGTGCATCTCTGGAATGCGCTCCCAGAAAAGCTTAACCACGCTCCCTTAAAGAACATCTAAAAGTCCATCTTTTTAGAAAGGCTTTAAAAAGTTTTATCTACAGCTTATATCTGGTGAGTTTTTAACTTTCTAACTTGCAACTTTTAAATTAGGTTTTACCTGGGACCTGTTTTTAGTTTCTTTTTTAAAATTAATTTTATATTGTTTGATATTGGTGTATCTGTTTTACCAATATTGTGAGCCATCCCAAGCAGAATTGCAATTGAGGGCTGTGGTACACATATTTTAAATAAACAAATAAATATGAAATTGAAATTCATAACGTATCCTTGATATACTGCATCATATGCCTGCATGTGCCAAATTGTTCCACTAATTCATGTTTAAAATTTCAGCGTACTTTATATTTGCTCAAACAGAAGTTGATGTTACTTTTGTACCGTTAACAGATTCACTGCATACTCATCTATGAGTGTTAATCTATAAGATACTCACAGAATATCCACTAGATAACTATTATTCTGTAGTACCATATGTTTTTGAACTCAAGTGGATAAATCAAACAGTTGGCTGACCTCTTCAGCACATCCACTTAATGACTACTGTGGCGGACAGCAAGTATCCAGGGAAATTAATCTAGGCTATTCACACTTTTTATGAGCTGCAAACCCCACAGGAAAGCAGGAGATTGGGTTTTTCCTGTTTCCAGATCAAATTTGCTTTCAGCACACGAGAAACAGGAGACAATCCCGAATGTAGAACGAGAAAGAAATTTACCCTGAAGAGCAAATGGCCAGAGAGCCTAGCTCGTGGTTTTATTTCTATTGTTTCAATTAACCAAAATAATATATTTTTTTAAAAAAAATAGATATGGCACTTTTCAGTAGATTTTGAATAGCAATTGTCATCTATGCATTGTATATTTTCCTTTATTCTATCTGTGTTCGGCTGAATAGCTATTTTAAAAAATATTCTGGTTGTTCTTACCTTTTCAGGTTACAGGTGCTATGAGCTGAATGGAATCATGTAGACTGCTGTTTGATAGCCATTGCTGTAATTATTATAGCATATACATTGATAAGCATCTTGGTTTTAAGACTGTTTTCTTTTCACATTCCTACTCCTTTTTTAATATAGCCTTTAGATTTTCAAGAGTTTAGGCCAAGAAATATCACTTAAAACACAAATGAATAAAACCAATAAAATGTGCCTTCAAAGTACAAAACACTATACCAAATTGACATTATCGGGATCCAGTTATTGAAACTGATCCAATTATTTTAGCATGTTCAGAAAGCATTCAGGCTTAGATTCTGGTGAGTTTTAGGGAAAGTAAGCTGTCATTCTGCGGCAACCAAAATTGTCTGTATACTCTTGCTGAATGGATGCCTATTCTTGGTATTACGCCTTTCCTTTCTCACTGACCTAGGACTATTTGGTTCTATGAATGTTCTACAAAGTGCTTGAGTTTGCTAAGTCAACAGGTCAAAGATTTTGGGAGTTTTGTGCATGGTTTAAACCAGGATGATAAGCAGTGGGTAATGTTTGGGACTTGGATGAGCAGGGGCGTATCTAGGGTGGGGCAGGCAGGGCACGTGCCCCGGGCGCCACTTGAAGGGGAATGCCATTCTTAAAAATTAAAAAAAAATTAAAAAATGGCTGCTGAAGACAAAATGGCCACCATGCATGCTCAAATGGGCTCCGTGAGGCCCTAGGCCATGCCAGGCCTTGCTGAGGCCATTTGAGCATGCGCAGTGGCCATTTTGTTTTCAGTGGCCATTTAATTTTTTTTTTTTAAACGGCCACCGCACATAATCAAATGGTCCCTGCGAGGCCCTAGAGGCCAGCAGGGGGGGGGACCTTTGCAGACCCCCTACACATGGCCTTTAGGAAGACCCCCTGAAGGGGCTGCAGGTAATTTCTTTTAAAAATATATAATATTTCACTGTACACATATTTAGTTTGGCATTAAGTACAGAGACACAGGGCTTGTGAATACTGAGCTGAAGCTTATGAGCTAGGATTGTATTCATTTGCTCTTACTTTGCTTCTTGTGATAAGTGAGTTAAATGTGATGTCTTAATAATATGGCTATTAATGGTGAGTTTGTCTTTGAATCAGTGTGAAATCCTTAGTATTAAGGCCCACTGGGAGTTTCTTGCTCTCTTTCTCTCATTTTAACTGTCTTTCTGAAATACTAGAATAAATTCCAAGCAGTGACACAGTTTACTTTAATTATTTTCAGAGTATCTGGGAAAAGTCAAATTCTCCATTGATTTTTAAAACTTATATAATAGTGATGCTACAATGCATAGCAGAGAATTAGACAGGCACTTCTGTTTAGTTTTCCAAGTACAGCTCCACATAGTATTTGGGTATTTCATGAGCCCCAGCATACTGAAATTTGTAGTTTTCCAGCATTTTTTGGTCTGGCTACGTCCACTGCTAAATAGTTTTTGAAATATTAAAAGATTAACAAGCTTGACTTGTATTTTTGAGCTGATATTATGGTAAAGTTATCTAAAAGATGGGTGTCAGATGTTTGGACAGGGGGCGCAATTTCAGTGCTTGCCCTAGGCACTATTTTCCCTAGATACGCCTCTGTGGATGAGGGAAAGCCAGGTCAGCCATTAAGCCCTCTAGATAGCCCTGAGAAAATCACTATCTCTATGCTCAAAGGGCTGCTGTGATAACATGTGAATGGCACATGGACATCCTCAAATGCCTTGGTGCACAACAGGCAAACAGTGTGACAAATAATCAAATAATAGATCCATAACCCAAGTGTACCCAGGATAACTTTCAGCATTCCAGGAATTTTTATTCTAAATATAGAATTTTTAGAATCAGGAGAAAACACAGTAACATAACATTCCACTGTCATTCTTTCCAAACAGCCAACAGTCACTCCTCTCCTTCACTCTGCCCCTTCTCCTCCTTCACCTGTCTCGCCGCCACCGCTCCCCCCCCCATTACTAGATCTAAGAAGTGTGGGAATCATTGCACTCAGGCCCCAATAAAGACAAGACACGTATAGTTGGATGAAGTAGGGCCACTTTATTAATTTAATTAATACAAATCCTGCAGTGAAGCATGACAATTCAGAGTGTGGTTACCCTAACCACGGGTCAGTCTCATAAGGAAGACCACCCAACCCCTGATGAAAGACTGGGTGTTAATTCCACCCAGACTGAATCCGGACATCATAAAAGCCATGGGGAGAAACCCTGCTGAGGGGAGGTCAGACAGCCTCACCTAACCAGGCCGCAAAACTCTGAGTGGTGGGTGCCAGCCTGCCCCCAAGTAGGGGTGGATCCCAGCCCAAGGGCTGCAAACCCTGCAAGGGCTGTTCCTTGGCTGGCCTACTTGCCTTAAACGGTCCTTCAGTCAAACACCAATTAATACACTTACATTAACCTGCACTCATCGGCAAAGTGACCAATCAAGAGGTGACAACCCTAAATCAGTTTCAGAGAGAAATGGGAGAGGGGGGAAGGCCACATCATGGCCAATCAGGTATGAGCCAAAAAATTCCTACTTGGCCCCAAATGGCGACCAACTGGGCATCCCTCACTGAAATGGGTGGGAGGGAAGGCTGCTCAGTCCAAGCAACTGAGAGTGGGGGCTATGGAGCTGGCTGCTTAAGATGCCACTCCTGTATTCCAACTGGTTAGTCTACGTCACATGGCGGACTACAAAAATGGTGGCCTCCGTGTCTGCCTCAGGGGCCGAAAGCACAACCCTACCCTGCCACTACAGTCGCATAAAGCAGGGTGGGGGTGGGGTGGCAAAACAACAAAACATTCCCACCAGGTCTCTAACTGCTTCAACTCCTCCTCTCTCAAGCTTCAGTAATAAACCATATTCTTTCCTTCTACCATTCATTTGGCCCCTTCTCTCCTCCATTCTCCACAGTGCATCACAAATATCTGAGTTGTTTGCAAATGCTTAAATCTTCTGAATACTACTTTCCCTGGCTGAAAACTGGATGTGTAAAGATATGATTCACTGGTGGATAAAGTTCCTGTCCAATAAACCTAAAGACTATTAACTTTATTTGACTGTGAAGAGAGTACAGTCTTCATCTTGAGCTGTGCATTTCTTCTCACTATACTCATTATGGGAAATTTAGCATCTAATCACTTACAGTTTGCAGAATTGCTATTTGAAACCAAATTTGTCAAATATGTTTGACAAATATTTGATTGACAAAGTAATATTCCAGATAAAGAGTGCTTTTTTAAAAGGAAATTTAACAACCACAAGAAAATAGACAAGTCTGTTGGTATAAGGGAGCCTGGAGACAATTTTAAGAACAGAACTGGCTGTGTGGGTGCTTGATTTACAAACAGTCACCAGCAGGGTAGAGTGATTTAAATCAAGAAAAGAGGCAGATTTAAATTACTGATTTAAATAAAAACCTTCTATTTAGCACTTACATTTATATACCGCTCTATAGCTGGAAGCTCTCTAAGCGGTTTACAATGATTTAGCATATTGCCCCCAACATTCTGGGTACTCATTTTACCGACCTCGGAAGGATGGAAGGCTGAGTCAACCTTGAGCCCCTGGTCAGGATCGAACTTGTAACCTTCTGGTTACAGGGCGGCAGTTTTACCACTGCGCCACCAGGGGCTCTTTTTACTATTTAGATGCCTCCTAAATAAAAGTCCATACTAGTTGTTAGCTATATTGACTTAATGTTGCTTCATTCTGACAACCAGGCCTTGCACCACATTGCTGCACTGCTATCATTTGCCACATTAGTGCTTTTAAGCATATTTCTTCAAAACATTTCAAAATAGGGCAGTCATCTTCACTATTTGTCAAATGGGAGTTTCTTTGGAAAAAAACCTCCAACATGAGAGATCTGAATGTAATGCTGTGCTTTTCCCAGTGCCAGCAGAGGTCACCCCTTTAAGAGAAATAGAACTCCTGGCTGTCACATAGGGATGTGTAGACCGGTCCAGAGGTTCAGGGGTTCGGGATCAAACCGAACCCACCCACCCCAGTTCCATCCGGACCAGATCCGAACCTCCGGACATGTTCACAGTTTTTAAAAAAAATTAAAATAAATTCAAAGTACTTTTTAGCCCCTTTGGGGGGCTTCCTGCATGCCACGCCAGGGTGGGGGTCCGCGAGGGTTCCCCTTCCCCCCACCGGCCACTTTTCAATATGCCTTCCACAACAGCACTGAGGCTCAACAGGGCTAGATTTCACTTATTAGGAATGTGCAAACCAGTTTCGAATCAAACCATTTCAACATCAAGCCTGTTCAGTTCAATGGCTCGATGCCAAACTGAAACCCACCCACCTCAGTTTGGTATCGAGCCCCCCCCCCAACCTGTTCAAAGTAAAACTTTTAAAATATCAACTTATCCCCTCGGTGGGGGCAGCCCTCCTCTGAAGGTTCCCTCCTCTCCAGGAGGTTCTCCCTCCCCCACCGGCCTCCATTATTGCCAGAAATAACCCGGTTCAGGCATTCTTCAGCCCATTCTTGGCCTGCCCTCCATCACGGTGGCCATTTTGGAGGCTGCCACACATGCCCAATGGGCCTTTGCATGGCCAGTGACCCAAAAAGAAAGCAAACAAAAAACCCAACTGAACTGCCTGGAAAATTTCTTAGTAAAGGAGCCGTAAGAGAAGTATGACAAACTCGATTAAAAAGTACAGTATAATAAAACATGAGCTATAAACGCAACTGCTCCATCTCCACATGGGCATACCCATTCCTCATAAGGAATCCGCTTACACCTACCTTCCAGAACTACTGATGAGAGAACATAAAAATGTGCCAATGAGAACATCCTTCTATACTCAGGCACCATTAACATGTTAAGGTGCCTATCTGGTTTGGAGTTATATATTTGGTTCCCAAGATAAAACTTATTTGTAACATAACTTAGATAATTTTGGCACGCGATGTCTAGGAGACTTTGTTTGAGGGCTAACTTGGCATATTCATGGCCCCATGCCATCAACAGCTCAGGAAAGAATGCAAGTGAATAGTTTATTTAGTTTATTTTCGCTATTTGTAATTTCTATTGCAACTGAAAGCCACCCTTCAGTATCAAAGGTGCCAAACTCTGAGGGAGAAAAATAAGCTTTAACCATAGATTACATACCACTAGCCAGACTCTGGTTTCCACACTTGGTACACCTGCCTCTAAATGTAAAATCACATTAGGCACACAGTAAGGCACTTGAAAAAAAGCTGCTCAAAAACTTGGTTTGGGTTGTTTCTAAGGCTGTGAAATTGGAGTATAAGGTGATTTGGGCACCATATAAGAAATGGGCTAATGCTTTAGCTTCATATCGTTTGATAGCAGCCAGGATAAACTACCCCCCTCTAGTTTGGAAAAAAGCCAAGATTGCTGAACTGTTTAAGTCTGTCCTACTTTGTCATATAATGGCCCAGTCCTGCCAACTACTCACCCCCCACCCGCCCCATCACAAGAAGTTACTTAGCAAATTTATTACTGAAACACTGGGCAGTCTGAGGCAGGCTTTTGATCAATGTATAGCCCAGGACCACCAAGGGGTTAAAAACTCATCAGAGCATGGTGTCACTAACCCCCGACTGGTCCCTCCCTTTGCAACTGTCTCCACTTCTTCACATAAGATGTCACCGGGCCTCTTGGGAATGAATAGCCAAACAAACTTTCGACAAGTGCTTCCGAGCAGGGTCATTAGTAGGGATGATTGAATGTGCTGCAGATGGTCAGAGGCAAGTAGCGCTTGATACAGCTGTGGTGACCATTTAGCATGGCAATATGCTCCTCCTGCCAAGGATGGGAAGGGGGTTTTAACGAATCTCTGTGTGGGAGTGGTGAATGAAGGGCTTTAAAAGGAAGATGAGCACTGTCAGATTTGGGGGTCACCTCAAATCTCTCCACCAGGAGCAGATTCCCTGAGGTGATAAAGTAGTCTATCAGGCTGATTCTGGAGCTGGCCAGATACCTGTAGGTGAACTCGGTGGGATGGTTATTTTCAAGTGGGCTGTTCAAAACGAAGAGGTTAAGTCTTGTGGTCATTAGGCAGAGGCCCACATAATTCGACCTCTGGTCCTTTGAAAGGCAGATAAGAGCGAGCCCTGTGGGAAGTGCCTTATGGGTGGATAGGCCCTCTGTTGAGTGTATAAGGTACAGCTATCAGGACCCAGCCTGGGCCAGCTCAGCAATCCAGATTTGCCCTCCAAAGCTCGCTCAGAGACACACTGCCATACTGTTTTATGCAGATGATGCAGCTATCCTCTCAAGGACCCCCACAGGCCTGAGGGCCCTGACACTGCACTGCAAGGAGGACTGCCTGGAAATCAACAACCACAAAACTAAAATCATGGCCTTTGCCATGAGGCCCAAGATCCACTCTTGGTGGATTGAGGGGCATAAGATTGAGCACGTTTCACACTTCAAATACTCAGGGGTAGTTTTTCATTCTGGAGGCTCTAGGAAAGCTCACAGGGAACATATGGCTCTAAATGCTCATAGAAGCTCCTCTGCCATTCTCAAATTCCTGCAGATGAGAGGAGGCCATTATGTACCCATGGCTCTTGAACTGTTCGCAGCCAAGCAACTAGTTCAGATTCTCCATGGTGCCCAACTGGACTCCTTCCCCAGCTTCGCAACTCTGGAATGTGTACAATCTAAATTCCTGCGGGCAGCGCTACAAGTACCAAGATGTGTCTCCAATGCCACTCTGCGCCTGGAGACAGGCCTGATCAAGCTGGAGGTTAGGGTGTGGGTGGCCAGCTGTCCTCTGCTACTGGCTCAGACTATCCTTTTGCCTAGTTGGTCTTGTGCTCCTAACCCTACACAATGATTACCAATCTAGCTGGATTCAGATAATCGAGACAAAAATAGCTACCCTGGGTCTTTCCCCCTTGACCCTGCTCAGCATGGGTTATGACCAGGTAAAAACCACGACCAAGCAGCACATTATAGACACTGAGCGCCAAACCAATCTCAGCAGGGTCACTTTCATATCAGTGATGGGCTTAGATATCCTGCCTCTCCAGCAGCATACCTCACCCAACTGGAGGTTCCAAAGCACAGAAGGGCATTCATTCTGGCTCGCTGTCATGACCTCCCTTCAGCAGTGCTAGGAGGCTGTTATAGAAGGACTCAATCTGTAGAGTGACTATGCCCTTGTGCCTCAGGGCAGATCGAAACTACTGAGCATGTTCTCCTTTACTGTTTGTTCTATAGAGACATTCGCGCCTCCTTCATCATCCCTTTGCTGTCCAGGATGTTCGAGCCAATTCTACAGCTCCTTGCTTTAAGCTTTCCATCACATATAGCGTTGCCAGGTACTGTGTGACTGTGATCAGCATTTGTTGGTGGATGGTAAGCAATGAGTCCTATCAGCCTCAATCTGACCCTTGGTGACTCAGGGTGGGCTCTGAGTCACCTCTCTCTTTTTTTTTTTTTACTGCTCCCTATAGCCTTATAGACTGGCCATTATCCAGTTTTATTACTTGGGCTTTTATGTATTTCTATCTTCTCATGTCTTTTAATCTTTTAACATCCATTTTATACCCCCCTTTTTATGCACTTTAATGACTTTTCAGGCTTTTATGCCCTCATGCTTCTGGTGTACTTTCTACTATTTTTTAGTATTTTTAGTATTATTGTGTACCTTAAGTACTATTCCATGTGTAATCACTTTATACTTTTAACATGCAATCACCCTTATACTTTATGCTGGTCTATGACTGTAATAAAGACTGATTGATTGATTGATAAAAATAAATTTAAAAACCAACCACAATCAATAAAATAAAATATAGCACGCAAAGGTAGCACCAACAGCAAGAAAAAGGAAAATAGCACCATAAAGGACAAAGGCCTGTGTAAACAGTCAGGTCTTTACTTGCCTCTTAAGTGAGAGAAAATGAAAAGTGAACGTCCATTGTGAGAGCATTCCAAATTCTATGGGCAATGGCAAAAAAACAACAACACCCTGTTCCATGTGCATGACAACGGATCCTCTTTCAGCGCTGGCATATGGAGCACAGTTCATCTTGTTCTGATGATCTTGTCAGGTAGAAAGAAACATTAAGGAGCAGGTAGTCCTGCAGATACGCAAGGCCTTTAAACATTATCACCACACTTTGAGCGGGACCCAAAAACTAATTGGCAACCATTGCATTGTTTGTATTAAGTTCAGATTCATTTTAAAACAGGTTATTTTAAAGAGAGGTTATAGCTGAAACATTTAAAATTCCAATTTAAATGTAAGTGAAAAACTGATATTTTGTTTAAAAAAACAACAACCCACCCTCATGTTTTATCTGCTCTGGCCACCAGACACATGGAATAACGAGAATCTACCACTTCCATTTCATCTGTCAGATGGAGCCATAGAGGGAACACTGAATGGCATCCCCATTCCTAAGCAGCTTTGAACATTTATTATTATAAATCCTGGTATATGAGAAGAAAAATGGGAGATTAACAAGAACTGAAAGACAGGTGAAAAAGGTTTACTTAGTGGCTGAGCACTAGCAGTCCAAAGGAGATAGAACAAATCACTTTATTATCAGGAGGAACCCTTCCTTGGTATTGCAAGCTAAAGGGAGAGCCATGAGTTCAGTATGTCCTTACTGAATAGTGTAGCTGACTACTGATATCAGGATACTCTTTACCCAGAAAAATCAAGAGATCAGACAAATCACCTTATTATCAGGAGGATAATAATACCAGCCTCAAGCAGGCCAGTGCTGGGAACCTCATCTTCAAGGGGGCTTGTAGCACAGGTACATCCTTGTAGAATGGGCAGAAAAAAATGTTCAAAATATGTTCAAAAACAATGTTCAAAAAAATGTTCAGTGAACATTCTTGAAACAGTGTATTCATAGATGATCCCCAGAGGCGTATCTAGGGGAAATAGCGCATAGGGCAAGCACTGAAATTGCGCCCCCTGTCCAAACATCTGACACCCATCTTTCAGATAACTTTACTATAATATCAGCTGAAAAATATAAGTCAAGCTCATTAATCTTTTAAAATTTCAAAAACTATTTAGCAGTGGACGTAGCCAGACCAAAAAATGCTGGAAAACTACAAATTTCAGTATGCTGGGCTCATGAAATACCCAAATACTATGTGGAGGTATACTTGGAAAACTAAACAGAAGTGCCTGTCTAATTCTCTACTATGCATCTACTAGCATCACTATTACATAAGTTTTTAAAATAAATGGAGAATCTGACTTTTCCCAGATACTCTGAAAATAATTAAAGGATATGCAGAGTAAACTGTGTCACTGCTTGGAATTTATTCTAGTATTTCAGAAAGACAGTTAAAATGAGAGAAAGAGAGCAAGAAACTCCCAGTGGGCCTTAATACTAAGGATTTCACACTGATTCAAAGACAAACACCATTAATAACCATATTTTTAAGACACCACATTTAACTCAATTATCATAAGCAAAGTAAGAGCAAATGAATACAATCCTAACTCATAAGCTTCAGCTCAGTATTCACAAGCCCTGATTCTCTGTACAGAGTGCCAAACTGAATATGTATACAGTGACTTATATATATTAAATTGTTTTTTTTACCTGTAACCCCTTTGGGGCACTTCCTATAGGCTGGGGGGGTCCTGCAAAGGTTACCCCTCCCACTGTTGGCCTCTAGGGCCTCGCAGAGACCATTTGAGCATGTGCAGTGGCCATTTTTAAAAATAATTGTGTTTTTTTTAAATGGCCACTGAAAACAAAATGGCCACCATGCATGCTCAAATGGCCTCTACGAGGCCTGGCATGTCCTAGGGCCTCACAGAGGCCATTTGAGCATGTGCAGTGACCATTTTGTTTTTGGTGGCCATTTTTTTTTAAATTAATTTTAAGAATTTGCGCCCCCTTCAAGTGGCGCCCAGGGCACGTGCCCTGCCTGCCCTACCCTAGATACGCCTCTGCATAGATCATTGTTCATGTTTAAGTGCTGGAAGGCACACAGACTAAAATGCCTCTTGCAGGCTCTAGCACAGGGCTGCACAACTTTGGCCCTCCAGCAGTTGTTGGACTACAAGACCCATCATCCTTAGTTACAGTGGCCAAAAGTCAGAGATGATGGGAACTGTAGTTCAGTAAGCTGCTCAGCCTTGCTCTAGCAAAATGGAAGAAATCTGTTTTACTTTTAAAAAAAAAAAGTTTGGTGACACAGCATGTGCATGCACGTTTTTAAAAATTCTATTACATTCAAGAAAAAATGCAAACTTTTTTTGCCATTATCAATCATGATGGTAGTTTGTTACTCATCTCAAAACAAATTAATGGTAAGCAAAGTTCACCAATGCTTACTGACAACTGTTCACTATTCAAAAACATTCAGGTAGGGAAATGGACCACAGGCAGCCCACATACTCTAATGAAAGAGAGAATCAGTTATAAAGATTTAATGGCAAGACAGCAAAAGGATCAGAAATAAGATCGGCAAAAACAAAACAGATCATTTTTTCAACTTTCTTGAATTTGAAGATCATACACCAATATTTTAAAGATCCAAGTCCAGTTTTTTTCATATCAGGATAAGAATATTGTGGCTCTATGTGTTCTCCAGTTATAGAAGGGCATTTGTTATGCTCATGAAAATGACATGAAAGACAAGCTGTGTTAACTGTATGAAACTAAATTGTGTCATATATTGTTTTGAATAGAGGGCAAAAATTAATTTGATTAGATTACAGAATCTATAGTTTGTGGGATATTTTTTGAAGAATGTATAAATTCTTATAGCAGACATTTATTACCATCTAATAGAACAAACTTATGAAACTCAGCAAATGAAGTATGCAGAAAAACAAATCTAGTCAACATGCTATCATGAAGAGACAAGGGTCACACTACAAGTGATGCTAAAAGTGTTGTGCTTCCTTTTTTTTAAAAAAAAAGCAGCAATAACAGGAGGACCAACTGGACCAGGGCATATGAGGAGCAGAGCTACCCATCCCCACCCCTGCCCCAATACTATGATTCTGATAAAAACAACCCCAGACAGATACTTGCTTTAAGAGAGAAGCTGCTATTGGCACCAATAACAACTTTCTTCCTGGAGCAAATGCAGCTGTCTTTTTCCTTTCTTCTTGAGTGTCATAGTTTTATGACAGCAACTAAAGATGCTTTTTCCAACAATCACACTGCTGAAGTTTGTGAAAATAAAATCACTGGCCATTTTTATCCACAACTATTCCTATGCAACATTCAAATACAAAAACAGAGAAACTGATCAGCTGGCCAGGATCTTTGAAAGGCCAAAAGGTTACACTTTTTATCTAGAATATATTATATTTGTGCTTTGTTTAATACAGGCATTATACTGCCTCACACTTTCTAAGTCACAAAGAAGAAAAATCTGCAAAAAAATCCCTCTTCACTAGGGTGGGTAGGTCTGAGGGTTAGACTTTAGATCTGACTCGGTAATTACATGAAAGGCAAGCTTGTGGTATGGAGAGCCCTGTGTTGCTTTGCACTTCTTGAGATTGATAATATCTTTTCTGTCCTTTCTTCCTTTAGTTCATAAATATGTAAATATCTTCTGGTGGCAGAACTGGGGAATTAAGACTTATACTGAGGAGTGGAGTGTCTCGTTACACAGTAGCCTTGCTGCATTAATAACCCCCACTCTCTATGGGTAAGGTCTGCTTCAGAAGGTATTTTGACAGAAACCTACAAAAATAGTTGGTCCTGCCACAGCTTTACTTTTAATATCCCAGCATAGATCAAAAAGAAGGATTCAGCTAAGCCAGTGACTGAGAAAACTAATTTCATGGTAAAAGAATTCTACAATATATTTAAGGTGTACTGGCAGGGCTATTTTTTAAAGAAATCTGCATTACAAAATGTATAAGAGAGTTGGAATTATATAGAGATGCTCTCCAAATGCTTAAAAATGATTATTCTTCATTACCTTAGTATTTTGTATAAATCGTTTTCTAAGGGAAAGCATATTTCCCTCTAATTCAGTAGTAATTGTTGTTGCTTTTAAAATGATGGTTTATTGCTTCCTTAGTTAGTACTATTTTCTTTTGTACAGGACAAAAATAAAAGCAGAAAAGCTGAAATGTGTGTTTATCACAAAAGCCATGTTATGCAGATGCTTCAGAAAACATTGAGGGTTTTTATAGAATTCCCATATGCATGCAAAAAGTTAGTGACAAAAGAGCCCTTAGAGTTCTGAGTGTGACCCACACTCTGGAAGTATTATAGCAGAAATTGGGTTGCAATCAGAAATACACCACTGAAGGTCACCAATGTGTTTCTGATGGTAAGGGTTGCTTCGAGAGTGCAGACCGTACTCTGAATTCTATGGGCTCTTGCTGAACAAAGTGCACAAAGTGGGGCTGGGAAGTTGCACGAGGGCTCCCAGATCATCCCTGCAGTCTCTTTGAGTACACATGCTTCATGAGCACCAAACTAGACATGATGAGGAAGTTCAGTTATTGGAACACCTGCCATCGCTTTGTTTTTTGAAAGGAGCCTTAGGAGACCTAATTGGTGCAGGGGGCATGACAAGGGTTGCCAGGTCCAGATAGTGAAAATAGTTGAAATCCATCACCAAAGAAGTGGAAATAGTGGGCATTATTAGTAGGTGACTCTGGGCCAGTCACCTCTCTCTCAGCCTAACCTACTTCACAGGGTTGTTGTGAGGAGAAACTTAAGTATGTAGTACACTGCTCTGGGCTCCTTGGAGGAAGAGCAGAATATAAAATGTAATAAATACATACATACATAAAAAAATATGCACAAAAAAGTCTTCACAGCATCAAATTTTGCATAAAATTTGCATATGTTAATTGGGATGATATATGCATGTTTTACATATCTAGACAAATCTGATGCATTTGTAAGGAAAAAATGAAACCCTCCACACATGTCCCCTTCTCTACAGTTTCAAACACTCTCCTCTGGATCACACAATCCCAATGTGACAAATGGTGCATTTAATTTCATTTGTAAGCAGTGGGGGAGGGTCCCCTCTGGTCTGTATTTGAATGGTAGACCACTCGTGAGCATTATAAAATATTCCCCTTGTAGCTCAGTAGAAGAGCATCTATTTTGCATGCAAAAGGTCCAAGGTTCACTCCCTAGCAGCATCTCCCGGTAGGGCTGAGAGAGACTCCTGCCTGAAATCTTATAGAGCTGCTGCCCGTGTAGACAACACTGTGCTAGATGGACCAATGGTCGAACTCAGAATAAGGCAGCTTCCTATGTTCCTATGCATGTACTCCAATCCCAACACTGTAAACTCAGATTAAAACTTAGTGTTTAAAATACCCAAACTATCACAGTAGTAAGCAGCCCAGTTTGATCCCTTCTATGAGCTACATTTAAGCAAAATGCACATACATTTATAGTTATGTCCAACAGAAGGAAAAGCCACCAATTTATATATAGTATAGATCTTTATATTTACCACTCTGATTTTAAACAGGATAGCAGAATGGCATATGTGGAGGTACCCCAATTGCTTAGGATTTAAAGATAAGCATTTCAAGAGCAAGGGAGTCTTAAGTGTATAAAAACAGGCCAAAAATAATGTACTTTTGATGTAGGGAGGGGAAAATGCTTAATGCTTATTTTAGCAATTTGTGAAGCGTGAAGCCACATGCAAGAATTTGGGGATATTTTAGTCCACTACAAGCTTATAAAAAGAAGACAACATGTAAAAGATGAGGTTCTGTTTCAAGCATAGAGCAAAATAAAATAGTCACTAAACCTTATAAGAAGAACCATCGGGGAGGGGGGGAAGAACCATTGTTCTCATATATTCTGATATGTAAGCCAAAGTAACAAAGTAAACTTTGTTATTAAAAAGGCAGCATATAAATATTTCTAATAAATAATAATAATGGCAAAGGCACAGGTGGGGTGGGAACTCAGACCAAATTAGAGCTAGTAAACAACCTAATATCTTCAAATCCAGCAGGTACCACATGGTAAAGCAAAAAGCAAAAAGAGAAAACAGAAACAGATCAATTCTGCTAGAGCATTTACTCTCTTTTTTATTTTTGGAACTTTAAAATACTTTTGTAGTAACTAATTTCCTCAAAAAAGTGTACAGTGGGATGAGGAGAGTTTTTCTTACAAGTTTGTACTGTAACAGCTTTCGCGTATGCTTGTTGGTATCTTGTACTGCTTGGAAATCATTTTTTAAAAGTTAAATCTCTCTCACTCAGGCACAAACAAGGGATGGGAAAGAAACACAAACGTAGGTTTACAACTGGGGGTGTGATCTCTCTCTTGCAGACATACACGGCTCATAAATGTGGGAAGAAGAAAAACACACACTGGCTTCTAAGTGAGGGGAAAGAAATCATATACATATTAAAAAAACAAAGATAAGGGAGGGCTGTTTGTTTGTTTGACTTTCCATTCCTTGAGGGAGATAAGCCCAGCAGACAACTTCTACCTCCAGCTCCTCATGGCTTCCTCACTCATCAGCAACTGCATTCAATTGCAGAGTGGGGGGGGGAGGAGCACAAGGTGAGAAAAACCAATCAGGCAGCTGTGGCTCCTGGGGAAAATGGGCTGGTTTTTAACCTTTTTTCCCCTCTGCTGCTGCCGGATAGCAGCTGCCAGAAGCCAAAAAGAAAAGTGCAGAGGAGGCAGAAATTTTGGCGGCATGACTAGGACTCCGGATACCCCCTCCAACAAGAAAATAGTTGAAGGGAATTAAAAATAATCTAAAATCTGGTTCAAAAGATGACAACCCAAGGCATGACCTTTTTTCATTAAAAAATTGCTTGTCCCTTCTACAAAAACAGAGAAAGGAGACTTCAAAAGGTGCAATTAAAATGTTTTGCCCATATTTTATAACTTTCTTCTTGGGCACTACCTAACTAAAGCAATCTTCTATACATATCTCAGAATAACTTTCATGGGTATTATCCAAATATTCTTGCAATTAGGAATATATAACCCAATACTCATCCTAAATTATTTATTATTTATTCTTAATTAACATATTTTTAAACTGCCCCAAATGCAAGTTCCTGAGCTATTCACAATCTAAAAATAAACACAATTAAAACAGTTTAAAAGACAGATAAAAACTCTAAAACTTAAAACTATTAACTAAAAGCCTGACTAAACAGATATGCTTTCAGGTCCTTCTTGAAAACATCCAGAGTAGGGAAGGGTCTAATTTTGTTTGGAAACTTATTCCAAATCTGCTCAGTAGTAGCATTAACAAACACTATATATTTCAAGAATATAACTTATACGCTCTAAAAAAAACCCCCGCAAAACTGGTTTGACTAGAAACCTTGGTGGGACACACAGAAAAAATGTTTTCTAGGCAAAGATTCATCCACAAAAACTGCTTCCAAATATCTGAAAAGGCATATGTACAATGTCACAGTATAACACCATTCATTTAAAAATCAATATCTGGGAGGGAAATATCTCTACCAATAAAAGGTCTTTCTCCCAGTTCATTTAATAATTCTACATGAAATCCTGAAGTGAAAAGGCAGCAAAGTCCAAGTCAACATTTCATGCAAAGAAGCTCTGAGAATGAATTGTACCTCTTAATACTGCTTGATATAAATCCCAGCCAAATTAACTTTCAATGAGTTTCAGGCGGTGATCAGGGCACCAGATACATTAGCACTTAAAATTCATATGGCAGAAATCAAAGTTTATGGGGAAAGAAATTCAATACCCTCTGGTCTCATTATTCCTCATCTAGCAAATAGGAAACACTTTTGAAGCATTTTTGTAGATATAGTCAACATTAATATGAGCAGGCATTATTAGCTCCCATTTTTATAGATTTTTTTCTATGATAACGCACGTCTATATTCAGTTCTGCTTTAAGTTGAATATCAGTTTCCTATTATCTGTGTCTTAGAAACCATTTCATCATGGCATCCTACAGTCCCTGATCAGATTAATAACATACTTATTCCCAAAAGGATACATGGAGGAACAGTAACACAACTAGAAAATTTTAGGTCAACCTATCAGCTCTTTTGTAACTGTAGCAAGTAAAAAAGTAAGAGCTGAGCAAATCATTAAATACATGTAGATGGAAAATAAAATCAAGGCATATCAATGTGACTACTGAGTGCATTTAGGCTGCAAAATGTCTCATCCTGTCTTTGCAAGATATATTACTATATCTTTAAGGCAAGAAGTACAGCATGTATACTAATGGTCTGCATTCTGCAATGATGTCTGTGATGGTTTTGTATGCCAGAGAACAAGATGGTGAAATCCTAAAAGATACCTAGAGATAATAGTGGTCCAAGTCCTGCCTTCATTATGATTAGGCCTCAAAGGTTGTCAATTCCTGAAATAATAAAACTCTGGCCCCTGGGCAGCACCCAAGGGAGCATGTTAAAAAGGGGGAGAACACAGAAAATGCTCTGTCCTAAGTTGTATGGCTATTGCATATGCTTATAAGACCCAGCTATCAAGAAATACTATACATGCATGATATCAGGCCTGCACAGATCAATCTAAACATAATCCAGACTATAGCTGTGTGGAACCTGTTCCTTAAACACTGCTCAACACCACTCTGTCTCTGGAAATATTTCCACATATTCTCAAAATTTTATTTCAAATGAATATTAAGATTTATTTATGAAGATTAAGTTTCTCAAAATTCCAAATTCTGTCTTAGATAAGAGATCCTGCATATGTCTTGCAGATACAAATGAACACATTGTGCTTTAACAATTTGTACACATTAGGATTGTGCACGGGCTGAATTATGACCTGATCTTGGCCATTCTTGCCCTGTGTTAATGATGCAGCTGGTTGGCCACGATAACACTGAGACAATCATCGGTATCAGATCATTACAAAGGGATGGGGAGTCTTGCTTTTTAAGGAAAAGCTAGCTTCTGCTAGGGAACTGGCTGCCTTGTGGTCAGCTGCTGCTGTAGGAACATTGGTAATCACCATCTTCCCCTTCTTGGTCTTGCCCCGGAATACACCAGAATAGGAAGCAAGATCATGATGGTTCATCCTATTCCTGATGCATTAGTGGGGGGGAAACACAGCCATGTTCTATAGTTACTGGAGACAGCCATTTTATTGATTGCTTGAGTGAGTGAGTGATTGCTGAGCAAATAAACACCTGTTAAAGTGGTGATTCTCTTATATTTAGCAGGGGGAGAGCAACTAGTCCTATCAACCCTCAGCACAACATCCCCTCCAGTGGCTGTTGCTGGTGTCTACCTTGTGTTTCTTTTTAGACTGTGAGCCCTTCAACAACAGGCAGCCATCTTATTTATGAATTTATTTTTCTATGTAAACCACTTTGGTAACTTTAGCTTTTAGTTTTTTAGTTTTGAGAACTAGGAAAAATAAGGTAGCAATTGCAAATGCCACTCCTGCAGCTGACCAAAAGATAGCCGATTCCTTTGGAGAAGGTGGCTCTTTATTAAAAGGTAAACCCACCCCCAGACCGATAATATTTGATACAATACCAATATGCCTCATATTGTATCAGATTGTTTCCTAATATCAGAGACATTTTTAATTGGAATGGTTTCTGATGATGAATGCCCTGATACGGCTTGCATCATCCTGAACCCAATTATTGGTTTAATACAATGCACAGCCCTAGAACACATGCACAATTAGTGGAGAAGAAAGACCAGACATGTTTCTGTGGCAGAACAGTGAAGTCACACTTTCAATATCCATTGCTGCCACTCAGAGACTTATTTTACTTGCTTTCCCGAGTTTGCAGTCTTAACCTGCTATGCTGTTCCTTAGGCATCTGACATGAACAAAATATACATTCTAGTTAAAAACCTAGTAAATATCTATTTATTTTAAACTAAAGATTAAAGATAGCATAGATTTCTAAGTAACTTACTGTCAGAAACATATAACGTTGAAGTTATAGCCAAGCTACAGTATGCTTGTTTCTAAATCTTCTTGTTTATTTTTATGGTTCAGTGTTGCCATCTCTCTTTTATATTTTTCTTCTCTTTCAATTTCTCCTGATTTCTTCATTTCTAGCCATAACCTTTATTCTTTCTCTCAAGATCCCAACATCCTCTTCTTTCCCCAGATTCTAAAAGAGGTTTCCCTGCTTCTGTGCAGGGGCCCTCCCCTCATCAATTTGAGCAGAATCAGGAGGGGAGCTGCCAAGAAGCCTAGCTGTGGGCTGCTGCCCACGTCACTAGAACACTGCATATGATATTTCTTCCAACACTGGCTAACCAAAGCCAAGTTCACACAATCACAATGATTCTGTTTAGAAAGTTAATCAGGATTAGTGAACCCAGCAGAACCGATTGCGTGTACCTGGAATTTCAGGGCAATTCTGGTCAAACCACTCTGGTTAACCAGCATTAAACTGAGAGAGATATGCAGGAACAGAGCTTTTCAAGGTGTATTTTGCTCTTAAGTGTGCTTCCAGAATCCCAGCCAGCATGATTTGTCTCTCTGTTCATATGTAGAGCATGATCCTAGCATAATTTTTTCAAAGACATCTGCTGGCCAGCTCTTGCATTTTGTAAAGAACCACCATTCATGATAAAAGTAATCAGTTCTTCAAAAATGCAAGAGCTGGCCAGCTGATGTGGTATGGAAAAAAATATGCTAGGACCATGCTCTGCATATGGACAAGGAGTTAAACCATGTGGCATGGAGAATAGCCGGGGCACTGTGAATTGAGACAGACATGTACCTCTTTACCCCATTCATTCCTTTTACTCCCCTCTATCCCATAGCTCAGCTCTTCTCCCCACCACGGAGTTGTGGTGGAAAACTTCTGTCGCCTTAAGACCCATCCAGACACCATTTAGATCCCAGCCAATAAAAGAGCACTTCCCTCTCCTCAGGTTTTAATCAATAAGTTCCTTTTTTAAAAATCCCTTCCACCCAATCAGATACACTTCTCTTCCCCTTTAGCCAGCTGGTAATTTTGTGTGTGAGTGTTTGTTCCTAATTCCAGCCCCTCAACTTCTCCTTGGGAAAATCATTTAGACTTAATAGAAGATTTTTACCCATCAAGCAGGTTGGGATTCCAGAAACATGCTGAAATGTGTGGAAAGTGAGTAAAAACATGCTTCAAAAATTGCTGTTCCAGTGCTTCTTATTGCAGCCTGGAAACCCCCATCAATCAATGGTATGACTTGTTTTATTTCTCAACCCATCTTAACATTTTTAGCAAATACATTTTAACAGCAGATCACACATACAAAGATGTTATTGTCCATTTTGCCAGAGTCCCCATTTTATGGTATAAGAAAAATAAAATGCACTTTACATAACATAAGAACAGCCCTGCTGAATCATGCCCAAGGCCCAGCCTGTCCAGCATCCTTTTTCACACAGTGGTCCACTAGGTACCTCTGGGAAGCCCACCTATAGGCAGATATCCTCTCTAATAAAACGCTTGGTGTCCGTCCATGGAGGGACACCAAGCGTGCGTTCGTGCCTGGCCTGTTCTGGGCATGCCCAGAACAGGGCAAGGGAGGCACGAACGGCAGGACCCGGCGGCCATGTTGGGGCCGGGAGAAGGAGAAGTGGCCGCCGCCTACGCCAGGAGGAGAGTGCGGGAGAGGCGGCGGCGCAGCCGTGGCCACGGCCAGAGGTGGCGGTGGCCGCGACAGGGCAACTGGCGGCGGGAGTGCGGGTGAGGCGGTGGCGGGGCCAGAAGCGGCCGCCGCAAATAAAGGAGAGAGGCGCCGGGGGAAGAGGCGGCGGGGAAGCTGGCCGAGGTGGTGGTGGAGCCGCCGCCGAGGCCTGGCGCCGCCAGTAAAGCCGGGCGGGGGGGGGAAACCTTGGGGCCCGATCCCACCATTCCCGCCCCCCCGCCAAATTACTAAGGGCCAAATTGGCCCTGAAAAATGCCGCCGCCGAACCGCCCTCCCAGCTGCCCAATCCCACCATTTGTACAGGAAAGAGGAGCTCGCTAGCAGAGCTCCTCTTTCTGCAAAGGCTCTTCTCAAACTGGCGCTTTGAGCGGAAAGGGCGTCCTTTCCGCTCAAAGCGCCAGTTTGAGAAGAGCCTTTGCAGAAAGAGGAGCTCTGCTGGCGAGCTCCTCTTTCCTGTACAAATGGTGGGATCGGGCAGCTGGGAGGTTCGGCGGCGGGGGCCGAAAGCATTACTAGCACCCGTTTTTCAACGGGCTAAAATTCACTTGTATATTTATAATTCAATAGGCAACTGCACTACTGTGATCTCTTGCTGTAGGATGGAATTGTTACCAGGATGAATGAGTTCACACACAGAGAATTTGGTTCAGAATGGTCTGCTCTAGTAAGAATGCGAAGGTCTCTGGATCACACACAAAATCCACTGATATCCAGTGGGTTACAGGTGTCACCCGACATAGCCACTGTAAAAGTACAACTTCTACACTTTAAGAGTGAATATTAAAATATGATTTTTAAACACTTTTTCTTCAAAAAATGTTGTATTAAAGAGAAAATAATTTGCTATTTGGAAAGGTTAATTGAGGCTAATTCAAAATGTGTAGCTAACCTTTTGCATATATTTAAGTAAAAACCACTTAATGTCTTACATCTGATCATAGTATTTCCAGGGCTAAATTAAGAGAGCCAATACTTTCTTATGCAAATAGATTTCCATCGATCAAACCAAGCTCAGAGGGAGCTAAACTTATTTTATCTGCCTATCAGTGAATGTTTTGTTATCTCAGAATGTCCCCAAAGAGGAATAGAAGTGCTTGGAATCAATACTGTCCAATGTAATCTTTTTCACAGCTCTAAGGACAGTTGTGTAATTAATAAGAAATTCTATTAAACTTTCCAAAGTACTATGCCGCAATCAACTGGGGCTCAACCAGTTTTGCTGCTAAAAAATGTTTGAGCTTCATTATTAAATTATCCTACTGCTTATTTCTGGGGGGGAAATTCAAACAAATTTGAACTTAACAAATAAGGCTTAGTTTTGTCACAAGTGTGCAAGTCTTTTGGAGTCACAAATAATAGGGTGGAATGTTATAAAATATGCATTCCCCTGTCCAGCAAGGGGATAGCTGACATAGATATACATTCCAATCTAGTCCTAGCTGAACTTGATGGATGTGTTTGATGTGGATGCCCGGTCCCAACCAGGGCTACTTCAGGTACCCAGCAAAGTCTGGTACTGGATCAGTTAAACTTCATGAATCTGAAAAACACAAATCAGCTTGACATTTTTATGTTTCCTTCCTAATAACAGATTGTGTTTACCACTATGAATGTTGGAGCCATTTTATTTGTTTGTTTGTTTATATCTATGAAAATCGCTTTGGTAACTTTTGTTGGAAAATGGTGTATAAATATCATCATGTGCGTACTCATAATTCAAGAAAACTCTATGAAAACAGTTCTAAGATAATATTAATTCATTACAGTATATCATTATCCAAAGATTTATTTTATTTTTTAATATTGTATTAAATAGAATTTTTAAAAACATATTTGTACAAATAGATATGTACACAGAATATCTGCAAAATTATATTACTTACAAAAAACCAAAAAAACATACTTTATAAGAAAATAAATGTACCTTAAATAAAATTATTTAAATCATAAAATAACAAAGATGTTAATATATTTGCTGAATGAGGTTTGTTTTGCTATTATTCAATATATTTAATCCAAATATTTCTAAAAGTGTTCTGCTGTTTCACTTCTGCTGTCAGTTTTGCCATAGCAAAATGCCATTATTTTCCATCCCTTTCCACCAGTTTAGACATTTTGGTTAGCTTTCACTACTTTATGAAATGTAACTTCATAAAGCTAACATATAAACTAGCAATTCAATATTTTCTTTGGGAAACTCCTTTAAATAAGACAAAAGAAAGACAAGAGGATTCATATCTATCTTTATCTTCAATTTTCCCATTTCTTTCCCGATTTGACTCTAAAATTGCTTTGAATAGTCACATATCTCCGATATAGATTAAAACATCTCTGGCTCTCTTTTGTACTTCCAGTATTTATATTCATGATCTACATTAATTCTATGCAGAATCTATGGAGTTATATACCAGCTAGACATCAATTTTAAACACTTGTATTTTATCTGCCAGCATGGTTTATTGGTTAGAGTTTATTGAGCTAGGACCTGGAGCATAGGGAGGCTGGCGGCGGCCCATGTGTGGCTGACACAGCCCCCTGGCCCCACCCCCATGTCTGACGTCAGATACAGGGGCTTGGCTAGCCATGCCCCTGCATCTGATGTCAGAGACGGGGGACATGGTCTCCCTCCCAAACGGGGCCGTGTGGCCCAGTTTGGAAGAGAGATTGGCCTGCACTGCATTGGGTAGCATGGGCCAGAGTGACTTTCCCTGCCTTAAAGGCAGGGAGAGCCATTCCAGCCGCACTGCCAATGTAGCGTGGGCCGATCTCTCTCCTAAATGGGGCCGCGCGGCCCCGTTTGGGAGGGAGATCAATTGGCCCCACTACATTGGCAGCGAGACCAGGAGCGGCTCTCCCTGCCTTATTTGAACCCATTTGTCCAATGGTGGCTCCGCCCCTGGCTAGAAGTAGGACCAAAGAGACCCAAGTTCAAATCGCCATTCAGCCATGAAATTCACTGGGTGCTTCTGGGCCAATCACTTATCTCTCAGTCTAACCTACCTCACATGGTTGTTGTGGGGATAAACACAACCATGTACACCACTCTGGGATCCTTGGAGAAAGAGCAGGATATACATATGAACATAAAATTAAATTAAAAATAGTGAGAAATTATTACCAACATTCCAAATTATTCCCATATATCAAAATATATAGGGATGGTCAATAGCCTTGTGCACCCCAGAGAATATCAAATATGAAATGATACAATCCGATGGACAGCCTGCACAGCCAATAGCAGCTGGAGAAAACCAGAGTTGGAGACAGCGAAAACCGAAGGTACAAAAAAAAGTTTGGGGAGGGAATCTGTGGGCCCATTTATTGACAAAACAGAGGTTGCCAACATTCAGATGTACAGTTTCCAAAACCAGAGTTGAAGGGACCTCTGGTTTTGTGTTATATGCGGTTATGGCCAGAGACTTCAGTGTGACTTCATTTGCTTCTGTGTGCTGTGTGACTTCAGTTGCTTCTGCTGCTTGTGTATGTATTGTGTGTTGTTTTTTGGGAAGGTTAGTGATTGCCACCCCCATTCCCTTAAAATAGGCCCTTGACACAAGGGCCTATTTTAAGGGAATGGGGGTGGCAATCACTAACCTTCCCAAAAAACAACACACAGTACATACACAAGCAGCAGAAGCAACTGAAGTCACACACAAAGAAGATAGAGGGAAAAGTGGGGGGGAAAGATAGAATAGAGCAAGAAAAGCAAAGAGATACCGTAGGTCAAGGCCATACTGCAACAGAATACTTTCAGGCATGTAGTTACAAGGAGCCATGCTAACCGAAGGACAAAGCATTCAATTGGGCAAGGGCAGTAAAAGAATCTGTGTCCCTCCCCTAAAGCACTGTGATTAAAGGACAAACATGAGATTGTTTGATAACATTCTTTTGAATTGGCCAGTAGCGTGTTCTACAACTCAAGAGTCTTTTCCCCCACTTTTCCCTCTGAAAGCTCTTCCATAGAAGGAATTGCCATGGCAACTGCATTCTTTAAGCAAAGAACAGGCAAAAAAAGAATTGCTATAAGTTTGAACTTCACAAAACAGTTTTCCAACTCCCCTCCCCGCCACCCGTCACTAAAATTGCTATGATTTTTCACTTTATTTTTGATATATTTGAAAAATACAGCCAAAGCATCCTGCGGACACCACTCTGCAATTCAAACATACTGATATTTATTCAGATATTAATTCTTAAATTTGATAGCAATTCCAATAATTCTGATATGATAAAGAGGACCCTTTATTGGATCAGAATTACTTTCAGAAATCCAAAAAATACTGGTGTCAGAGCAAGTCCAATATCAAAATTCCAAAAAGGCCTAGCGTCCAACATCTTGTCCCCATTTCAGCATGTATGCTTTTACCTGCTCGTCCTCACAGAACACTCTTAATAGAGTGTGTGTGTGTGTGTGTGTGTATGTGTGTGTGCTGAGAAACACACAGTGCTGAGAAAAAGTTTGTGAAACCCCTAGGATAGTCTGTATGTTAGCACAATTCTTATTCAAAACATGATTAGATCCTAAGCTAAACCTTGACAGAAGAGAAAAGCAACCTCAATGTATAAGTAACTCAGGCAATAAGGATATATTTTGAATATTCACTCAACAGAAAGATTCAACAAACGTTCTTGCATGAAAAAGTATGTGAACTTCATTCACTAACTGGTGACACCTCCTTGAGCAGCAGCAACTGCAACTAAACATTTCCTGTAACTGGTGCTCACTCTCTCCCATTAGCTTTGTGGAATCTTGGCCACAACATTTCAATAGGGTTTAGGCCGGGACTTTGACTTGGCCACTCCAAAACACAAAATCCTCTTCTTCAGCCATTCTGTGGTAGATTTACTTGAATGTTTAGGGTAATTGACTTGCTGCATGACCCATTTTGGTTCAGCTTCAGTTCAAGGAGAAATGGCCTGACATTGTTCTCTAGAATTTTCTGATATGCAGTTGAAATGATGGTTCCATCAATGATGGCAAGCCATCCAGGTCCTGATGCAGCAAAGCAGCCACAGCCATACTTGACAGTAGAGATGAGGTTCTTACCTTGGAAGACAGTGAAGCTCTTCTCACAGTCAGTGAGAAGAGCTTCTGGTGGGTCTGCAGGGAGAACAGATTTAGCCTGCTCTCCCCGCAGTTGATCATGTCTGCAGTCCTGGGCAGCCCTGCAGCCCTGGTCACGGATGGAGCCGGTGGGTGCTGCAGGGATTGGGGGCCATATGGCCCCTGAAAGTTCCAGGATGCCCCATGCGAGTGTGTGGGGCATTCTGGAGAGACCCCCTGAGGCCAGGAAGCTGGCTGCAGCATCGCGGTCAAGGGTCTACTCGTGTTTTACCGCATGCCACAGCAACACACAAGTTTAAAAAATGAGGTTAACAGAGCGCTCGCTCTATTAACTTCATTTAAGGAAGGTGGAATTAGGCGGGCTAGCAACCTTAAAACCACTGGGCTCGCCTGCATGGCCGGTGGTTCCGACTATCAGTAGAAAGCGGACTTGATTCCCTTAGCCCGCTTTCTACTGATCGTGGGAATAGCTTCAATGTTTGGTTTTTGCCAAACAAAATGTTTGTGATTGTGTTGGGAAAGTTCTATTTTTGATTCATCTGTCCAGAGAACATTATTCCAGAAGGCATCTGGATGACCCACAAGGCTTCTGGAATAATGTTCTCTGGACAGAGAACATTACATATATAAAGTGTGTGTGTGTGTGTGTATGAATGAAAGATTTGTAAATTTTCTAATACTTCTAATTTTGTACATGCTCTCAGTTCATATAACACAGTCATCATTTTTTCAAAAAATGGTTCAAATTTGTAAATATTCAAACAATATATATGAAGGATTTCTAATCTGTAAAATAATTCTTTTAAAGTACAGAAATGTTGAGCTTGAAATATATCTAGAAAATCCTTTCTGCCTTCCATTTCTTAAATTAATTTAGAGTTAATTCTTTTTAGCCTACTTTCCAGTAGGCTTATGAGATAATCCGACATTCTGTGTGTGTGTCCGTCCATGTGTGTGCCCCCCACCCAATCAGCTTCGCAATGCTGGACCAATATGAACCAAATCAGGTACAGCTGTAGGGACACATAGGTATACCTCAATGGTATCATTAGTGATGATGTCATCCACCTCAATCCAAGATGGTGGCCGCATTCACATTAGGGGGTGTGCAGTTCGAGTTTGAACTGGACCCAAACCGGACCGGGCCAGTTTGGTCTGGCACCCACTTGAACCCCCCTGTTCGATCCGGAAGGGGGTTCACAATATTTAAAAAAAAAATTAAAACTTCTCTCCCCTCTGGTGGTGTTCTCTGAGGTGGGGGTAAGGATCTGTGGATGCTCCCCCTCCCCTCCACCGGCCTGCCTTCTATTCAAAACCGGCATATTCAGCCATTCTTTGGCCTATCCAGCCATTCTTTGATCTTTCCCCCTGGCATGGTGGTCATTTTGGTGGCCACCACACCTGCGCAATGGGACTTTGCAAATGTCCCGCCCTGCCACCTCAGAGAACACCCCTGGAAGGGGGTAAGATTAAAAAATGGTTTTTATCTTGTTTTTTTAAAAAAACTTCTCTAACCCCCTGAACGAGCTGGGGTGGTGGTGGTCTGGGGTCAGACCGAACAGGGGGTAGTTTGGTTCAACTCTGAACTGAGTTTGACTGGTTCGATGTCAAACACATTAGACATCGAACCTGTTTGCCCATCCCTAGAGAATGTCTGAGACACAAGCTGGCTAATTTGTGGACTGTCTAACCCATTTGAACCAAATTGGGTACAGTTGCTGTGAGTGACACACAGGGACACCTCAATGGCATTGTTTGTGATTATGTCATCCCCACTGATTCAAGATGGTGATCGCATGAACTTTTGAGGTGCAATGGGCTAACTTGTGAACCGCTTAACTGATTTGAACCAAATTTGCTGCAGCTGTAGGGACACATAGGGGCACCTCAATGGCATAGATTGTAACAATGTCATCCACCCCAATTAAAGATGCCAGACACAAGAACCTTTGAGGTGCAAGTGTACTAACCTGAGGACTGTCTGTCTGATTTGAACAGTTGGTACAGTTGTAGTGAGTGACACACAGGGACACCTCAATGTTGTAGCTTGTAATGATGTCATCCATCCCAATCCAAGATGGCAGACACATGAACATTTGAGGTGCAAGAGATCTAACTTGTGGACCTTGAATTGAGCCAAATATAGTCCAGTTGTAGAGACAGTGAAAGGAAAGTAGGCTGATTAGTTCTTACTAGAACAACTTTTTGAATTATGCATTGCACTTCCCAGTGTGAAGACTTGCCAGAAGTCAATTCTATTTTGACAATTCAGTTGGAACTTTTTAATACCAAAACTTACTTGGCACGGTTCAGATACAACAGCATGGTGTATATAAAACAGATAAATTCATCATGCAAAGAATTCTTGACACAACAAAGGCCAGCATCCAGGCTAATCTTACACAGACACACCAGGGTTTTCCATTTTCAGCACTCTCCCTTTCCCTCTGTGGCTGCTTCTGCCTCCCAAAATTATCTCTCTGAGGGTCCCGCAGAGACATAGTTTTGGGAGGCATAGGTAATTGTAGAGAGGAGTATAGATTGCTAAAAACTGGCCCTACCCCTGGTGCAGCAGAGGGCTTTGATACTGGCCACTTTGTTCAGGTTGACTGCTGCATAAATATATTTTGAGATGCCATTAAGAACATTAGAACCTAATAAAAGCCTTGCTCAATCAGGCACAAGGCCTATCTAGTTCAGAATCCTGATTCCCTCAATGGCCCACCATCTGAGAAGCCCATAAACAGCCATTCAGATGGAATGGCCTTCCATCTGAGAAGTCCATAAACACTACAGCAGGTGAAAACATGCCTCCTCTCCTGCCATTGCTCCCCTGCAGCTAGTATTCAGATGCATACCACTTCTGAACCTGGAAGCAGCATATAGCCATCAAGACTACTAGCTATTCACAGACTTGTTCTTCATGAATTTGTCTAAGCCCCTTTTAAAGCCATCCAAGTGGTTTTGTCTGCCCTAAATGTCCTGCCAATCAGTTTCATGGGGTAACCCTAGTTCTGGTGTTTAAACAAAGGTGGGAGAGACCATCTCTCTACTTATTTTCTCCACCCCATGCATAATTTTATAAACCTTTAATATGTTTCTTCTTAGACACCTTCTTTGTGAACCAAAAAGCTGCAAATGTGCCTGTCTTTGTATGGAAGATTATCTAGCCCCTTGATCAACTTGGATTCACCAAGCCTATCACATACAAAATACATTATTTGGAATTTTTAACCTTTGCTGAGCCTGGCAATATAGCAATTAAAGTTAATAGTGAGTAATTATTCATTGGGACACATTAACGGTTAATACAACATTCAGAGTGGTATAGCTGGAACCTTTTCAATTTCAGCCATGATACTGATACACAGGAAATATGTCTATTAAGTAAAGAAAACTGGCTGGTTAATAATTCCAATAATTATAATAATATAATTAAATTCTTAAGACACTGGCTGACTTCAAGACTAACAATGAACACATGCAATGCATTCCAGACTACAGCAGAGTGGGGGTGGGGTGGAAATGTTTATTTTATTTTTATTTTTGCAATCTCCTGTTCCCTCTGAGGTGCTCTGTGCCACCTGAAAATATGTCCCTGCATGACTTTCGGGGGCAGATTTTCAGGTGACACTGAATGCTTGATGAAAACTGCCTCGTCTACATTGCTTTAGTCTGGAACATAGCATGCTGCATATGCACTTTGCTAGTCTGAATGTCAGCCACTATTTCAGAAGTTGGATACCAGTAGGAGAAAGTAAGAAAGGTACTTTTATTGCCTTTTCATATCCAAGAACTACTCTGGGGAGATGGACAGATACTTAGAATTAAGCAACAGAGAGGCTGTTCTCATGCTAAGCCTGGACCTGGCTGCCTATGTGAACCTGTGGGAACCAGCTGGCTCCCTGCAGTGCTTTGACAGCAAACCCATCTAGGGAGCCCACCTATTAGATGAGGTTAAGGAAGCGAGTGCTCCCTTAGCCACGATTCCTTGATCGGGTCTAAGCAGTGGCTGCTTTCAGCCGGTGCTGAGACACTGATGGGTGGCTGCCCATTGCTGGAGGAATCCTGTGCATCTGCACGGTGCATTGTGGGATTTTCAGGGGTTGGAATGTGTCATCCCAATCTCCGCACTGCAGGCATGTATTATTATTATTATTATTTATTGATAATAATAATTCAATTTCTATACCACCCTTCCCAAAATGGCTCAGGGCGGTTTACACAGAGAAATAACAAACAAACTGCTCATCTGAGAACGTTTTGCATTCTCAACAAGAGAGCCCAGTTGTCTGAGGGGAAGGTAATTTTACAAAGCCTTCAATCTCCACCCGCTCCCTGCCATGCCTGGCAGTCATGAGAATGACTGCCTTTGAGTACATGCTCTGGCCTGGAATTTGTTTCAATACCACAACTGAGCTCACAGTCCTTTCACACAAAATTCCACCCAAGTGCTCTTCATTTCACCAGCCTAATTTAGAAAAAGAGTCTTGTGGTGTTGCAGTGTTAAACAAGTGGGAGTTGGAAGCCCTTATAGATTCCTATGAATCACCCAGATACCAGTAGATTCTAATCTACCTTCTGCCCTGTTTTAAGAAAAACAAGTTTTCTCTTTGTGTATAAAAGGACTAGAGAGGACTATAAAGCAAAGGTCTCCCAGAATTAATGATTAAGTGTAATAGAATGGGAGGCAGAGCACTGTAATTTAGTTCTGTCACTAATTAAGACTTTTCACCCTGTAGACCTGCCTTACTCACAAGTGCAAACTCTGAATAATTTGCTGTTCTGGAAGTAATTTGACTCTCTGAAGGAGCAGAGCAGCAATTTCAAATCAAAGTGGCAGAGCAAACCAGAAAAGTCTGTGTAAAGAAAGATTGCTGAAGCAATACAAAATCCAGGGAGCAATACACTGTTGTAGGGAGAGAAAGCAAAATGAAATATTGTATGCTAAAGTGAGTATGGAAGACACAAGGGCCCGGTTCAGACAATACGGATAACTAGTTAATTGGGACAGAGGTTGGAACTCTGTTACGTACAAACCCATGAAACTGCAGCTAAGTGTAAAAAGCAGCCTTGAGTTTGCCTCACCAAACTCCAATTTGAACCTTTGGTTATCTCTAAGGTTCGCCACTGATAACTGTGGTTTTGCCACCGAGGCATTACGTCTGACTGAGGGAGCTGCCATAATTGCGGTTTTGTGCTGATTTCCAAGCCTAAATCATAGAGGCAGAGGCACAGACCTGCCCAGGGACCTGGCTGCTCTATGCACACTGCAGCTTTCGGTGGCTGCCTCTTGGCCAGAGCACCACACCCATGCCATCCTCCCTCTCTTCCCTGTTCTGCTTGTCAACAGTGAAACATGCGGGGAACCTTACAGAGACACAACCCTCCTGCTACTCTTCGTTTCAAACTGCTGTAAAGTGTTTTTTTCACCCCCAATAAAGTGAAATCATTCTTTCTCAAACTGCTGTGCTTCAATTAGAAATGTGGAGCTCCCCCTCTCTCACCTGGGCAGTGGCGGGATGGGGAGGGAAGCTGGGATGTTGGATGTGGAAGGTGGGTTGGGTTGGGGAGGGGAAACTATTCATTTGGGCAGCTGTGGAGAGGGGAAGGAAAGTGGCCAAGGGTTGCTTCTTCAGGATCACTCTCTCCCTCCCCTCTCTCAGAAAGACTGCACTTCGTGGAGGCAGCAAAGCAGCAGTTCACTCTTGCTCTCGCTCGCTCTTTCTTCCTTGTGTTTTTCTTCCACCATCACTTTTGATGCTTTTCTTCCACTATCACCTCATAACAGAAGAACATGAGGTGTCATTATCTGCCTCCTATGTCCCCACCCTGCTCATTCCCTCTCCTCCTCCTCTATCTCTGCACTTTGTGGAAGCAGCAAAGTGGCAGCTTTCTTTCTCATTCTTTCTTAAACTGTTGTTAAACATTCTTAATGTTTCTTAAACATTCTTTCAATTAGAAGTGTGGAGCTTAGGACAGCATAGCTAGGAGTAGAGTGAGGAAGGGGTTAAGCTGTCATCGACCCAGAGGGAAGCTAGCAGAAGGTGAAGGACATGCCCCCTTTGAGGTTGTGGCCAACCACAGTCATGCTGCTGACGTGCTGATCCTTTGCCCAAAGTTGGGCCGTGAAGCTTGCTGTTGTGTGCCTTGTAGGGTTGTGCGTTTTGTAGTTTTTCTGTTTCAATTTGTACCAAATCCAAATCAACCCCATTTTGTATTTTGTCTGAAATTAAGCCTTCTGAATCACCCCCGTTTTGTTTTGTATCAAATTAATCAAAATCTGAATTAATTCAGATTAAAAAATGGGTCACAAGGTCAAAAGAGTGGGTGGGGGTTATAGTGCCCAATGAGTGGAACTTACCACAAAAATTTCAAAAGAATTGGGCAAACTTCTGATTTTTGGTGAATTTTTGAAGTTTGCCCGTTTTTCATATTTTCCCCATAGGGTATGATGGAGGTTTCAGGAAAAGTATTTTCACAGGGGGGTGGTGTGTGGCCCAGAGTGGAGTGTGGTTGGTGGTAGTGTCCAGTTGATACAAGGAAGCTACTACAATTTTTTCAGAGGAATTTGGCAAAGGGCTAATTTTTAAAGAATTAATGAACTTACGGGTCTTTCAGATTTTCCTCGTAGGGTATAATGGAGGTTCCTGCAGTCCCATAACTCCACTTGAGGGGCACTGGGGTGGCCCAGAGCAAGTGGTGGTGTAGTGCACATAGGGTGCCAACCACCCACATGGGTTGCCAACCCATGAAGTACAGGGTTTTGTTGTTCTAGAGGTGTTCTGAGAGTAGATTCTCTAGTAGCATATGAGAGTGGATTCATGGTTTTTCATTAAAAACCTCATTTGCTACCAGAGAATCTAAATGCAACACCTCAGAAACAACAAAGCCCAGTACCCCAATGGGTGAGCATTCCAGGGGCGTGGTTGGCACCCTCTGTGCACTACACCACCACTCGCTTGGGGCCATCCCAGTGCCCCCCAGGTGGAGTTATGGGGCTGCTGAAACCTCCATTATTCCCTATGGGGAAATAATGACATGTAAACCTCAAAAATTCCTAAGAAATCAGCCCTTTGACCTATTTGGAATCTGGGTGCACCACCCTTGGGGCACTGCCACCCAACCCACTGTTTTGCCCCTAAAGCCCCACATAAACAAGTTGAAAGAGTGAAGAGAATGATGAACAACAATGACACTTAATTTTTTGGCACAGTTATTTGAGAATTTTGCAACAGGTGGGAGCCTGTCCCTGTGGCACTAGAACAGCAGCACAACCCATTTGTGGATTCAAGCAATCTTTTAATGCCTAGAACACACTAGAAACACTATTAAAATTTTTAGTGTGTTCTAGGCAATAAAAACACTCCCTCCCCATGGAACAGTGACCACAGGTCATTTGAGATAGCAAGATAGACCAATGAGACAGCTTGGTGTAGTGGTTAGAGTGCTGGCCTAGGACCGGGGAGACCCAAGTTCAAATCCCCATTCAGCCATGATACTAGCTGGGTGACTCCGGGCCAGTCACTTCTCTCTCAGCCTAACCTACTTCACAGGATTGTTGTGAGGAGAAACCTAAGTATGTAGTACACCACTCTGGGCTCCTTGGAGGAAGAGCGGGATATAAAATGTAAAAAAAAATTTTTTTTAATTGCCTTGGTACTATGCAACAGCTTCAAATGTTCATTTAACTGAAGTGGAGTGAGCCATAGCCCAAAAAAATCAGCCTACTGTTCAGAATTGTAGAGATTTATTATCACTGCATTTAAGAAAGTGCAAAACCATGGATCATAGTTACAAGAAAGAGAGAAGCAACTATGATTCCTGGGGATGTCAATAAACTGACAGGGATATTCCCCACCCCCCTCCTTTTGTCTCCTGTAGTCCCATGTGGATGACCTGTCCCTGCAATGGCAAAAGTTGTGAACCACTGGCTTAGACATCATGTCCCACCAAATTACATTGTGGCCTAAATTACATTAGACTGCTCAACTTGGGCAACAAAATTTAGACACCACTATAACTCATAAAAATCAGAAGAAAAACAAAATAGCTCTTCAAAAGACTCCTGAACAAGTCAAGAGATTCTTTCTAAACCTTTGGAAAGAAAAACCTGTGTAATTTCAGAACTTTCCTAACCAGCTTCTCAAAAAGCTTCTCCACACAATTTATACCATGGCTTTTAGCATGAGCTTTGGAATTGCATTGAGCTCCCAAAGATATTTGGGTATTTCTGTCTCAAAATTCTGTCTTCCAAATCCCTTTGCAAGGTCAGTTTGCATTTCAATCACACTGAATACAACACATACTTAACTAAACCATTCAAGCTCAAAAGTTTTTTGCATATCTTATCTTCTGCTAATCACTCAGTGTCTCAGCTGGAGTGGAGAGTGTCAGAGAAGTCAATTTCAATAGCAATGCTTTTCCAAGGAACAAAGCATTTTGTCCAAAACACAGTCATTTCAATTTGGAAACAAAAATCTCTGTTTTTTTAATTCTTGATTTTGTTTTGGCTACAAAACGTCCAAAATTGCCATTTTCAGGCACATAACATTTTGTAGCCGAATCAAAATGCACAAGCCTGGTGCCTTGGCGACCGGGCAGCAGAGAGAGGCTCCCCTCTCTTGCAACTGGAGTTTTCCAGGCTATCCCTTGCTAACTGGGCAAAGAGGCACCTTTTACCATGGTGATTCTCTTTACTTAGCAGGGGGAGAGTAATTGGCCCCATCCACCCCCAGCACAGTACTTCCAGTGACTGTTGCTGGTATGTGTCTTATGTTTCTTTTTAGAATGTGAGCCCTTTGGGGACAGGGAGCCATCTTATTTGTTTATTTCTCTTTGTAAACCGCCCTGAGCCATTTTTGGAAGGGCAGTATAGAAATAGAATTATTATTATTATTTCTTGTTTACACAGTCAGACAGGTGTTATTGACTGGTTTGTTTTATCCAGACATCGAGTCCTTCCCAAGGACCTGGGATGCCAGAATTTTATTGTCAATGGTTATAGATATCATCGCAGAATATAGGCTGTTCCCAGTAAAGCTGCTTTTTGTAATTGGCTGATGGTGATTTCTGTGGCCCCTATGGTGTTGAGGTGCTCTTCAAGGTCTTTTGGAACTGCACCCAGGGCGCCAATTACCACTGGGATTATTTTGGTCTTCTTCTGCCACAGCCTTTCAATTTCAATTTGTAGATCTTTGTATTTGGTGAGTTTTTCTATTTCTTTTTCTTCTATTCTGCTATCCCCTGGTATTGCTATGTCGATTATTTTGACTTGTTTTTCTTTCTTCTCAACTACAGTTATATCTGGTGTATTGTGTGGAAGATGTTTGTCTGTTTGTAGTCGGAAGTCCCATAATATTTTTACATCTTCATTTTCTTCAACTTTTTCAATTTTATGGTCCCACCAATTCTTGGCTACAGGTAGCTTGTATTTTTTTGCAGATGTTCCAGTGTATCATCCCTGCTACCTTGTCATGCCTTTGTTTGTAGTCAGTCTGTGCGATCTACTTACAACAGCTGATCAGGTGGTCCACTGTTTCATCTGCTTCTTTACAAAGGCGGCACTTGCTGTTTGTGGTTGATTTTTCGACCCTGGCTCTTATTGCATTTGTTCTTAGTGCCTGTTCTTGTGCAGCCAGTATTAAACCCTCAGTTTCTTTCTTCAAGTTGCCATTCTTAAGCCATTGCCAGGTCTTGGTGATGTCTGGTTTTCTACTTATATTGTGTAAATATTGACCATGCAGGGGCTTATTTCTCCATTTTTCTGCTCAGTTCTTGACTTGTTCTTTCTTGTAGGCCTGTTTTGTTTCATTGGTGTTGAATAGTTTTGCGTTCTTGACCATTTGAAGTGCATCTTCTTCACTGTCCCTTATATATTCTTCAAGGCCTCTTTTCTCCTCCTCTACTGTTTGATGGACTTGCAGCACTCCTCTTCCACCTGAGCTGCGAGGGAGGTAGAGCCTATAGACATCACTGCGGGGGTGCAGAGCATGATTGATGGTCATGATTTTCCTGGTCTTACGATCTAGCATCTCTAGCTCTGCCTGGGTCCAGTCTATTATTCCTGCAGTGTATCTGATAACAGGTATAGCCCAGGTGTATATGGCTTGTATGATGTTCCCGCCATTGAGTTTGGACTTGAGGATTTTTCTAACTCTCCTGATGTATTCACTTCCAATTTTTCTTTTAACTTCAGTGTGTGCAATGTTATTAGCCTGGAGAATGACCAAGTATTTGTAAGGTTCTTTCTCTTCCAGGTTCTTGATCTTGCTTCCATTGGGCAGTTCTATTCCTTCTGTTTTTGTTATTTTCCCTCTGTTCATTATTAATGCAGCACACTTGTCTAGTCCAAACTCCATTGCTATATCACTACTAAATATATGGACAGTGTTTAGCAGTGATTCGATTTCTGACTGGGACTTTCCATACAACTTCAGATCGTCCATGCACAGCAGATAGTTGATTTTACTGGATGTTTTAGATGTTTGGTATCCGAGGCTTGTTTTGTTTAGTATTTCTGAAAGTGGGGTCATGGCGATTACAAACAATAAGGGGATAGTGAATCCCCTTGGAAAATGCCTCTTCTAATGCTAACCTGTCCAAGTGCCTCGCCATTGATTGTTAACTGTGTACTCCACATGCTCATTGCTTTTTTAATAAATATCTGAATGTTTTTAGTGACAACAGTTGTTTTTAAACATTTTAGTATCCATGTGTGAGGCAATGAATCAAAGGCTTTCTTGTAGTCAATCCATGCAACACTTAGATTTGTTTTTCTTCTCTTGCAGTTTTCTAAAATCATTTTGTCAATCAGCAGCTGGTCTTTTGTGCCTCTGGTGTTTGGGCAATTTCCTTTCTGTTCAACTGGAAGCTGTTTGTTAGTTAATAAGTGTTGCATGACTTCATCTGCTATTATTCCAGTTAATAATTTGAACATGGTTGGCAGGCAGGTTATCAGTCTATAATTACTTGGAACTGCACCTTTTGCTGGGTCTTTCTTTCATAATGAGATGAGTTTTCCCAGTTGTTAGCCATTGTTCAATATCACCGCCTTTCATAATGTGATTGAACTGTTTTGATAGTTGTTTATGAAGGCTTGTTAGGTGTTTAAGCCAGAAGCCATGCAGTTCATCGTCGCCTGGCACAGTCCAATTTTTAATTTTCTTTGCTCTTTCACTTATTAATTCTGATGTTATTATTAGATCTTGCATTTGTTGGTTACATTTTTGACCTCTTTCATCCAGCCTGCTTTTTTATTATAATCTATTGGATAGTCCCATAATTTCCGCCAGAATTGCACTGTTTCTTGTTGTTGTTGTTGTTGTTTTGCATCTGCAGCGCCATTTGGAGTTATAAACTGAAACATACTTTTCTGATGTTCCTGAAAATATTGTTGTCTTACATGGCTGCTCAGATTGCTTGTGTAGGTGTGCTAGCCCTGCAGCTAAGTTTTAGAGCTATTTTCCATTATACTATTTTAAGACAAAATAAAGGGTTCTGCCACTCACTGTTTTAAATGATAACGTAAGGATGGGTTTACACAAGAAAGAAACAGATATGCAGTTCTTTTCACATCTCAGTAAGGCCATCCACACGACATAAGGCACCTGCAGTAACAGGCACTATTTTGCCTATTGTAAAATGTGGTTCATTTTACAATAGGCAACAATGTGCACAATTGCCCCCAGGTAAATAGGCTTCACCCCGGCCAGCCACAATTTCCAGCATTGAGCTCGGGGGGGGGGGGGGGAGTGGACCCACCGAGTGCAGGGGCTGTTTTAATGAGAGCAGCCACCACACTCATGGTGTGGGGCACTCTGGAATGTGGGATCAGTATGTCCTCCTAATCTAAGGAGAAGAGAGCTGATCTTGTGGTACAAGCATGACTTGTCCCATTAGCTAAGCAGGGTCCACCCTGGTTTCATTTGAATGGGAGCCAGCATGTGAGCACTGTAAGATATTCCCCTCAGGGGATGAAGCTGCTCCAGGAAGAGCAGAAGGTTTCAAGTTTCCTCCCTGGCTTCTCCAAGATAGGGCTGAGAGAGATTCCTGCCTGCAACTTTGGAGAAGCCACTGCCAGTCTGTGAAGACAATACTGAGCTAGATAGACCAATGGTCTGACTCAGTATATAGCAGCTTCCTATGTTCCTTTTTTCAGCTTTTGCCTAGGTTGCACCGTTGCTCGTGTGGGCACGTGGCATGGTGAAGGCAAAGATGCTGTTGCTCATTTTCCAGGGAAGGCCAGCAAGCACCTCCCTTCTCCGCAGACCTCCTCAGCAGTGGCGTGAGGTTGTGTTAATGACCTCAGTATGTCTGTCAATTTCTTGAAAGCAGAAATGCATATGAATTGTCCCCACATTATATTTGATTGCCATGTAGAAAGAGAATTGCTATGGTTTACATTCTATTCCTTTAGAACCACCTTATCCATGGAAACACAAACAAAGGTTTATACTACAAGAGCTAAAACAGCATTCTAACTAGTGATATGCATATTGATTCAGGTACAAATCAATTTGTACCCAAATCTAGCTGATTCAGATGATTTGGAGACAAAACAAATCACCCCTGTGGTGCATTGGCTAGATTCAGGGCCAAATCTAATCACGCCAGATTCTATTCAAATTGATTCAAGATTCAGATTCTGCCTATTAATTCCCCTAGATTCCCAGCATTATTTTTTTAAGCTAAGCTCTAGCCCTTGTAGAAGTGGAGTTATGGAGCAAAATGTGTGGTCACTATTTTTCAAATGTTTGCATTCTTTGTGTACAATAACTTTCCCTCAATGAATCCCTATGAGGATTCATTACACATCTTAATTTCTTCTATTCATTTTGACTGTCTTTGGACAGTGCCAACTGTCAACAGCCATGTGCCAACTACACCCCTCTCCCTGCAAGGCAGTAGGGTACTACTCCATTTATGTTCTAGGATTTTTCCCCCATGTTTACACTCTTTGGTGTCTTAGTTCAAAATGCAGCAGCCAGATTGGTCTCTGGGGCAACCTGGAGAGACTATATTATGCCTGTCTTGAAACAGTTACACTGTCTGCTGATATGTTTCTGGGCAAAATACAAAGTGCTGGTTATTACCTTTAAAGCCCTGAATGGCTTAGGTCCAAGTTATCTTAGAGAGCGCCTTCTTCTGCATGATCCCCACTACACTTTAAGGTCATCTGAGCAGGTCGTCTCCAGTTACCACTGGTTCGTCTGGTGGCCACTCAGAGGTGGGCCTTCTCTGTAGCTGCTCCTGGGCTATGGAATGCACTCCTGGTAGAAATCCGTAATTTGAGTTCATTACTGTCTTTCAGGAGAGCCCTTAAAACCTATCTATTTGGTCTGGCCTTACAGGGTTTTTAAACTATTGTAAACTGTTTTAAATTGTTTTAAATGTTTGCCCTAGTTTTCCAGGGTTTTTAGCTGTTTGAATGTTTAATTGGTTTTACTCTGGTTTTATAGTTTTGATTTTAATGGTTAACTGGTTTTAATTGTTTTTATTCTGTTGTAAAATGCCCTGAGCCATTTTGGAAGGGCGGCATATAAATCAAATCAAATTAAATTAAATAAATAAATAACCTTAGCTCATAATGAATCCCTATGAGGATTCCTTACACACCAAAGACTCTAAACACCTCAAAAATTCCTAAAATATAAACTGAGTACCCAGGGGCTTGCAGGTTGGGGGGTAGTTGGCACATGGGATGCCACTAATTCCCCCCCCACACACACACACACAAAGCAGTGAGTTCAAAATGAACAGAAGGAATAACAGTGTGTAATGAAGCCACCAAAGAATCTAAACACTTCAAAAATTTCTTTAAAAAATAAACTGAGTACCCCAGTGTGTGTGGGGGGGTGGTAGTTGACAGTTGGCACTGTCCAATTACAGTCAAAATGAACAGAAGAAATGAAGGTGTGCAATGAATCCTCACAGGGATTCATTACAAGGATAAGTTATTATACACCAAAGAATCCAAATACTTGAAAAATAGTGAGGGCACATATTGCTCTATAACTCCACTTCTACAAGGGCTAGAGCTTAGATTTTATTTTTAAAAAATAAAGCTGGGGATCCATGTTAGGGTTAGGGATAGGGCAACTTTGAATCCCCATTATTTCCTATGGTGGAAATATACAAAATCAGTAAAAACTTAAAAAAAATTAAATATCAACAAAGTACCCCACTGCCTTGAAATTACAGTGGTAAGAGGCACTCATGGAGACTTACCCACCATCCAAATTTGTTGCCCCTGGGACTTTTATAAGTGGTCCAAATCAATCCTAATCCAAACTGAATTGAATCAAATCCAAATCAAATCTGGGGTGATTTGGGGGGACAGATTTGCACACAAAACAAATCAAGGGTGATTTTATTTGGGCACAAATCAAATAAAAAAATTTGATATGTGCACATCCCTAATTCTAACCCCACACAGCTCTGCAGCCTCACTTGTCTCTAACACCAAGCAGTTTCTTACTATAGGATCTGGCAGGTTCACCACTGCCTGCACCACAATAAATGTCAACCCTATATCCACAATTACATACGAATACGAATACGATGAGTATTTACAAATACGATACAAATACGATGAGTATTTATATACCACTTTTCAACCACAGTTCCCAAAGTGGCTTACATATAGAAATTAATTAATTAATTAAATGGCTTGTGGGTACATGCAGCCTTGTGGGTTGAATGTATATCAGTTGGGCAACTGAGTCCCAATAGCAAAGACAACCCAAGTCAGTTGTTCATCCAACACTAACTTGTGAAACGCCAGATTTGAGGTCCAGGCTTCTCTATTATCTCTACAGTGCAGGAGTTATAAATCTGCCCATCTTATCCTCAGGGGGAAACTTGACATTACACAAAGCTTCAAATTATTTTCCTTTTTTAATTTTTTTAAAATTAATTTTATAATTAAAATCAACTAGTAATGGTCAGATTTAACAGGTTACTATTGCCCTTCAGACTTTATCTTACAAAACACTGGAATATAAATAGCGATGTTATGCATATGCCGGATTTGTATTTAAAATCCTATGGTTATAGAATTCTGTATAATGTTGTTGTTATGCCATACCATGTACGTATGTGCAGGGGGGGAGTTGTTGCTGTTGAGAGAGGCTGCAGTAGTAGGACCCCACAGGCAGATTGCGCAACCTGTTTAGAATGTTAAGTGAAGACAGGCAGAGAGAAAAAGCACTTAATGGTCAGTTGATTGTCAGTTATGAGGGTTGTGAGAGAGTGTGTCCAGAGACTTGGAAAGTAAAAATTAGACTGAACAAGAAAGGGACTCCTCTGAGGAAGGAAGAGGTATGGGTTTTAGGTAGAGGCAGAGTAAGATCTGCACTATAAAGGGAAGTGCAGTTTCTGTTCAGGGAAAGACCTGGGAGTTCTCACCTGGGAGACAGGTTTGAAACAAAGTAACCAAGTGAGGCACCCTAACCCTAAAAGGAGAAATGTCACAAAGAATGAATCTTAACTGCAGAATATCTCAAAAACATCAAGACTGTTATAAGTTATGTTTGTTTAAAACCTGAAACCACTATGCTTCTCAGAGTTTACATTTAATACCTGAAACCATTATGCTTTAAAATGTGTGCAACATCCACTGAATAAGCTTTAGTTAAAAACAAAAACAAAAAAAACCCCTTCCCATGATTTTAATGTTGCCAAGATGCAAGAACGTTTATTTCCTCTCCCACGTTCATCAGAGGGAAAAGTATAATAAAGAACAAGCTCCGTCATGAGCCCTTTTAAATACTGTGATTTTATCTCAGATCTGTCCAAAAAAGTGTGAGCAGTGGCAGCAGGTTCACTAGGAGTAGGGCAACCATCATAGGCTGCTTAACCTTTTCCTCACCACTCATTCTCCAGGTCTCTCTCTCTCTCTCAATCTCAATCTCAATCTCAATCTCTCTCCTCAAACTGTTTGTACATCAGTCCAGTACTACAAAAGAACATAAGAACAGATCTGCTGGATCAAGCACAAGGCCCATCTAGTCCAGCATCCTGTTTCACACAGTGGCCCACCAGATGCCTCTGGGGAGCCCACAGGCAAGAGGTATATGCATGCCCTCTCTCCTGCTGTTGCTCCCCTGCAACTGGTATTGAGAGGCATCGTGCCTTCGTGCCTCTGAGGCTGGAGATGGCTCACAGCCACCAGACTAGTAGCCATTGATAGACCTGTCCACCATGAATCTGTCCAAGCCTCTTTTAAAGTCAACCAAGCTGGTGGCCATGACCACATCCTATGGCAAAGAATTCCATAGATTAATTATCTGCTCTGTGAAAAATAAGAGGAAATACTTCCTCTTGTCAGCCCTAAATTTCCCGACCTTCAGTTTCATGGAGTGACCCCTGGTTCTAGTATTGTGAGAGAGGGAGAAAAATTCCCTCTGTCCACCCTCTCCACTCCATGCATAATTTTATATACCTCGATCTAATACAAATACTTTCAATGACACTTCTCCAGTATGTGCAGAAGCATGACCTTTTAAAAGCATTTTCTTTCTACATCAGATTTAACATGTCTGATTCCCTGACACACATCTTACAGGTTATATTAAAATGACAGAACCAAAATCCTGACCTCTTTAATGTTTGATGCATCCAGATTCTTTTAAACCAGACTATCTATCTATCTATCTATCTATGCCTGAAGAAGAAAATATTTCTGTGAGGACAAAACTCATTTGTAACTGGTAACATAAAACTATTACCTTTTAATAAATAGAATGCACATATACACCATTTTCTTTCATAGAATGCATGTACTGTATACAGTACACCATTCTCAATCAATATTCTCTCTTTACCAATGCCACAAAAACTTGCCTTTTCTTTATAGGTGCAAAAGAAGTTTGTGGAAGAGATTGGTAGTGACCTACCCATGCTTTGAGGTCAGATGTCTTGGAAAATTTAAACATGAGTTGTTGTACATTAAGTGAACCTTAGATTGTGAAAATTGGAACCATGCAGCTATCAATAATGGGTCAAACCTATTACTCTAATCTTTTGTGTAATATAATTTTGTGTGGAGAAGCACTGAACTATGAATCCCTACTATTTTCTGAGGGGTAAGCCAACACAATGAGTCTTACAACAGGTGCACTAATAGTATATCCTAAGTTTGTGCAGTGTATTTGGGGAAAATAAGAGTAACCTTTATTTTTGACATTTGAGTCAAATACCTGCACATTTTTATTTTAAAATATATATAATCTGCATTTATAGCTACTCATAATGCCTTGTTATTTAACTAATACATTGTATACATTTCTTGTAATATTTTGAAATATTATGTTGCTAACTTTTGGTGCCCAAGAGACTGGCGATAATGTTGTCAGGTTATTCTTTATTTTAAAGAGTGCCAAGTTTTATAGTATAGAAACTATTAATGAGGTGGTAGGACTAAGCAAACTGTTAGCACAAAGCTAAAAGTGCTGTAAGTGTGACCTTTCTTCTTTTATTCTGCATACGTGAAGTTTTCTTTCCACGGATCACTGAGCTGAAGCTGAATTTAGTCGGCACCATCTCACTGTACTCAATGATTTAGCATAACACAATTTAATACGTAGATTTCTGCTTTTGAAATGTCTGATTAAGTGAGCTATGTTATGGGCGTTTACTGCTCGCTTTTATGAATGTGAATAATTGAGGTTTAACCTGATGAAGATATTTTGTTACAGGGTCTCATTTTTTGATTGTCTGGACACCCTGGAGCACCCCTACAAGATGTGCTGGGCATGGCTAGACCTGTGTCCAAGAGCAACAAACTCCAGGAAAGAAACAGTGTTCAGCACTGATGCTAAAGAGCAGCTTAGGGAATCTGGTATAGAAGGAAGCATGGCTTTTTGCATCCTATCTCTGTGGAAGTCTGCAAAAGGCTCCTTGACATTCCAAACCCACATTCCCACATAGCCATTCTAAGGCATTTCCAAAACATGCAGATCTTTAGGTGCTACTGCCATTGACTAATCTGCTCAACCTCTGCTCCTCCTAAGCCCAAAGGCTAACAGAATAAATGCCTGAAAACAGTATTTTGTTATCAAGATAAGACTATCTTTTCATCTAGCTCCTTCTTTATTCCATTTTTGGCACATGGGGAGTGCTTCTAGGTAATCAGTAACTCACTGGAGATGTTTTCAGTGTCCATTTTTACCCTATAAATTGTCCCTCAAACCCCTCCCAAGGCGCACAATTCTGGGGATCCATTCTAAAGATTGTTAGCCCCTCTGCGCCACCATCCTACCCCATTTCCCTCCACTGAAACCCCAACTTCTTTTTCCACATTGGACAGGTAATTATAGAGAGCACCCCATTCCTTTCTTCAGTTCCTGGGAGTTTTCTATTTTTCATCCCCAACCCAGGCTTCCCATCCTGAGTATATGTATGTTACATAACGCAAGAAAGCAAGGTTCTAACTAGCTAGCCTATAAGGATTTTTAGTTCTATTCTCCCCCAAGGACGGTGGAAAATAAGTATGCCCCCCTCCCCATGGGAAGGGCAGTCAGCTACTCCCCAGAATAAAAAGAGAGTTCACATGGGAACCCTTGACCCGTAGGTCTGCCTTGGGCACAGGCTCATGTGAGACTGGTCCAGTGGGAGGAAAAATCTACTTATAAGACACTCTTATAGGTCCAGACACTGGAATCATGCCTCCTCCTATGGACCGCAAACAGAAAGCATGAACCATGGGTAGAACCCCTAAACTTTGAACGGGGAATGAATTCTGGTCAATTTCTTAGCCAGGGTATTGATTCAGCATCCCGTCAGTTAAAGTGACTTGAGCTGCTTGAACCCCTTTATTTATTTATCATTGACTGGTTTATCATGTTTATATACCACCTGATATACATCTCTTTGGCGTCGGTACTGGTTGTTTAACTCCTATTGGTTCCAGTCCTGTCCTCCCTTTCCCTCTAGGTGGCTCCCTGGCAACACAGGGACCGTCACTTCCTCAGATTTCACTTCTCAGGATAGAACAGTTCCCCTTCACCTGACTCCACCTCCAAGTCTGCCAGTGCCTCATTGCAGGGAAGCCGCGTTGTGGCCTTTTTTCAGGAGAACGAAGCTGAACCTCATTGACCTTTCCTAGTCCCTTTAACCAAGCCTGTTTGGGTTTCCTTTCCAACTTTGCTTCAATTGCCTTCTTTGGATGTCTGGATGGGTTCAGTCTGCTTGAATTTGCTCAGTCTTTCCTCACTCCTCACCCAGTTCTCTTCTCTCATTCTCTTGACCAATGTGATGTCCCTCCCTTTCTCCTATCTTGCTCAGATTTGTCTGCTGCTCTTCTCAACTTCCTTTTGTGGTCCTTTGGACTGTCCTCCATTCTTTCAACCAACCCCAATTTGCTTCTTTGACCTGAACTCATTCAGATCTCTCACCTGCTCCCCTCCGCTACAGTCTAAGGATCTTTTTGCTGCCTACCCCTCCTTCTGTGCCTGATTTCAGCCAGATCTGTCTCTGTCCTTCTTCCCCTTTCGACCCTCCACCACCTTCTTCCCTTCCCACACTCTTTAACTCAGAGGCGAGTCTCACAATCAGTGAGATTCGCCGAAATGAGATCTGCAGGGCCTGGGCAACCAGATCGGCTGCCTCCACGACTGCTGACTCCATCATGGAACCACTGGGGCTGTGGGGATCAGGGGCCACACAGCCCCCTGAAGTTCCAGGATTCCCTGTGTGAGCGTGGGGACGGGGCATCCTGGAGAGATCCCCCAAGCCCAGGAGGGTGCTTGCAGCCTCCCGGTCAGGGGTCTACACATGTGTCACCATGTGCTGCGGCGACACATGAGCAAAACACTGAGGTTAACTGAGAGCTCACCTTAACCTCGGCTAAGGGGAGGGGGGATTACTGAGATTTGCTGCCTGGAGGCGTGTGGCTCCCATTGCAACACATGATCGGCAAAAAGCAGGCTAGGCTCCCTTAGCCCACTTTTTGGCGATCATGAGAATTGCCTCTTAGTTTCACATGCAAAGAGCCAGTATAACATACAATCAAAAAATCCACATAGCAATATAACAGAATTTAAGTATTAATGCCCAGACACGTTTCATCTTGTGTGTTCTGTATCACGTGAGAATGCCCAGCATGTTTTAATCATGTCCAAGCCTCTATTTGTACTCAATAAAATGTATTTTTGATTGTATTTTAAGCCTCAGGAAACTGCCTGCTTTATAACCATGTCACAGATCCCCAAAAGGGCACAACAGCACCCCCTCAAAATACTTTATGTGATATTCTTCACAATGTACACAGGTATTGTGACCAAGTACAGAAGACTTGCTATGCAGCACAATGATATTTTGTTAAACTATTTCATTTCTGAACTAGAACTGCTTATACAAATCTTTAGCCTAAGTAATTTCTAAAGTTTAAAAAAACACTATTAATGAGAACAAATGCAGAAGTGAAGACAAATAAAGGAATGATTTAAAAGCCTCTTTTTGTCCAACCTTTTGGTTTAGGACAAGGCTGTGCTACCAAATTCCTGTGTATGGGAAGCATGTGGTGGCCACCAATTCATCTGGTGGTGATCTAGGGTTGGGCCTCTTCCTTAGCCGCCATAAGGCTTTGAAAAGCACTCCTGACTAGAATTAGAGCTTCAGCATTCCAGGTAGCTTTTAGGAAAAAGTCCAAAGCACACCTGTTTAGTCAGGTGTTTGGTTAGTTTAAGTTCATTTTTAAGTGGTTTTTAAAATGCTGATATTACTTTTTGTTTCACTTATTTAATTTTTTTTGTTCTTTGTATTTTAATTTGTGTAAGCTTCTGTGAGACTTGAGTGTTGGTGGTATAGAAATGTTCTAGCTAAATAAATAGGAATTGCACAAGTCCCGTGTGTAGACCATAATAGATGCTTCTAAACCACGTATATGCATGTGCTCAGAAACTGAAATTCTCTGGGACGTTTAAATGATTTATAGCCATATAAGCTCATTACACACAGGCACACATGTATGCTCATTGTATATATTCCTATATGACATAAGTTCTGTGCAAGAATTTTGACACATGAAGCACCCTGCAGCTAATCAAAACTGGCCAAATGAGTGGGTGCTGGAGTTAAGACTGAGTGTGCCATCAGAGATGCTCTGCTGACCTGATATGGTCTACAAGCCTCCCGGTTAGGAACAGTAACTGCTGTTTCTGCTACTAGATAGCAGTCTCTCAGCGAGGATAGATAAACTGCTGATTTACAAGCAACATCGTCTCACAAATTTCTCAAATGCAGAAAAATTGACAACATATGGAACATTAGTTATTCCCTGGAGTACTCCTGCTGCTTGCATCCAGCCAAAGTAAATGTATTGTTGTTCAAGGTGTATCATTTTATATCAGGTGATAGAGATAAGGTTCATATGTGCCAAAAACTGAATGCTGTTTCTAACTGTAGCTTTGCTATATTTACTGTTTTTTCCTCAACTTTTAGGTTGGCTGTAAAATGTTAGGTCCCCCTCCTCAAATGTGAGATTGCAATCTTGTCTCCACAGTACTTTATATAGAGCAGAAAGGTTAATCTTTCAAACTGACTTCTTGGGAGTTTTGTAGACCTCTAGTAATAAACTTCTGACTATCTACTTCCACAGAGGTGGTAAAGCCTAACTCTATGCTCACGTTTAAAACCAAGGTCATTACTTTAAGCTACAAACTGTTTTATCCAGTTTACAACTCAGTCCCGAACACACTTATTTGGAAGCAAGAGCATTTCTGTCAGTACATTTTTGACATTTTTTTCCTCTGCTGTCTCAGCCAGCATAATGCTTTCATAAGCATCTGAACAAAATTCACCTTTCTTCCTAGTCTTACTTATCCATGGCTACTGGCTTATCCATAGCTAAGAGATAAACTTTTTCTCTTTATGCAAGTCTTTCAGGGTCTATAGATGTTCCGGTTTGAAATGTGAACTACTGGGGGTCAAACTGGTTGCCAGTCCTGATTAGCAGGACAAGAACAAGCCACGGTTTGCTGATTTGGACAAAAAGGCAAACTCTGGTTTGCCTCAAAGTGAGAAATGAGGGCTGGGACTGCTGTGTACAAGGTGGGGGAGCAGTGTGTGAGCCTGAGGCCTTTTGATTATTCATGCCTGTAGCACCAGATCAACACATTTTATACTTTTAGTTGTGTAGATAAGCATATTAGGACTGTTCTCATTACTCATTACTCAATTACTTGGGTAAGAGAAGCCTGTTATCTAACTTCAGGAGATGTGAGCGCTCCCATTTTTCTGTTCATATGTGAGTTAAAAACAAGGTTGGGGGTGACAGCAGTGATCATGTGCTAAGCAGCAACTGAGTCACAGAGCTTTTCCGCCTACCTCAGCTGTACCTAAGATCTGGGTACAGCTGCAGAGTGGGAGGGAGCCCTCCGACCCAGCTGCTAATTAGCACAGGACCATTGCCAGAGCTTCTGACCTTGTGTTTAGCTTGCACACTAGCAGCAAATGGGAGTGAGCACAGCTCCCAAACTTAGGTAAGAGCCATAATCATGTGAACCAGTCTACTGAATATTTCAGTTACTTTGAAAATTGAGGATTTGGTTTATTCTAATGTCTTGTACTCTGGGATGTGAAATATAATCAGCATTACAGTTCTTGAGGTCAGTTGCTGTATGGCACTGCACACAAGCAGACCTGCCCAGGTAGGGCTTCCCCTATCGTGGATAGGACTGCTCGTGTGCATAGTCTTTATGTCAACATGATCATCTTTATCTACATGCCTGTTGACACACTCAAAGAACTCCAAGAGGTTAGTGAGGCAAGACTTGCCCTTGCAGAAGCCATGCTGGTTCTCCTTCAGCAAGGTCTGTTCTTCTATATGTTTAACAATGTTGTCCTTAAGTAGGCTTTCCATCAATTTACCCGGCACAGAAGTTAAGCTAACTGGCCCGTAGTTTCCTGGATCTCCCCTGGATCCCTTTCTGAATATTGGAGTTACATTAGCTACTTTCCAGTTCTCTGGCACAGAGCCTAATTGTTGGGACAGGTTACATATTTTTGCTAGGAGATCAACAATTTCACATTTGAGTTCTTGTCTTATCTGATGTTCCTAGCTTTTTCTGACTCCTAGTTTCCAAAATAAAAGGAGTGCAGCACAGTAATCTCTCCAGCAATGCCATCCCTGCCAAGCCCCCAAATTGTCTGATTTTTTGCAACAAGAAGAAATATCCATGGAAAAGAGCCACAAGTTGGTCCTGCACTGCCTCCAGCCTGGATATGCCACTGGAAGTCATTTCTGGGTGCATGGGAACTGTGAATAGGCAAAAATAACCTATTGTCACCCCTGTGAAAATGGAAACCGGGTCCCTATGGCCCGAGTGCAAACAGCAGAAATCGTGATAGAGAACCTGCAGGAAATGATGATCTCCTGTACTTCTACAGAAAATCAGTAAGTGGGTGAAGGATTATGCAACCTACTCTCTGCTGCTTCTCTACTCCAAATCATACTGCTTTGGAGTGAAATGTACCTTATATTATACTTGTTTGCATGTAATATTTTAGTTAGACCTTTAGAAATCAAATATCTCAGATTCTATGAGGCTATTCACACAATTGTGGAAAATTGGGCTAGCCTCCGCCAGCCCGATTTCCTACAACCGTGTGAACCACCGGGCTCAGCTGAGAGCCCGGTGGTTCTTGAGCGGGTAACCCGCTCAAGTAGCCCACCCCTTAAACTGGGTTTGCGGAGCGAGCGCTATGCAAACTCAGTTTTTGAGATCGTGAGTAGCTGTGGCGCGGCTCCACACAGTGACTACTCACGAGTAGACCCCAGCGGGAGGCTGAAAAGCAACCTCCTGGCTTGGGGGTCTCCCCAGTATGCCCTGCACACTCACGCAGGGCATACTGGAGCTTTGGGGGGCTACACGCCCCCCAAACTCCCCAGCCCCCGCTGGCTCCGTCATGGAGCTGGCAGTCGGCTCCCGCCCTGCTCGTCTGCGGGGAGAGCGGGCTTAGCTCACTCTCCCCACAAAACTGGCAAAAGTTTTTGCCTCCTTGTGATTCAGATAATGATGTCATTCACACAATCAAAAACTGTGTTCTGCCCAGGTTTGGGAACCGTGCATGCTCCCAATTTTCAGTTGTGTGGAAGCGAGGTAAGAGGAAAACCTGGGTAGAAGTGATTGTGTGGAAGCAAGGTACAAGAAAAACCTGGCTTTTCCTCCTACCTTACTTCCACACAATCACTTCTACCCAGATTTTCTTCTTACCTTTCTTTCACACAACTGAAAATTGGGAGCATGCACAGCTCCCAAACCAAGGTAGAACACAATTTTTGATTGTGTGAATGACCTCAGTTTTTCATTGTCTGGATGACCTCAATTTCTGCCAAAACTCTTTTTGGCATTCCTCATGAGACGTTGGCATGTAAATGGCATCGGCACATGCGTCGATGCCATTTTCTGGGCCAGCAACAACATTCTGGCCCCGCAAATGGTGTCAACTCATGCGCTGACGCCATTTACATGCTGATGCTGCACAAGGGATACCAGGGACAAATCTCATCACCACAGCCTGGCATTTTAGAGGGGCAAGCAGAACAAGCTGCCACTTGGACGCAAGTCTTTCTGTAGCAATAATGCCACAGTGGGCCAACAGGGGCTTCGAGGATGGGCAGATAAAGTCTGCCCGCCTCATCTTAAGGGAACCCCTCACCCCCTATATATTCATGTAGACCCATTAGAACCATATTAGCATATGTGATTTGCTCAGTATAGATATCATAGCACAAAGTTACTCTGATGAGAACTTCTCCCATGAAACTGGAAATAAAACATTTTGGAAGATTACCAGAAAATTGTCTTCATTGTTTTAAAAACATTTTTTAAAATAGAATTAAAAGCAATTCATTCTCCTTCATGACTCAGGTGTCAGCTGCATTATTAATTCTATCATAAATTCAACAAGAGATGCACTGCGGAGGTAGCCTATCAAATCTATATGCTCCACAATGTGCTGAACCCCTACTAACTTGGCAAAGAGGCACCTTTTAATGTGGTGATTCTCTTTATCTAGCAGGGGGAGAGTAACTGGCCCTATCCACCCTCAGCACAGTACTTCCAGTGAATGTTGCTGGTGTCTAAAGTTTCTTTTTAGATTGTGAGCCCTTTGGGGACAGGGATCCATCTTAGTCATTTATTATTTGTGTAAACTGCCCTGAGCCATTTTTGGAAGGGCGGTATAGAAATTGAATGAATGAATGAATGAATGAATTGTTCCCTCGGTGTTTTATATTGCCTTAGGGAAAATACAGAAATAATAAAATATATTATGATTTGACTGATACCCTGAACTTAACACTTTCACATACATTTCTCTGCCTGTTTGCACTACCAGATACAGCTCATCCTTGCCTCTCACTGCAAATAGAGAACCTCTAAAGCCTGTTTAAAGGGAAACCCAATGCATATATAAAGGTAAAGTTGTGCTGTTGAGTCCGTGTTCTCCTGGTGACCACAGAGCCCTGTGGTTGTCTTTTGTAGAATACAGGAGGGGTTCACCATTGCCATCTCCCGTTCAGTGTGAGATGATGCCTTTCAGCATATTCCTATATTGCTGCTGTCCAATATAGATGTTTCCTATAGTCTGGGAAACATACCAGTGGGGATTCGAACTGGCAACCTCTTGCTCCCGTCCCTAGGCTAGTTACTTCCCCGCTGTGCCATAAGCTGGCTTTAGCATCCATCTATAGACATACATGTTTAGCAGCTATTGCAAATACACACATCCCAATGAACCGAGGGTGGTTTAGAACTTCCTCTGTGCAAGGTTCCATCTCATTGTGCTTTGGCTTGTTCTGTATTTTGATGAAGCATTGTTATGAGGCAGAATTCATGTCCAAGTTTCAAGGGAGAAAGTTAGCTCCAAGCCTCTTTCTATAGAGAAAAGTAAAAACAACTGCACTCTAAAGCTCTGGAAATTCTCCCTCCCTTGATAGAAGACTATGAATGAGACAAAACTACCAGAGTCTTCAGTCTGGCTTCTTTAATCTTGCCATGCTCCTCTGAGTGCCACCCTGAAGGGGTCTCAAATTGTGAGGAGTGTCAACTCTTTGTCTCTTCATAGATGCATGCTTCACAAGAGAGACAAATCCCTTATTTCCTGTCTGGAAGGTGGCTCAGTGCATGGCATCTGCACAAAATCTTTGGAGGACCAGAGCTATTGCAAACGTGCTCAGAAATGGAAGAATTAGTTCATGTGTTACACCTTTATTTGCTTCAGCTAGAGGTAAAAGCAGTCAGTTAACAAGGTAGGCAAACAGCTAGGCAGTTGCTCCCTTGTCCTCTGAATCTGCAGCAGATAAAAAGCAATTACTTAAAGAATGGAGTACATTACAAGAAAATCAGATTTTTAGAATTTCATTTATAGTTAGTGTTTCTCTTCAAAGAAAAATCTGGTTTAAAATGAAATCTGATTTATTTTAAAATGTTAAAATCAACACCTATCATGACACCTGAAATAATAAATTCACCACTTTTTCTAAAATATTTGACAATGAACATGATCAATAATACCATGTCACATTTTCATCTATTATTATGGTTTCCTACTAGACTCACAAAATATCAAGTTATCACAGGCACTAAAATCCAGGAGATGCCATCTTGTATCTCACCAGGATCATCCATGGAGCCTGTGTCAGTAATTTTTTGTTCCTATTTTTTGCCTTTTATTTACCTGAGCTCTGCAATGTGCTACGTTCTAGAAAAAAGTATGCATGTCAACTTTTTTTTGGAGAAAATACCTGAATTTTGAAATGAGAAACTGATTTTCTCATTTCAAAACGTTTTTGCTTGGTTATTTGAATTGCCTTTATTTAAAATAATCCACCCTGACTGAATCAAGTGGGAAAAGGCAATGCTGCTATAATTTCAACGCCAGTGAGTAGGCAGCAGCAAGAATCCCTACTTACAGAACGCATGAGTCAAGAGAAGTTTGGAAAGAGACATTCAAGCAGTTTGTGCAGCTGTAGAGTTTGTCTGAGCAAGTAACCTCTATAAGCTTATAGAAGTCACTAGCAGAGGCGTAACTAGGGTAAACGGCGCCTGGGGCAAGCACTGAAATTGCGTCCCCCGCCGCCGCCCCCCCCCCGCCGCCCCCTTAACTAAGCAGGGTCCACCCTGGTTTGCATTTGAATGAGAGACTAGAAGTGTGAGCACTGGAAGATATTCCCCTCAGGAGATGGAGCCACTCTAGGAAGAGCATCTAGGTCCCAAGTTCCCTCCATGGCAGCATCTCCAAGATAGGGCTGCAAGAGACTCCTGCCTGCAGCCTTGGAGAAGCTGCTGCCAGACTGGGTAGACAATACTGAGCTAGATAGACCAATGGTCTGACTCAGTATATGGCAGCTTCCTATGTTCCTAAATACTACTGCAGCACACACACAAGACACCTGTCCCATCCTGACACTCAGCCAACTTCCATAATCCAGATCCTACACACACACACACCACAACTGCCTACTCCTAGATTTACAAGGACAGCTACAGAGGCTTATTGGAAAGTTGGTAGCCCTGGTGTGGCTTGTTGTGCTATCAAGTTGGTTTTGACAAGACAGGGTTGTTGTGAGAACAAAGCAGGAAGATTCTGTGTACCTTATTTTTATAAGCCTTCTTGGTTTGCTTCTACAAAAAAGTGGAGTAATTTTTTTTAAGACTTTGCCCTCTGTCTGTATTCTTCTGATTATCTATCCAAAGTCTGCCTTTGGTAACCAATTCAGAAGAGGACTTAATATAGAACAGCAGAATTGTGTTTTTCTAGATCAGCATGAACTCATATGCTTTGAGTTTTAATAGCATAGTGCTAACAACAAGCACTTACCAGCTGCCTCCAATGTTATTTTGCTTTTACTTAAATGCATTTCATTTGGTATGTCATTTCTAGTTAAAATTGTAGGAGGAAAATATCAGCTGTCCCATGAATCCTCAGCACATCAGAAAATTCAATTCCTGTTATATTTTGTTACTTTTCTCCAACCATTACTTGCCCCTCATGAATATCAGAAACAATCTCTCACACAAACTATATTTTAGGGTTATTCTTAATCCGATATTACACATGACAAATTCCTAGAAACAATAGTTCTAACTTTCCCCCCGCACTCAGTCTTTTCCATGCTTAACAGTTTATCGTTTGTTGTTCTTCCACCTTCTGTTGTCCTTTGCTCTCTTGCTAAACAAACACACATTTCTTGCCCTAACTGGTTATTTTTAATTGGACACGTCACACTGACTGACTTGCTTTTCTCCTCCCCTGACCCCAAGCTGTTATTCAACAAGAGAACTGATCAGCTGAAGAAACCTTGCGGGGTTCCTTCTAAAAATACAATTGCTCCCTAAAAGGGGGGGGGGGAATCGGTTACCTGGGGAAGCAGAAGTGGGGGAGTAAAGGTCTCAGAGGTGAAATACCTATTCTGATCTTTCACACACACACTCCACCCCAACATTGACCTCGTCGGTCGCCCCCTCCTCTCACCTTTGTAACGGACGCACACGTTGTTCCGAGAGAGAGGCCGATGTAGCTAGCTGAATTTGTCCTTCGGGCTCCAGGAGCGGGGCAGCGGCGTTTCCTGCTCGTCCACGGCTGGGTAGAGCCGTTTGAGACGCCGTTTGAGCTCCTTCTCTTGTTCTTAAGGGCCAGGTCACTGCTGTGAGGGAAAGGGGCCGGGGCGCTGCTGCTGCCGCCGCCATCGCTCCCGGCAGACATGGGCCCAGAGGAGCCCGGCGACGGGGCGGAGGGAGGAGGCGGCGGTGGTGGTGGTGGCGGCGCCGGCGCCGAGGTGACTGGCTGGTGGCGGAGGCGGCGGCAGGTGAAGCAGAAGTAACTTCCACTAGAGGATCTCCTGCTTGCTTCTCCCCTCCCAGGCCCAGCCACAAACCCCTCGCCCTCGCCCCTCGCCTTGCTTTCCCCATGTCTCAGTCCCGACTCCCGCCACCGCCAAAACAAAGGTGCGGTCCACTTTGAAGAATGCGACGCAACAACAGCACACAAGCCACTGAGGAAGGCACGCTGCGCTGGGGGACCTTCGACGCCGGCGCCCACTCTCTGCTTTGAGAGAGCATAGCATTGAGCAAACTTTTCAAAATAATAAAGAAAGATCAATGATCATCACACACACACACCTTGTCTGTAACGCTGGCTTGCTTTGCTTGTTGTGGCACAGCACTGGTGATGATAGGGCAGGCAGGCAGCCGGCAGGCCCTCGAATCCTCTTCTTCCTCCACTCCTGTGCTGCTGCTGCACAAAGCGCTGCAGTCTCCTGCCTCGTGGTCGCTGCGTGAGGCCAGACACGCATGCGCGACTGGTGGGGGGGGCGCCATGAGGCGGGGCCGCCACGTCAGCGGACTGATGATGTGATGTTGTTGAATGACGGTCCCACCCAGGACGCCGGAAGCGAAGCGGCAGCAAGCAGGCAGGCACTCAAGTCACTGCACTTTAGGCGCCCGCGCCGCGGCGGTGCCAAGAGCAATGGGGGGCGCCGGGACCTGGGGAGGGGGAGGGGGACTGCCCAATGCCTCCCACTGCCTGCTGCGCCAAAATTTTTTTTTTCCGAACCAAAAAAAATTTTTAAATGGAAAGGCAGGGGCTCTTTTTGGCGCCCCCCACGTGGTCAAGCAGAGTGGCGCCGGGGGCACGTGCCCCCCCTGCCCCCCCTATCGTTACGCCTATGGTCACTAGTCAGATCATGATGACTTGACAATGTTCCACCACTCCAATAGAGAGGGGTTGATCAGAGGAGGAACTGAATATATTCTGTATTGTGAATGCTGCCAAGAGTGGACTAGAGTCCATTCAGCTCCTAGATTTTCCAAGGATCTAAAGACATGAGGCAGTTATGGAAACAGCTAAAATGCAGGTGGACGAAACTTCATGAAGAATACAACAACATCATTGACTCTGTGATGGTGAAAAGAATCTTCCTTTTCTGCCACCACTGAGTCCTCTGTTCGCAGAACTGTTCTGAGTGGTAGGGGCCTTCTCCAACTCAGAACCTACAGTGATGTGGTAGAATCTTAGGTCACAGCACTCAATCAGTCTGCAAAGCACCTTGAAGATAAAATTGCTCATATCTGTTTGGATATTGATGCCACCAATTCTGCAATTTAGGCAGGAAATGCTTTCTGCCTTCTTCCCCCCTCCAAAAAAAAACCCTTTTGTTTTTTACTTTTGCTTTCTACTTTTGCCCCTGCTTTTCTGTTGTTGTGTTCTCTCTCTCTCTCTCTCTCTCTCTCTCTCTCTCTCTCTCTCTCTCTCTCTGTTTTCTCCAATGCTGGCAGGCTTGGATAAATATCCAAGCCCTCTGCCATGGAGGAAATACAGAGGGGGGGGGGGAATGCTTCTGCCTCAGTGACCAGGTTCTCCCCTGATGCTCCTACCCCAGTGCCCACCAGCCATTACTGGAATCAGCCATTACTATAATTTCTCATAAATACCCGCTGGTAGGGAGGTTTACAGATTTTGTCACTGATCTATCTAGTCCTGGAAGAGAAGCAAATATCTTTGGAGTGGCTGGTACCCAGCATGAACTTTATTCATGGAATCAAATCCTGTGAGGACAACAGCATGCCCAGGAACTTCACTAGCATCATCAAATCATATTCATGATCAGTGAGTATTGTACTGTCTAGATAGCAAATCATTTGTTTTCTCCTTTGGGAGAGGATCACTTTGTATATGGCAAGTGTTAGTATTCACTCTCAGGTGTTATTTGCACTAATCCAAAACCAGGAGGCTCTTGTTTCTGTTAATAACAAAACTGTGTGTCTAGATTGTCCACATACGGGAACGCTGACATGAAGGCACAGGGGAGCTACAAGAATATTCATCTTCATCTAAGACTACTGAAGCTGATGAAAGGCTAAATGAGAGAGCTTAATATTGAAATCCTTTCCCCATGATTACGAATCTAAGGTACTTCCTTTGTGCTGGTCAAATTTGTATCTGCAGGTATGCAGATTCCTGTTAAAAAATCCTTGTGATTTATAGCTACTATTTTAAAACATAAAGAGACAGTGCACACAAGCAGCCCTACCTAGGTTAGAGAAGCCCTACCTGGGTAAGGATGCCCGTGTGCAGTGCCAGGGTCAATCCCTATACCAGCTCTGCCTCCAACAGTAGCCTGAATTTTTTACCTGGGCTTTTACCTGGGCTAAAGGGAGCGAGTGCACACTTTACCCCAGTCCAGGGTTGTGTGTCTGCTTGTGCTGCACGCAGTGCAAGCATATACAGAGTTGGGTGACAAGAGCACCTGACTCCCAAGGGAATCTCCCAATGCATGATGCTCATCACACGGTGCATTGTGAGATTCCTCGAGGCCAGGAAGATGAGTCCTGGCATGAAGCAGAGCAAAGCCAGCGTGGTGTAGTGGCTAGAGTGCTGGACTAGGACCGGGGAGACCCGAGTTCAAATCCCCATTAAGCCATGAAACTAGCTGGGTGACTCTGGGCCAGTCACTTCTCTCTCAGCCTAACCTACTTCACAGGGTTGTTGTGAAAGAGAAACTCAAGTATGTAGTACACCGCTCTGGGCTCCTTGGAGGAAGAGCGGGATACAAATGTAAAAATATTATTATTATTAATAATAATAATAATAATAATAATAATAATAATGTGGATACATGCTGGTGCACCAAAGCAGAGCTCTGTTGATCATTTGGGGAGAAGGTAGGTCCATCCTTGCCTCCCTGCCACCCTCCCCAACCCTAGTTTGGTTACAAGAATGATCTTACAGTCTCCCTCCTGAAGTGTGTTTTCCTAACCCTGCAACTGAGCCACTTCAGGACAAGAGCTGCCCTCACATTCTTCGTTCTCTCGGGGGTACAATTCTTTTTAAAACCCTGAATAGATCTCTGCAGTTGCAAAGGAAATGGGATTATGGCCCTTATACCTAGCTTATACCAGTTGGATGGAAGTAGTAGGTTGTGTTTGGTGGGGTATTAATTTTCAGGGAACTCACAAATCTGTTATTGTGAACCCTCTTTGATTCCAGGGCACAATCTCCAACACTCAAGCAGTTGGAAGCTGACACTGCCAAGACTCTGAAGTGGCAGAGACTGAGCCCATTCTTACGACTGAGTGAGAGAGCTACTGGATGGGCAGCAGAGAAGGATGCTTAAACTTACCTTCCCCACAGATGACTGCTCTTCTGTTGCTGTGTGCGCTCTCCGCCCATCCAAATGATCCTCTGCTGCCGCAGGCAATACAGAGGGTCGGGGACCAGGATACGTTCTCCCACCTCTCAGAAATCTCAATATGTACTCTGTGGATGTGCAGTGCATTGGTGGGCACCTGTCACTGCTACAGCACCGGCTAAAAGCAGCCAGTGCTACACAAGGAGGCTATTCACATGAGCGTGCAAAACTGGGCTAAGGGAACCCAGGCAAGTTTTGCACGCTCGTGTGAACTACCGGGATCAGGCTCAATCCAGGGGCTACACAGCGGCAAACCTACCTGTGAAGCCTCCTAGTTAAACAAGTTAAAGGGAGTGAGCGCTCCCTTACCCTCATGTTTTAAATTGTATGTCTGCCGTGGCTGCTTGCAGCCACAGCGGGCACACTCGAGGGGGGTGGGGATCCCAGCAATGCACTGCACACTTGCGCAGTACATTATGGGGGCTCTGGGGGGTTGAGTGCCATGTGGCGGCACTTCCCTGCACCCGACCCCTGGAGCTGCCGGGTGAGCCGCTGGGGAAGCTGCCGCCACTCATCTGGGCAGGCAATCCACCTGCCCAGGGAAGAGTGACTGGTCATCTGTGGGGAGGGTTGGGCAAACCTGCTCTCCCTGCAGACCACTGAGGAGCTCTTCTCCATGATCGTGAGAAGAGCTCCATGATTTTAAAAAATGGGGTTAAGGGAACGCTCATTTAGGAGATGCGTTTCACATGAGATGAGGCGATGCTGACCCCCTGGGTTTGGGCCCAATCCTAACAGTTCTCACACACAGCCTAACCCAGGGCATCCCTAGCCCAATTTAGGCTGCATGTGGAGAACAGCCTCACTGACTCCTATCCTGGCAGTGCAGTCAGTTCTCGTAATGTCATGCATAATGTAGTTTCTTTGAATTAAAGATTATCAAGGGAAATTTGCTTTGTTCAAATTAAAATTAATTAGCAGACATTTCAGGCAAATATAAAGCCTGTGCTAATGTTTACACCAAATCAAGGATTAGGTGAACAGACTAATTTATCCAGTAGTCTCAGTTACAAATCTGTCAACAATAGGGATTAAAAACTGAGTCCCATTAATAAGGCAATGCAGCAACTCCAAATATAAGATAATGGAAGCATTACATTATTTTGCGTCCTTCTTTCCATCAACTGTACTAGATAATTATTTTTTAAAATAACCTGTTGGTTCTCTCTCTCCCTCATGCACACACAATTTCCTTGAAAATATTAAATAAATTAAGAACAGTAGCATGTATTTCTCATATGTTTTCCTGTGTTTTCAGTATAAATATTTTATTGGTAGACAAATGTTCTTCAAAAGCCTATATAGCTACTCTGTTATAGGCTTTTAGTCATAGGTTAGAGGAAATAAAATATCTTGAAGATTGCCCTCTCACATAAATGTGAGGATGTCAACAGCTTAAGAGAGCAGATAAAGTAAAGTTGTGCCATTGAGTTGATCTCAACTCCTGGTGACCACGGCACCATGTGGTTTTCTTTGGTAGAATACAGGAGGGGTTTACCACTGCCAGCTCCTGCGCAGTATGAGATTATGCCTTTCAGCATCTCCCTATATTGCTGCTGCCCAATACAGGTGTTTCCCATGGTCTGGGAAACATATAATTGGGGATTCGAACCAGCAACCTCTTGTTCCCTAGGCAAGTTACTTCCCCGCTGTGCTATTAGGTGGTGATCAGGTAACAACAGGATAGATATAACTACATGCACTTCTCTGAGCTCCTTGGAAGAAAAGGATATTTACAAATGTAATAATTAACTTTGTATACAGTGTACACAGGTACAGAGTTCTACCCAGGTACAGTGTTTCATGTTATGTTGAACACAGGTACAGCAGTACACTTGGTATTATCCTGCATTTATGGGACCTGTCTCCAGGTCCACTTTAAAAATGAATGCAGATACAGTCATTCACACCAAAACCTGTACATGAGTACAGGCATCTGAATACAAGTACAGTACAACACAATGAGGTGGGCCTAACAATCCGTGAGACCTGCTTTTTGCAAAACTGCGGGGAGAGCGGGCTAAGCCTGCTCTCCCCACAGACAATCAGGCAGGGAACCCTGGGCAGCTGGATCAGCTGCCCACATGGTTGCCGGCTCCATGACGGAGCCGGCGGGGGCTGGGGGAGCAGGGTCCACGTGGCCCCTGGAAGCTCCAGTATGCCCTGCGCAAGATCCCCGGAGCCAGGAGGCAGCTTTTCACCTCCTGGTCAGGGGTCTATTCACGAGTAGCCACAACGTGGAGCAAACCCAGGCTAAGGGCAGGGGCACTTAGGCGGGTTACCCGCCTAGGAACCACCGGGCTCGCAGCCGAGCCCGGTGGTTCCCACAATTGAGAAAAATCGGGCTAGGCTTTCCTAGCCCGATTTTCCCCAATTGTGGGAATAGCCCCAGAGTCTGAATAGGATTACAATGATGTGCTAAAAAATATAGAGAGTCTGTGAGTTTATATTAGCTTCATCATCACCACTTCCAACATTCTATTCCTCTAAATCCCCATTTTTTGAAGAGCTTCTCATTCCAACCAGCCTTCACATAACAGCTACTCCCCATTTAAAAGTTTTCTAAGTTCACTTTACAAGAAATATAACTTTGGAAGCAGCCATCCTCAGGTATCTAACAACTTATTCATATTGCTTGCTAGTATTATATACATGCTTGGCAGTAACAACAAACTGAGATCAGTAAAACACAGAAACAGAATTAGATAGCTCTTTCTTCCTACAATCTTGAATGCCAATGTAATATGCTGCTATATGCAGATACAGTCCATCAGGATGTTTAAGATGCTTACAGTGCTGGATTTAGGCACAAAGTAAGTAAGTTACGGCTTAGGGCCTCACATATGAAAAGTCTCTGAATACAAATAAGTGACCAGGTTGCAAGTTATACATGGAGGTGCTTCACACAAACAGTGTGAATTTAAAAATCACCTGCAAATTAAAGCCTTAAAATTTTAAAGAACTGAAAAGGCTTGGGTGAAGAGGTGGGTTTTCAAATGCTTTTTAAAATCTTGAGTGAAGAGGTGGGTTTTCAAATGCTTTTTTAAAATTGTCATAGATGGGGAGGATCATATCTCAGTAGGGAGCACATTCCACAGTCTCAGGGCAGCAACAGAGAAAGCCTGTCCCCGTGTGGCCACCAGCCTAGCTGGCGGCAACTGGAGACTGATCTCTCTGGATGACCTCAGTGGGCGGTGGGGCTCATAATGAAGAAGACGTTCTCTTAGATACCCAGGGCCTAAGCCATTTAGAGCTTTATAAGTTATAACCAGCACTTTGTATTTTGCCCGGAAACCTACTGGCAGCCAGTGTAACTCTATCAACAAAGGAGTGATGTTGTCTTTCCGAGATGACCCAGAGACCAACCTGGCCGCTGCATTCTGTACCAACTGAAGCTTCCAGACTACGTACAAAGGCAGCCCCACATAGAGTGCATTACAAAAGTCAAGTCTGGAGGTTACCAACATATGTACCACTGAGATGGTTCATCTCAAGAAATGGACACCACTGGTGTATCAGCTGAAGCTGATAAAAAGCCCCTCTGGCCACCACCTCAACCTGAGATACCAGGGAGAGGTGTGGCTCCAGAAGTACTCCCAGACTTCGAACCTGTTCCTTTTGGGGAAGTATGACCCCAACCATTTTAGTTTGGAAAAGAGGAGACTATGGGGAGATATAATAGAGGTTTTTAAAATTATGCATGAAGTAGAGAGCGTGGATACAGAGGAATTGTTCTCCCTCTCTCACACGAAAACCATGGGCCACCTCATAAGCTGTCTGCCACAAACCCCAGATCCCTTTCTTGGTCAGTCACTAATAGCTCAAATCCCATCAGTATATATGTGAAGTTGAAGGGGGTTGCCCTAATGTACATCACATACTGTAAAAAGTGTATGAGGTCTTTGAACTGTATAAAATAAATTTGGACATAAAAATATGCTTTTCCTCTTGGTTACAGCAGAAGTGAGGTTTTCTTCTTCTTCCCTGTTCCTAGGTATACCTAAGAGATGTTTGTTGTTGTTGTTTTAACTATGGATATGTCCACTGGCAAACTTAACACTGTTGAATACACAAGTAGCAAACTATGTTTTCTGCTGTAGTACAAAACTACAAATAGGGTAAGGGATGTGTAGAAGGTTATGAGCTGTGAACTTTCTGACTTGAACAGGCCGTTTTGAATGTTCTGAGCTCGGAACAGAACTCCCTTCAAATGAAGGGCCTGTTTTGAGCTCAGAACTGAAAAACCCTGTTCCGAGGTGGAACATTCTGAGCATTCCAAGTGCAATTTTGGTAGGCTGTTTTTTCCTTGCTTCCTGTTTTGGCACTGGCTTCAAATCGGCTTGTGATCTCCTTTCTTCTTGGTTGGCTTGTAATTATACAAATCAAGTTGATTTGTACGATAACAAGCCAACCAAGAAGCAAGGAGATCACAAGCCAATCAAAAACCAAAGCCGAAAACAGGAAGAAAGGGAACGATAGCCTTCCAAAAGGATCCTTAGAATGCTTGGAACACGTGAAACATTCCAAGCTCATTCCATTGAATCAACCAGCTCACCTGGTTGTTCTGGCTGAATGTTCTGGAGATTTGCGTTACATTCTGAGCTTGGAATGGAATGCAAATCTCATTCCGTGCACCTCAGAGGCTTAGCAAGACAGTGAGTCCAGGGACTTAGCGGGACAGGGACTAAGCTGGACTTAGGTGGTCCTGATGGTACAATTTTTCAATTTGAGCATTTTCAGTTGATTTGTTTTATTGTTCATGTTGAAATGGCTATTTCTATGTGTTGCCTTATCTCAGTAGTGCATTGAGACAAATGTTACTTTTGTAACATGAGGTACCAATAAATATATTATGCTTTTATAGATTTCTAACAGAACCTATATTGTGCTTATTTTAAGAATGTACAAATGTAACAGATAAGCTCAGCCTTCATCTTTAAATCTCCTAGAACAGCTTTCTTTAGTAACACAAGAGTTTCTTCTACATTCCCTAAAAATAGCACTCAAGAGGATTCTACCTGGCAGTACAAATCTTTGCAATAGGAAGCTTCTTATTTTCAGAAGACTATTAGATAATATGGTATTTCATTTTCTGCAGGATTTACTTTTCCTTAAAAAAAATAGTCTATTAGTCAGACATGGCTAGCATAAAGAATAAACTGTGTACGACTTCTCTTAGTTTGTAACTCAGTCTAAAGGAAGGCTTTTGACTACCTGGTAAATTTAACAAATTGTTCTAGTAAGAACTAATCTACCTATTTTCCATTCACTATCCCTACAACTGAACTAAATTTGATCCAAATTGGTTAGGCGGTTCACAAGTTAGTCCACTTGCGCCTCAAATGTTTACATCTCCACCATCTTGAATTGGGGTAGATGACGTCATCACAAACTATGCCTTTGAGGTGCCCCTGTATGTCACTCACTACAATTGTACCAAATTTTGTTCAAATTGGTTAGACGGTCCACAAGTTAGCCCACTTGAGCATCAAACTTTCATGCATCCACCACCTTGAATCAGGATGGATGACATTATCTCAAACTATGCCACTGCGGCATCCCTATGTGTCCCTATAGCTGTAACAAATTTAGTTCAAATCAGTTAGTCCACAAGTTAGTCCACTTGCACCTCAAAAGTTGAAAAAAGCAAAACAAAAACAAAAAAGAAACCCAACCGCACTTATATGCTGATGGGGTCTGCGCTGTCAGTGACTGACAGGGCACTCTCTGGACTGCAAGCTCTACAGGGGTTGGAAGTGCTTCAGCTTGGAAGGATCATATTCAAAATGTAAATAAAGTCTAGAAGCTGTTTGCAGCATAGTTTGTGGTAAAGCTGTGTCTGTCTGTATGGACATCCACGACAACATATTTTTCAAGCAGGGTCTGTTCAAAGCAGGGACTGTTTGTGAGATGTGTTTTCTGTACCCTCCCTCTGCCCAATTTTGTGCCAGTGGGGTTGCAGAGGGGGTGCGGGGCCATGACACAAAGACGTTTTAAATAAAAACTACTGGTGGCTTTGCACAAAGTTGCCTGCAGGGGGGGCAAATAAATAAAAAGCAGGGACTAGGGGTGTGCAATTCAGATTTTCGGTGTTTCGATTCGGATCCGAAATGAAACACCTCAGATTCGTTTTGTAGCCGAATCTGGCCCTTCCGAATCACCCCCAATTCAATTCGGATCCGAATTAATCCGAATCTGAATCGATTTGGATTAAAAAAACGGGTCCTGTGGCCAAAAGAGTGGGGTGGGGTGGTAGTACCTAATGGGTGGAAGCTACCACCCAAATTAGCAATAGCAATAGCACTTACATTTATATACCGCTCTATAGCCGGAGCTCTCTAAGCAGTTTACAATGATTTAGCATATTGCCCCCAACATTCTGGGTACTCATTTTACCGACCTCGGAAGGATGGAAGGCTGAGTCAACCTTGAGCCCCTGGTCAGGATCGAACTTGTAACCTTCTGGTTACAGGGTGGCAGTTTTTACCACTCCGCCACCAGGGGCTCGGTGGCGCAGTGGCAAAAAAATTGCAGAGGGATTGGCCAAAGGGCTGATTTTTGGTGAATTTTTGAAGTTTTAGTGTCGTTGGGGCAGATTGGGGGCAGAAAGTGGGATCTGGGCCAAAAGAGTGGGGTGGGGTGGTAGTGCCTAATGGGTGGAGGCTACCACCCCAATTGCAGAGTGATTGGGCAAAGGGCTGATTTTTGGTGAATTGTTGAAGTTTACGCGTCTTTAAGGTTTCCCCCCATTAGATATAATGGAGGGTGTATCGCTTCACGTCAGGGGGAAAGGGGTGACCTTGAGCAGTGTGGGGTTGGTGGTAGTGCCAGGTAGGGGCAAGGAAGCTACCTGAATTTTTTCAAAAGATTTGGGCAGAGGGCTGATTTTTGGTGAATTGTTGAAGTTTACACGTCTTTGAGGTTTTTCTCCATAGAGAAGCATTGAGGTGTCAGCAAATGTATAGCTTCACACGGGGGGCAAAGGGGTGGCCTAGAGCAGTGTGGGGTTGGTGGTAGTGCCAGGTAGGGGCAAGGAAGCTACCTGAATTTTTTCAAAAGATTTGGGCAGAGGGCTGATTTTTGGTGAATTGTTGAAGTTTACACGTCTTTGAGGTTTTTCCTCATAAGGTATAATGGAGCTTTCAGCAGCCCCATAAGTGCACTTGGGGGGTGCTGGGGTGGCCCAGAGCGAGTGGTGGTGTAGTGCACATAGGGTGCCAACCACCCCCATGGGTTTCTAACCCATGGGGTACAGGGTTCTGTTGTTTCTGAGGTGTTCTGAGTGTGGATTCTATGATAGCAAATGAGATTTTCAATGAGACACCATGAATCCACTCTCATTTGCTATCATAGAATCTACACTCAGAACACCTCAGAAACAACAGAACTCTGTACCCCATGCGTTAGAAAAGATAATTTCAGAAGCTGAGAGGTGACTCAGATATTAACAAATCTGATGAGTTACCAAAAAAAAATAAAAAATTTAAGCCACTGGCAGAGGCTGAAGGAGGAACAGAAGAACACAACTAATTTTTTTAAAAGGCAAAAAGCAAATATAAATGAGATTGCATTGCTGCACTGTTGTGCAAAAAAACCCTGTGAACAATTAAAAAAAAAATTCAAAACCTGAGAGGAGATAAAGATATTAACAAATCGTCGAGTTGCTGAAAGAATTGTCCACCCCACCCCACATTACACTGCAGAAACAGCAGAACAGCCCTTCTAGAACGGCAAATTCGGCTATTTTTTGCCACACATATGCAATGTTATAGCACTGAAATGCAAAGGTAAAACCTGAAAGAAGGCATCAGATATGTGAATAGCACCTTGCTGTCAGCGCAGCTACTGCAATGTCAAAACACGGTTAATTCGGAAACACACTGAGTGAATATGCAGCTGTAGCATGTAATATGGAAAGCGCCCAGGAGAGGGATCTCAGGGTGGACAGCTTGTTGAAAGTGTTGACTCAATGTGCAGCAGCTGTGGAAAAGGCCAATTCCATGCTTGGAATCATTAGGAAGGTGGTTGAAAATAAAACTGCTAATATTAAAATGCCCTTATATAAAACTATGGTGTGACCACATTTAGAGTTCTGCATACAGTTCTGGTCACCATATCTCAGAAAGGACATTACAGAACTGGAGAAATTGCAGAAGAGGGCAGCCAAGGTGATCAGGGGCCTAGAGTATCTTCCTTATTTATTTATTTATATTTATTTATTTAGCATATTTTTATACCACCCAAAACATACGTCTCTGGGCGGTTTACAACCGCCTTACGAGGAAAGCCTCATGAGGAAAGCCTTATGAGGAAAGGCTACAACACCTGGGGCTTTTTAGTATAGAAAGACAATGACTGAGGGGAGACATGATAGAGGTCTATAAAATCATGCTTGGTGTGGAAAGAGAGAGGTTTTTCTCCTCCTCTCATAACACTAGAATCAGGGTCATCCGATGAAACTGATTGCCAAGAAATTTAGGAGCAACAAAAAGGAGTATTTTTTTTCACACAATGCATAATTAATCTGTGGAATTCTCTGCCACAGTATGTGGTGGCTGCCAGCAGCCTGGATACCTTTAAGAGGGTTTAGATAAATTAATGGAGGCTAGGTCTATCAATGGCTACTAGTCTGAGGGCTATAGGCCACCTCCAGCCTCAGAGGCAAGATGCCTCTAATTACCAGTTGCAGGGGAGCAACAGTAGGAGAGAAGGCATGCCCTCACCTTTTGCCTGTGGCCTTCTCAGAGGCATCTGGTGGGTCACTGTGTGAAATAGATGCTGGACTAGATAGGTCTTGGGCCTGATCCAGCAGGGCTGTTCTTAAGTTTATGTGTCTGCCATCTTGAATTGGGGTGGATGACAAACCAATCACAAACCAGGTCCTTGAGTTGTCCCTATGTGTTCCTACAACTCTACCCAATTTGGTTCAAATTGGTCCAGGCATTGTGAAGTTGTTGGGTGTGGGGAGACACATATGGGCACACATGCTGAGTGATCTCATAAGCCTACTGGAAAGTAGGCTAAAAATGGAAGGGGAATAGTGGCTGACATCCAGATTAACAAAGTGCCTGTACAACGAACAAAACTGCACACCACAACAAAATTCAACATTTGCGCACAGAGGCGTAACTAGGGGAAACGGCGCCCGGGGCAAGCACTGAAATGGCGCCCCCCCGCCCCCCCCAACATACTACATTATACTTAGGTTTTTCCTCACAAGTGCCCGCCGCCACCGCACCAGGCCACTGACTGGCCGCCAGGTGCCAGCAAAGCAATGGGGGGGTGCAGGCGGCGTGGAAGGGACTGCTCATGGGGAAGGGGGCACCGACACGCTCCCTTGACTGCTGCAGCACTGCTGCACTGAGCAGGAAACATTTGTATTAACAAAAAATTAAAAATTTAAAAAAAAAATTGGTCATGGCGGCGCCCCCCACGTGACCAGAAAAGATGGCGCCCGGGGCACGTGCCCCCCCTGCCCCCCTATAGTTACGCCTCTGTTTGCGCAAAATCCCCAAATTGGGCCGTTGTGCAAACGATCCCTGCAACATAAACAGAAAACAGGTTTGTCAGCAGTAAGTGCACCACTAGTGCACCACTAGTCTAGTTCTAGTCTAGTGCAGGGATGTTTGTGCTAGAACAGCACTAGTCTGAAACACAAGCTCCCAACATAGTGGAGCTAGCTAGCACAACATCACTGCACTTGTGCTACGGGTTTGTGCAAGTGTTTTGTTAGCCTGTTAATTAAAAGTTTTTTATTATTACAGAGAGAGAAAAGGAAATCCATCTCTTGAAATCAAAACATACAAAGTTTGTTTATACCAGAAATCAATTACCAGAATAAAGTAAATAGAAAAAAAGGAACAACAAAAGGTAACTTCCACTGACTGGACTAAATTGTAACAATCATGGAACCAGAAATCACAGATCAAAACCCAACCTTGGAAAGAAGCAATGACCTTGTTGAACATTATATTTTATAAAAGCTTCCCAAATCAATAAAAAGGGCTCTGAAGAAGAATTATTCATATATGCCGAAACTTTAGAAACAGAAGCACAGTCCCATAATTTAATAAACCAATCAGCTAAGGAGGGAGTTATGGAGGAACGCCAATTAACAGCATAAAGAATCCTAGCTGCCGTAATCTGAAAGACAGTTCAGTATACTTAGCAGGAGGTGTTTTGTTAGTCTGGTTGTCAGTAACTGCATTTTTCATCAAAAAGGCATGTGCAGAAGACTGAAGTCTGCTATATAAAGCTGTACACTGGAGCCCTTTCCCACCAGCCGATCTATCTGTAAATGAGCCATTTAGGCAGGCACTTACAAGTAATTTTTGTGCTGCTCCTTTCATCAGCCCATTGATTAGCAGAAAGTTTATCTATAGAATTATGCCTTCTGCCATGTATGTTGCAGATTTGTCTGGGGGCAATGGGGAGATGGAACATCCAGATGGTCCTGTTTCTCACAGTTTTTTGGAAGAGGTGAGAACTTGGGGCGGGGATATAGAGGGCTTACTGGGAGACAATTGCACAGCTTCTTGGGTTAAACTTGCTCAGGGTTATCCTGGCTGTATGTTGGATGGTACTAGTGTCTCTGTCTTTAGCCGATCTTTCCTCAATGGAAGGTCATGGCTTTGTGATCCAAGAGTCAGAAACTGCTAAATGGGATGTTGTAGTGGGTCCTTTCTATCCAGGAGGCAGGCAATGTTAGATCCTGACTGCCTTCCTCACCTGGACACCTGCAGAGACGTGGAAGCCTCAACATTTTTGGGACCCAGACAGTAGTGTTGATCTGCCATCACCCTAACTGTCGATGCAGGAGGTAGTGGTAGTGGTTGAGTCGGGTTCTTCAAGTCCACCATGGTCAGAGGCATGCTTGGCTACTGTGGTTAGGAAGCACAGAATGAGATTCTCCTCTCCAAGTCCAGCGGGCCAGCCTGAGTCCAGCATTCAGAGCTCCACTTTACTGAAGCCAGTGTTCCCACAACAGCTCCACTGCCTCCACAGGGGCTTTGAGTCCCATTGCAGTGGTGAGCCTCTGCAGGCAGTGTAGCCTTTTCCATGTTCATGGCTGGCCCTTATGAGACTTTGGCTGTGCCGATGAGTGTGACTGAGCTTGATTGGGGCTCCTTTGAGGCCATGAGCAGCATTCCTCTCTGGGCTAGGGGAGCTACCAGGATGACAACTAGGGACAAGGACATGTCTGAAGTTCCAAGTAACTATCAGCCAGTCCTTCCAGACTTTCCCTAAAGGTTTTTTTGGGAGGTGGGGGGAATAGCATGGGTACCAGGGGGATTGAATCTTGTGTGTGTGTGTCCTGGTAAAGTAGTGGGGGTTTTCTTTTTGTGGCTGGTGGTGGTTTTTCAGGCATCATCCTAGGGATGCTGGTAGAGTGGCCATTAGTCTCGGCTCTCTAAGGCCTTTCCTTCTCACCTCACCTTCTTTTCTTCCACTTGGTGGTTTATGCCAGGGGTCTGGTTGTGTGAATAGATTGAGTTCCCATCTCCCTTTGGCAACCTGGTCTTGTGGCTGGGCCCTGGATAAGGTGTCTGCTCTCCCCCTCCACTCTCTGCTTTTCCTTGGCATAGCTGGCAGACTTGGCATTCCTTGGCATGCCCCACTTGTTCCCATTTGCCCAGGGAGTGCCCATATGTTGTCCACAGTGAGTGTGATTCTGATGTGAGGAGCATTGCTGCCTCCCCCCCCCCACCTGGGTGCCCAAGCTGTGGCTTAGGGAGCCTTTCTACATGTGTTGACTAGTCATGGGGGGCGGCTTCCCCCCTTCTCCCCCCCTTTATTTGTCTTGGGGGGGGGGACTTGACCCTACTTTCTCCAACAACCCTTCACAGGAGAGGCAAGACTGCTAGCCTGCAGAAGGCCATAAAAATCCATCTGCAGACCAAAAACACACCATTCCCCATAGGTCGTTAGGCTTTCTGCAGGTCAGATTCTGCTTTCTTTTCTTTTTTTAGGTTGAACCCAAGGGGTGTGTGTGTGTGTGTGTGTGTGTGTGTGTGTGTGTGTGTGTGTGTGATTCTAGACCACCTCTTTTCCTTTGCAGGGTCTGCATGGTTTCCCCTCGCTTTATTTCTTTTAGTGGTAGTTTCACAACTTGTATGTTTAGCTTTTTTCCTTCCTTTTTTGGTCCATAGGTTTATCCTCTCAGGCCAGTTGTTCTGGGCATTGTTTTAAGCAGCACAGTGCGATGGATGGATTGCTGTCTTGTTTTTTTCCTTTTTTAGGCAGATATTCTCTTGGCATACCTAGCCTCCCTACTCATGTGTTGCTCTCATTTTGGCGAACCTGGCCTCACTACAGGAAGTGCACTTTCTGCCAGTGTTCCCCTATACCCCTTTCCCCCGTTTGTTCACAGGCCACTCTGCATTGGGTTTTTCTCATCGACGCACAAGTTCTTAGCCAGGGCTCAGGACCTATTTTCCTCTGGTCATGCGTTACTCACATTCATTAACTTTTTATTCTGCTTTCTTCCAGACATTCCCATTAGAGTAAACAATATAACATCATTAGAATTAGGATTGTTAGCTACTAGATTGCTTGGAGAAAAGGTTCTAGCCTCACTCCTCACCACAAGGAAACAAGCAGCCACATTCCATGGCTTGACTTTTTAAAATACACTCCCCCCACCTTTCCCACAGAGTCCTGGGAATGGTGCACGTGCTCCTGAGATTTATAGTCTTTTTTGATGCTGCAGCAATGGCTCCTTCTAAAAATTAGCACCATGGAACTCCCTAAAGGTAAAGTGTGCTGTCAAGTCAATTTCAACTCCTGGCACCCACAGAGCCCTGTGGTTTTCTTTGGTAGAATACAGGAGGGGTTTACCATTGCCTCCTACCATGCAGAATAAGATGATGCCTTTCAGCATCTTCCTAGATCGCTGCTGCCTGATATAGTACCAGCGGGGATTTGAACCGGCAACCTTCTGCTTGTTAGTCAAGCTTTTTTCCCCTGAGCCACTTAAGGTGACATGGAACTCCCTGCAGAGAGGGATATGTCTTTTTGTAATTCTGTGGTTATGCTTTATTCTGCTGCTTGCCTGTTTATTTGGTTCTGTGACTGGTTTGTAAAGTCCCTTCAATTTTGTGACTATTTTATGCTGGTGTGTGTGTGTGTGTGTGTGTGTGTGTGTGTGTGTGTGTGTGTGTGTGTTTCTTATTGTTATGTTACCATTAGCCCATAGACAATTTAACATCAAGTATTATCTGGTAAGAAATTGACTGTCATCCCATTTTTCTGGTTCCTCCCCAGTTTAAAATAGTACATTGTCAAGCACTTTCAGCAAGGTGGATTGCTAACTAGTGAATTCCTCAACATTTTTCATGCTGTGTTGCTGACTACAAAGTATTTAGAGTTTGTAAAATATTTATAGAACAACTTCTAATTTTAATTTAAAAATAATACTGCACTGCTGGACCGCTTCTTCATACTTCACTAAATGGGAAACTGGAAGATTAAAAATAGAACTACACATACTAAATACTTGCCAGTCCTCAAATACTGCTGGAAAGCATTCGTCTTCCAGGTAGTGGCTTTTAAAGCTAATGCGATTATTTTCTTGTCTCTGAATGGAACCATGCTTGGCCTCCTCTACTCACAATGCATTCTTATTCAAGTGTAATGAGGCACTATGAAATCAAACTGTGAAGAGTCTAGAAAAGGTTTTTTGTTTGTTTTTTACTCTTCATTGGTTACATTGTGCAGCCACTGTAGAAATGATGGGTACAGCAAGGTGATAAGAAATGGAGAAATACAGTGGCCTTTTTTAAAAAAGGCACAGGCCAAAAAAAGCATTAAGAGCTCTCTCTTTTGTCATCCTCTCTCAAACACTTTCATGCCAATGATTTTCAGAAGTCTATCAGACAGGTGCTAGCAATATGCAAGGCAGCTAAAATATTTTAAGGAGTCAGCTTTCTACTGAAACTTGCAGGAGACAGATATTAAGGCAGGCTGGGGATAGGAAGCTAAAAGTTTGATTCAGTTGCCACCTTCTAAAATGAGGGAGAAAATATGAGTAACATTTTAAGACCTATCATTTTAAAATTCATTTTACTAAAACTGCTCTGGTTTTCACACAAAAGGCACATCTGATTGCATACTGTAACCACAACTGGGAATACCAATACTCCCTGATCTTTAATATAACTCGCACAGGAGGTTTGCATGTCTGAAGTCTCTGTTTAAACTGTACCTGAGCTCGAAAATATCATCTATAAAAACAGCCAATTCACAACATATAGAATTATTACATGTTTCTAACTACATGAAGATTTATAGCTACATGACTGCATCTGAGCCACATTTGGACCTTGGTGAGTATTTAGGTGCTCCCCACTCCCCGGTCAAATAGATGATGAGCTTTCAAATCTTAAAATGACCTAAAAAAAAGAAAGCCTTTTCACAGATAATAACTGCCCTGAGCCATTTTTGGAAGGGCGGTATATAAATCTAATAAATAAATAAATAATAGTAACTCCAAGATTCTTTTAGGAAAAAAGCAACATAAGGACAACATTTCTTCTGTACACAAGCATTCTCAGATCTATTTTGCGTCTGTCAAAAATACAAAATGTAAATTCATAGTAACTTAGTTGAGAAGATGAAAGATTATAGAAAGCACAGAAATATTACACTCTATTGAGGATAATATTTATTCATAACCTGTAAACATTTGATATTAAGGTACATAGTCAGAATAAAACAATTAGATCAAAACAACCACTTCTAACACCAGATCACAAATTCAAACTAGCTTCTGAAAACATCCAGAACACAGTAAAGTTGCAATAAAAACAAAAACAACCCCTGCTATCTTGACAAAGAGGTGCCTTCTAATGTGGTGATTCTCTTTATTTATCAGGGGGAGAGTAATTGGCCCTATCGACCCTCATCACAGTACTTCCAGTGAATGTTGCTGGTGTCTGTCTTATGTTTCTTTTAGATTGTGAGCCCTTTGGGGACAGGGATCCATCTTATTTTTATTTATTATTTCTCTGTGTAAACCGCCCTGAGCCATTTTTGGAAGGGCGGTATAAAAATTGAATAACTAACTAACTAACTAAGTAATGAAAAAAGTTATTGTGAACAAAATGTACACCACATACCAAAGAAACATGCCATATGCCAAAAAATAAATCAATTTATCTTAATATTAAAAAGCAAAACTGAAAATAATGAAAACAGAAAGCTTTTGGCTAGATAAAATATTTATTTTAGCCATCAAGTGTTCATTTCAGGCTCCACTGGCTAAAGAAGTGGAAATTTATAAGAAAAGCTTTTCTCAATTATAATGTATAAACACTGGTTTTTTTTAGTCTCCTTGAAAGGAAGGTTCATTTTAAAACAATTGGCAATGTAAGTATGTTATTAACTGCCCAGAGACGAAAGTTTGGGACAGTGTACAAATTTCATTCATAGATAGATAGATAGATAGATAGATAGATAGATAGATAGATAGATAGATTAGATAGAATAAATGAAAACAGAGCCAAACTGTTTTAAGAAAAAAATGTTAATATTTCTTCAGTTTGCATTCATCATTATATCTTTTGGCAATTTTGATTTAATAAAGGGAATGGACAAGTTACAAACTTGCCTGAACTGTTCCTTTTAGACTTCTATGGCAAGCCATGAATTATTTTTCTAAATACAAAAAAAAATAAAGTATACTTGCAGAAAACCACACCACATATAGTAATGTTGAGGACTGCATTTCAGAAGTAAATAATGAAAACAGACACACTGACTGACATCCAAACAGAGTTTTATGAGAGAAGCTGTGCACACTTGAGAAATTTGTGGAGCTGCACAATATTTTGTGCTCCCAACATTGTACAGCTGGTAGTGCTATAAAAACCTTCTCTGGAACATATACAGGTTGGCACAACAAGGTTCCACAATACATCATGAAACTTGTGCAATGTATTGTGCAACCTGTTGTGCAATCTGTCAACATATTCTGCTAGCACAACGATTATATGAAAAAGATATTACTTTCTTTGTGCAACATCCATAAACATACTTGCCACAGCACAACAGCATCACACCGGCATGGTGCTAGTCTAGATGTAACCCATCAAACTTTTTACTCTGTCAAAGTGCTCAGTTAGACTGGAATTATATTTATACTAGCTTAACCCGCACAGAGCATCTGCGCACTAGTACTTGATTGCTCCCCTCACCCCCACCATAGCCACTTCACCTCAGAGATCTCTCCACCCTCACCCGAGCCGTGCTTCTGCTACTCCTCCTCCACCCCATTGCTTCCACACCCCTCACTCCTCTTGGTTGTGGCTGCAGCATTTCCGGCACCAATTGGCCAAGCCGCAGCCCCCTAACCCCAGAGATCTCCCCACTCTCACCTGAGCCCTGCTCCTGCTCCTCCTCGCAGGAGCAGCAGTGGTTGAAGGGGCCCCTCCTTGCTGTCATGGCTGCTCATTCCCCTCAGGATACTGAAAGGCCAAGGCCCGCCACTCACCAGCCTGCCTCCCTCCACCAGTGGCTTCAGTAGCCCTGAGCCACAGTGGTGGCGGTGGTTGACTGGGCCCTTCCTCTCTGCTGCCACCACCATAGCCACTCGTTCCCCTCAGGCTGCTGACAGGCCCAGGCCCATCCATCACCCTTCCTTTTTTTTCTCTTCCCCGTCCTTTTCTCTCTCTCTTTCTCTCTCTCTTCCTTCCTGAGTTAACAGATCTTGTTCATCTTGTTTCCTCATCTAATTCACACAGTGGCAGCCTCCTTCTCCTGAAGGGGCTCTTTCCTCCCTCACAGCCTCACTCTTCACAGACCCCTGCCATCCATCCATCCATCCATCCATCCATCCATCCATCTATCTATCCACAGACACAGACAGACAGACAGACACACACACACACAGAGAGAGATGTGGACAAATGTGTTGTTACCCTTACAGCTCATTCAAAAAGTGTTTTATGCCTCCTGAAAAGCAATTAAATGAAAAGCAATTGTCCCATGTATACCCTCATGCCTTTGATGTGTCATCGAGTAAAGCAAAGCAAGTGTGAAAAGAGATAAAGTATTGCTTATTCTACAAAGATATTCTAAAGTGGCCTGGACACATTTGTTGGTACCACTAGAAAAGATCATAAATAATTGTATTAGAGTGATTTTTGAAATTAGCTGTTCTCTTTAATTAGTATCACACATGTCTCCAGTCGTGCAATCAGTCATTCAGCCTATTTAAATGAAGAAAAGTAGTCACTCTGTTGTTTGGTATCATCGTGTGTCCCACAATGAACATGGACCAGAGAAAGCAAAGGAAAGAGTTGTCTGAGGAGATCAGAAAGAAAATTATAGACAAGCATGTTAAAGGCAAAGGCTATAAGACCACCTCCAAGCAGTTTGATGTTCCTGTGACAACAGCTGCAAATATTATGAAGAAGTTCAAGGCCCATGGGACTGTAGCCAACCTCCCTGGACACAGCTGAAAGAGGAAAACCGACTCCAGAATGGGAAGAAGGATAGTGAGAATGGCAGACAAAAGGCCAAGGTCAACTTCCAAAGAGATACAAACTGAACTCCAAGATCAAGGTCCATCAGTGTTTGATCACACCATCCATCGCTTTTTGAGCGACAGTGGAGTCAATGGAAGAAGACCCAAAGGACTCCACTGTTGAAAGAACAACATTTAAAAGCCAGACTGGAATTTGCTAAAATGCATATTGACAAGCCACAATGTGAATGTCCTTTGGACAGATGAGACAAAACTCAAGCTTTTGGATAAGTCACATCAGCTCTATGTCCACAGACAAAAAAATGAAGCTTTCAAAGAAAAGAACACCATACCTACTGTGAAACATGGAGGAAGCTCGGTTATGTTTTGGGGCTGCTTTGCTGCATCTGGCACAGAGTGCCTTGAGTCTGTGCAGGGAACAATGAAATATCAAGACTATGAAGACATTCTGGAGTGAAACGTACTGCCCAGTGTCAGAAAGCTCTGTCTCAGTCGCAGGTCATGGATCCTCCAACAGGATAATGACCCAAAACATACAGCTAAAAGCACCCAAGAATGGCTAAGAACAAAACATTGGACTATTCCGAAGTGGCCTTCTACAGTATAGAGAGAAGCTTAATAGTTACTTTGGAGAAGGAAAAACAAAAGAAGATGATGAAAGTTATGGATATGAATACAAATACAATGAAAATTTATATACTGCTTTTCAACAAAATTTTCCAAAGTAGTTTACATAGATATAAATAAATAAATAAAATTGTTCCCTGCCCCAAAGGGCTCACAATCTAAATAAGAAACATAAGATAGACACCAGCAACAGCAGCTGGAGTTATGCTGTGCTGGGGAAGGATAGGGCCAGTTTCTCTTCCCCTGCTCTGTAAAGAGAATCACCACTTTTAAAAGGCATCTCTTTGCTCAGTTAGCAAGGGTACAGTGCCTTTTTAATATAACAAAACTAACAAATGAAATGGAAACACAGAAAACACATAAAAAATAGAATTGTCATAATAATATCATGAATTGTGGGGCTTTGGCATGTTTCTTCTAAGTGCAACTATTTTAAAGAACAAAAATAAGTGTTCCCCTTCTAACAAGGGACTGAAACGCCATTTCAAAATTCCATATAACATAGCATTGTTCAGCAATACACTGGAGTGACTCTCCCTGTAGCTGAGTGGTAAGAGCTGCCCTGTGGAGTCTGCAGTTCAAATTGCACCCCTTGCCTTGCCTTAGACACCATGGGTGTGGATAGAGGGGAAACATTTTTTTAGCTTTTTACTTTATTGTGATAAGGTTACAGTATATAGATATAATCAAGGTTGATAATAATACATGTAATTATAACTAAAAGGAAAAAAGAAAAAGATAGGGTGAAAATCCCTTTACATAATAGGATACAACCAACACAGGTGAGGAAAAGAAGGGTTGTTGTTTTTTTTTTAAACCACCTTCCTTCAAGGATATTTGACACATGTTTCAAAGCATAAACAGTTCTTGGAAGAAAAAACTTGAGGGCAACTCCTCATTTATATTTATTTTGGGTGGGGAGGAAAGACACTTTTGTGGTAAGGGGAGAAAAATATGTTTTGGGGAAAGTTCAGCAAAATGAGGGGGTATCTGCACCCCTGTTAGGCATAACCATAACCATTCCTTGTAACATAAGTGAGTTTCGCCTCAGAGCCATAATTTTCTTGCCTGGGCAAAAAAAACTTGCTTCCCATTCCTCTGCTGCAAACCTCTGAGTCACAAACGTGCTGCCTGTCATTGGCCACAGGTGTTGTGAGCCAAGCCTTATTTGTACACTAGATATGCTCTGGAGCTAGCATATGAAATTAGGCTTGTTTCACCAGTGTCACAAAGTGACCAGTTCTTTATATAGTGACCATGTACAGTCTGGGCACTAAAATAGAAAGAAGACCAAAACACTCCCATATAATTCAATGGGCTTTATTGAGTATAAAAGAGCAACGGCATCAACCTAAACGAGCAGAAAACAGAACAATCAATCAGAACTACTAGTAATATTTCAATTATAGCTAGTAATAACATCAACCCAGTGTTTCTAACTATCACATATGTGTGGATGCATGTTAGATCAGTATTAAATCTTCCTAAAACCTAACACAATTCAGAGATACAGGGAAAGAGAGATGGGGGAGGTAAGGAAGGCACAGGAATGGGATGGTTGGGAATCAGGAGTTAGTAAAGGGGGGAGGAAGGGGGGAAAGGGGAAGGGAAGTGGAAACCAAGGCTGTAGACGCAGCATATTTACCAGGGTCTGATGTGGGGCAGCAATTGTACACAGCTTGGATACGAGGCTTGGGAACGATGAAGTTTCAGATGGAAAAAGCTGGTGCTGGATTTCACAGTTAGCCCTTGATTCTTTGCCCCGTGGCAAGAATCACTGAGCAGTCTCTTGTCTGCAGGTTCCAGGCCTCTGTTAGCTCCGCAGCTAGACAGCAGGCATGTGGGATGTGCCCATGAGCAAAGATCTGCTGTTTAGGCAAAGCTTGCTAGCTCTCTGTACGATAAACTCCCTTCTTATAATTGTTCCATCATTTGATCTCCATAGAGTCTATTCAAAATATCACCATCCTTCAATTGCTGTTACCCTCTAGAGCCTGTCTTCTAATTATTGATCAGTTCAGGATCTTAGGTCAGTCCAGGGTAAACAGGATTTGGGTTCCATCTCCTGTTAACTGTTGGGAAGAATATTGTTTTATTGACATTCCGAAAGCAAATCTGCATCTCTGAGTTTGCAAATGGGCATCTTCTCTTGTCCCCAGACTTTCTGGCGCCTGGTCTTCAAGAATGTTAAAAGCCCAAGGTGTTAGGAAAGAAGAATCAAAGCTATATGTGTGAGACAGCAATTAAATCATTTTCATCTTAAATAATTAAATTAAATCAATTAAATCATTTTCATCTTAAATCATTTTCAATTAAATCATTTTCTTTTGTGTACATCTACCTAAGGTGTAATTCTAAAAACAGCAAGAAGATATAAACAATGCTTCTAATTCTACATTGCAAAAATCTCATCAGGATTATCCCATCTTTTCAAGGCAGTTCACTGAATAGCAAAGCAATGACCAATGACTAGTGTAAACATTCTGTAAGAGGAAATGCGAGACATTACCTGAGAGCAAGTTCCAGACAATTTTAGGAGTTTAATCATTTTACTCCATTGAACTCCTGTTGCAAGGAGTTCAGTGGTGCTGGCAAAGATACAGATCTCAGCCTGGCCCACTGGACTATGAGTTCTGGTCCAACACAAATGAGCTGGACAACAACATATTCAAATTGCTAGTGTGTGTAAATCTTCATAACATGCATCTGTAAAGGCATTCCACAGTGATAGCATTTGGATATGTGTGAGACAGGAAAACAAGCCAGGCCACTGCATCTCTTGATTACACGTTTCACAAACATTGAGAAACAATGCTGGATTGCCCCTACTTTCACAAAGTAATCACCATCTGTCCCAAAGGCAAGTCATGAGACCTGGGTGTCATGTCCTGGTCAGTTCATCTGAGTTCAGGCATTAATTGATTTCTTAATAAAGTGGAATCAGACACAGGCCTGGATTTCACATAATTTTGGATTGGTAACTCTAATGTGGTCATCAGGCTGGCCACAACACAGGTAAGCCCCATGATGAGAACAATCACTGAGGTGGCAGCAGGAAAACACATACTGTGGTTGCAGCCACCCAGAGTGCCAGGCCATGCAAAGTTATCTCTCAGCACCAAAAATAAATATCCAGGTCCTGGCTTACTAACCCCACCCCCGTATAGTGATAGACAGCAGCAGGAGAAAGTCATGGTAGAGCAACAGGGTCTATTTGGTACTTGAACACCATCCAAGCCCAACTGTATGAGCTGGTTGCTGAAAGCCCATACTCTTGGGCTTTCAAACTGGCAGTGGAGCATCCATCTAGAAGTTAAAATCATCATAGAAGGTCAGTCTTCATCCTATTATTCCATTTCTGGACTCATAAGAGATGGAATGTACATTTAGGAAGACCATGGAATGTGCTTGGTGAAAACATAGGATTCTATAGAGACAGTGGCCCAGGCTCTACTAAGGAGGCCTTCCGAACCAAGCTTATCCCCAAGATGATGGTGCAGGAGATTGTTCTAAGTATCCAGACAGTAGAATAGGGTGCAGGGTACAAAAGCACAGTTGGGTTGAGAGGGATGGTAGGGCTACCATCTAGTGAGCTCATTTTCTGTCAGTGCCAAGCAAGTCATCATCAAAGACACGGGGATTCTAGACTTGGAAAAGGATATTCTACAATTCATTTTCCCCCAAATATTCTGCAGGAAAGCAGGAAAGAACTGCTAAAAGAATAAAACTGCATCAGTAAATTCTCTACCACAGATATTCTAAAAGACAACATTGATTTATTCATTTCATTTCTTTAATTTATATACCACCCTTCCTAAAGTATCTCAGGGCAGTTTAAATTACAATCAAAAACACATAATAAAACAATTAAAATTAAAACTAGATATCATTTAAAAACAAGGCTAAAAGGATTTTTTTAAGGCTATCCAGAAAGCCTCCAAGGAAGACAATCCTCTTATTTCCATGAGGAGCGCGTGCCACAACCCAGGGGCAACAACCATTGCCTCAGAGCACAATGATAGTTCTGTGAAAGTGTGGCTGGACTCCAACACTCATCACCTTATCGCCCATCACAGCAGAGATTGATGGGAGTCACAGCTGGGGACCCAAAAATGAAGGATTCCAGTCTTACCTCCCACCTTATCTCACTTTGCCATGCCTCCAGCCTCACCTAGCCTCTGGCAAGGCCAGAGGTGAGGTTCAGTGAGGTGGGAGGCAAGGAAGAAGGTATAGCAAAGCTGGAGGTGAGGCTGGAGGCAAGGCTAGGCAGCAGGCAGGGCTAAGCAGGGGTCTCAAGGCAAGATGAGGTAGGTAGCTCAAGGTGAACCTCTAGGTGAGGCTAGAGGCAAGAGGGTCTAGGAAAGGTAAGGCAGAAGGCTTGACATGAGGTGGGAAGCTGGAGGTGAGGTGAGGCGAGGCAGGCGCTGTGAGGTGAGGCGAGGCTGGAGATAAAGCAAGGAGAGAGCTTCAAGGCAATTCAGGAGACTAGGCTAGAGGCGAGATGAGAGGCTGGAAATGAGGTGCAGTGAGAGGCTTTAGGCATGGCAAGGCAGGAGGTGAGGCTGGAGGCTAGGCTGGAGCACCTCCAGCCCTGCCTCATCTTGAGCCTCCTGCCTCGCCTCGCCTCCAGCCCAGCTGGAGGCGAGACTAGCTGAGGCAAGGCGGGAGGCTCAATGTGAGGTGAGGCAAGGCAGGAGGCTCAAGGCAAGGTGGGAGTCCTCAAGCTTGGGTCCCAAACTGTGGATCCCATCATGCCCTGCTTCAATGGGTGATAGGGTGATGGGTTTTGGAGTCCAGACATAGCTGCGGACCCACAAGCAAATAATAGAATTTTAGATTCCAAAGGTACCAATCTGTTTGTATACATCTGAGCATGGCCCACCACAGGTTTCACAACTGGGCGGGGGGGAGAATCATGTCCAATTCTCCTCTTTAACCACTAAGCTAACCAGGTGACCTTGTGCCCATCCCATGCTCAGATTAATAACCCTAACCCTAACCCCATAGCATAAAACAAACTGTCTTTTTTAGAGAAGGCATGACTCTACCAAACCTGCTGAGATACGCTAATTCCTGGTGCTAAACTGATAATTGTTTGTAATAATTCACTTCCATTCATATGTAAAAGAGGACAGATTTAACCCTTCACAGAACCATCTTTGTGCACTGAAGCATGATGTGTTGCCAGGCAGTTTTCTGCCAAAGGTGCAGTAATTACTGGAGGGGTGGGGTATAAATATTTTAATTAATTAATTAATTGAACCACCTAATTAATTAATTAATTAATTGTGCGGGGGCTTTGGGAGCATGGACTGTAGTTTGTAGCGTGTACTAGTACATCCTCTGATAATGCTCAGTCTTTGCTTACAAGCCCTACAAGTCAGTGTTGGACTGACTCTGGGAGAGTGGGGAAGCCTCTAGTTCACACAGCCTTCAAAAGGATCGCAAAGCCTGCTATTTCCCCACTTAAACATACACAAGGGTAACCACGGTTTTTTATTTGCTTACTAGCAAAATAAAGACGGGGACTGATGATGGCTTATCACTCTCTTTTAGTCAAACCAAACCCTGCTAACTAAAGAGCGGTTGGTGGTGGCAGTGATACAGTCTACTGGAGATTCTTTTAGTTAATTTGAAACACAGTCAGCCCACTAGGCTCAGGGAGGTGTGGCAAAGCTGTAGTCTCCTCTCAGGTGGGTAGGCTTGGGTTTGAGACCGTTATAAGCATGAAGGATATTCAAGAAGGTTCCTGATATTTTATTTTTCTTCTTCCAGTTCGATCAGCAATATGAGCAACCTCAAGCTTAATGTTAATAGTTTAGACTATTCGGCAGCCAGCCCCTCTCAAGATGGAGCCTGTGTCAGCAGCTTCATCTTGGAAGGCTCATACCTAAGCATTGGCTTCTTTCTTGATGAGTGACTGTCAAGCAAACTACTGTGTTATGACAGTCTGAGAGGAGGTAACTGATGAGCCACCCACATGAATCTGAATGACAGAATCTAAGGCAACTACTGCTGACATTTTGTCCAATGCTGATTCCTGTAAAGAAGCATGTCTCTGAAGATCTCCAATCTGACACTCTTGCTTGGTGAATTTCAAGCAGTAAGGGTAAGTGTCCACCTTATGTGACACATTCACAAACAAACAGACACAAAGATCATGCCTGTCTGAGGCACAATTTGGCCCCACAAACGTGGCACTGTTTAAAAGATCCGTGACTCTCCATGCAATAAACAACAAACAAGAATAAAATCAAAATGTCTTTAAAAAACAATAATAAGGAGTCAATAAACCAGGCCTTGACAAATTTTCTTTGCATCTAGGAGCCAGCCCCAAAACTTAGTAGCCGGACAATAGACACTTGACAAAATTACTGGACTTAGTGATGGGCACTGTGGGGAGGGAGGGTAAATGGGCTCTCTTTATTCCCTTTACAAGTTATATATTTAGAACAGAAACAGGGCAGCTTGTGTTTTATTAAATAACTCCACTCTGAATATTCTGGTCTAGGCACCATGGCTCCCTGGTGCCTGGGGTTTGTCAAGCCCTGCAATAAACAATTAAAAACAAGTTTATAGTGGTGAAGCCACAATAGGGTGAACAGTTCCTGAACCCCCTGCCTCCGGAACTGCCTCGCCCTGCCACAGGGACTTCTTTGCTCACCTCCCCCACCAGCCAGCTCACCAGCCACTCCTGCCGCTAACCACCATTGTGCTTGTCTCCATGGTGGCACACCATGCTGCCCATCTCCAGCAGTGCACGGCACTCCTGCAACCCGCTATGGCTTTCCAGCCACTCAGGCTTCTGACTGTCCTGAAGTGGAGAGGAACTAAGGTATGGATTCTTCATTCCCAGTTGCCTTGGGGTTAAAGCCAGCTGGAGCGTGGGTGGCACGAGCACGTCTCTGCTGTCTCTGGGGGCAGGGAGGCTGCCCCCGCTGTGCCTCTGCCATCATTGTTGCTAGAGGAGTCTGCCACTGGGGCAGAGTGCCCACTGCCACCAGGGGAAGGCTGCCTGTGAGAACATGGACCGCCCACGCCCTATCTACGCCACTACCGAGACAGAAGGTTTAAACCAACAAAAACAGTAAGATCCTCCACCAAACTATACACTAACCACGTAATGAAAAGCAAGCAACTACTTAATCCAGTAGATCTATAATTGAAGATGTGTACAATCTAAGACAAGACAACAACCAACTGGAAACGATATAAATGAAACAAATATATCGCGTGAGAGGGATGATAAAGTCCATCGTGTGGAGATTGATGTAATAGTAAATAAATGAGTCCACACATCTATGATGGTGACCCAGTGACCTCCACTGAAATGGAGGTATTTTTCAAGAGGAAATTGGTCTTCATAAAGTAACACTAATCCACTGAAGTCCAGATTATCTTTACAACCGCCTCTATTGCTTATACTCAAAAAACCAAGAGCCACTTATTCACTCAAAGAACCAAAGAACCACTTATTCACTCAAAGAACCAAGTTCTTGTCAGTTACAAAGCTAATTGTGTGGTCAGGTACAAAGTGAGTAGCCGCATCTCTGTTTTTATTAATCAGAATGCACACAGTGCAATGATATTCAGTCATTATCTCTATGTCACAATGTCTAGTACAATGGAAACATCTGGGGAGAAACTACAACTATGTAAAATGGATCTCCCAGCCATTAAAAAAAAACACAATTTTTCACAGATTCCCAGCATGAACCAAGGAATCAAACCTACCACTCACAGCTTTCTGGAAACTTTATTGGTCCTGTCTTTTCTTTTATTTAATTCATTCAGTTCCAAACAACTAGACTTTGTGTCATATACAAAGATAGCAGGCTGGACAGCCTACCATCAGAACAGTAACTGCAGCACTCCACAATATATTATCTTTACACTAAAACTAACTTTCTTGTGTGAGCTGATTTCGTAAACAAAAAGTCTGCACATAACATTTCATGCCACCACATATTAATTCAGTAATCCAAAAAACTTGGGTTTAAGATGTTAAGATGCTTTAGATTTTCATTCATGCTCTAAAAAGCATGGGAATTCAAAGTTAAGGTGACCATCTTAAATTCCTTGCTGCAAAGACTTTGTATATTATACTAGCTTCAGAAATAAGGGTCCACGAACCTACACTTTGCCTTGGTCTTTCAGCTGGGCATTGGGCTAGTGAGGGATGCATCCAGGCAGACATTCAACAGGTACAGTTTCCCCAATCACTTCCTAGAGATGCCTCTAATGAATTTCTGCCTGATGCATCTCTACAAGGTGCTTCCCCCAAATGCTACGTAATATAGTAAATGTCTTGGTAGAAATTCAAGATATTCAAGAAATTTGAGCAGTTTCACATATAATTCTCTCAGGAATCCTTTCTTTTTCCTACCTTAAGAGACTGCTAGTAACACAGGGGTTTGCTTGGCCTTCAATCTACTAGTCCTGCTACTACTATTATTATTTATATACTGCTTTTCAAGAGAAGTTTCCAAGGTGGTTTATACAGAAAAATAAATAAATAATAAATGAGATGGTTCCCTGTCCTCAAAGGGCTCACATTCTAAAAAGAAACGTAAGGTAGACATCAGCAACAGCTACTGGAGGGATGCTGTGCTGGTGTTGGACAGGCCCAGTTGCTCTCCCCTGCTAAATATAAGAGGCTCACTACTTTAAAAGGTATCTCTTTACTCAGTTAGCAGGGCTTTGAATAAAGATGGAGGCAAGATTACTAGGATAGTATTCTTCCTGACTTTCTGCACTCTGTTTAAATACATTTCACTGCAAGCCAATTCAGAACAAAAGATGGGGAGCATTTACTAGTTGCCTTAGAACATGCTGACACATCTCCTACCCTAAAAGAGCAAAAGGTTCTATTTTAGGGGATTTAGTTTATAGTTTTAAAGCTTCAGTTTTAGAGTTTTAATTGAATTTTGAATTGTTTTAATTATGTAAGTGTTTTAATTGGTTTGATATTGTGAATCGCCTTTTATATGGGGTGGTATATAAATGTACTTAAATAAATAAAAAAATGAGTTCCACAGATCTGTCTGCAAAGTAAATGGTAGTGGCTATGCAATCTATTCTATTTGCAGACAAGCTATTAATATATCATTTTTTAGATTTGAATGTAGTTCCTCTTAAATGCTTGAAGGATCCAAATATATGATCCAGCGGTCTCCAGTTTCACCAACTGCTGTTACCAGCTTTAAATCAGGTGTGAGCAATTAGTGTCAGTGTGGCAAACTTTCTAGAACTGAAACTAGCTATTGCATCCAGTGCAGGTTATTTGAGGACTATATAGTATTTTAGGGAACCACTGTGCCTTGTAGGGATACACCAGGCAGAAATTCATCAGGGGCATCTCTAGGAAGTTATTGGGGAAGCTGCACCTGTTGAATGTCTGCCAGGATGCATACCTCCCTAGCCCAATGCCAGCTGAAAGAACAAGGCAAAGTGTGGGTGCATGGAGCCTCATTTCTAAAGCCTGGAATACTGTAATGCGCTCTATATGGGGCTGTCCTTGTATGTAGTCCAGATACTACAGTTGGTTCAGAATGTTGCAGCCAGGCTGGTCTCTGGGTCATCTAGGAGAGACCATACTACTCCTGTATTGAAGGAGTTACACTGGCTGCCGATATGTTTCTGGGCAAAATACAAGGTGTTAGTTATAACCTATAAAGCCCTAAACAGCTTGGGCCCTGGGTATCTTCTTCATTATGAACCCCACCGCCCATTGAGATCATCAGGAGAAGTCCATCTGCACTTGCCACTGGCTCGTCCGGTGTCTACTCAGGGACGGGCCTTCTCCATTGCTGCCCTGAGGCTTTGGAATGCACTCCCTAGTGAAATAAGAGCCTCCCCATCTCTGACAATTTTTAAAAAGTCTTTAAAGACACATCTGTTCAACAAGGCTTTTAACTGATACTGTTTTGCTAGTTTTTAGTTTTGTTTTAGAATATTGTTTAAAAAAAATTAAATTGTTGTGTTCTAAATTTCTTGTTTTTGTTTTTAACTAATGTTTTAATGTTTTTAACTTCTTGTAAACTGGCTAGTGACATAAGTTTTGGGCGGTATAAAATATGTGAAAGAAAGAAAGAAAGAAAGAAAGAAAGAAAGAAAGAAAGAAAGAAAGAAAGAAAGAAAGCCAGCATCATATTCCAGGCTGGTACAAAGTCTTTACAGCTTATATGGTGTGGAAGTAAAAATGGGTAATAACTTCTAATTCCCATGCCTTTTAAGAGCACAGGTTAAAATGTAAAGCATATTAACTCTCATGTTAAACTGAAGATTTTTGGATTACTGAATTCAAGGCTTTTTAAAAAGGAAAATCTGATTTAGGCATTTTTAGGCATTAGGCAACTTCTATGATAAAAAGAGTTTGAAACAGTCCAGTTCTTATTGCAACAGCAGAAATTGCTGCCAACCTTTTTCATGAATAGCCAGGTTCATGATAACGTTTCCCAAAATGACTGTGTAGTAGAATCTTACTATGAACCAGTCCAAATGATGTGTTTGTGGCAATACTAGTTAGGGATGTGCGAACAGGTTTGCTGTTCGAGAAGTTCGACCTTGAACCTGTTTGGTTCGAAAGTTCAGGTCAAACCAAATTATCCTCTGTTCAGCCCAACCCCGGACCCAACACCCCCCAACTGTTTGGGGGCTTCGTGAACGTTCATGGAGGTTTTTTTAAAATAAAATAAAATAAAATTACCTTATCCTCCTTGGGGGAGTTCCTGGAGGTGGCAGGGGGTCCGTGGAGTTTTCCCTCCCCACTGCTGGCTCTCCTTATGGCCCCCTCCAGCTGGTCTGGCTGGCTCCTGCTCTTTGGCCAGTTTTCAGCAAGGCATGCAGAGGCCAATTGCGCAGGTGTGCAGCCTCCAAAATGGCTGCCGCGCCAAGGGGAGAAGGCCGGAAACCAGCTGAAGAGCTGGCCAAACCAGCTGGAGGGAGCTATAAAGAGATTCAGCAGGGGAAAGTGAACCTCCGCATACACACACACACACACCGCCTCTAGGAACCCACCACCACCACTGAGGGGGAGTAAGGTAAAAAAAAATTAAATTTTTTTACAAAAAACATTTGCGAATTCCCCCAGACTAGACTAAGCGGGGGGGGGCATTTCGAGGGGGTGCTGGACCAAACTGGCTCGGTCAGGTTCTAGTCCAGTCCGGACTCGAACCGAACCAGGCCAGCCATTTCCATGCACATCCCTAATACTAGTCTTTTGGCTGTAGGACAGAATTTTAGATCAGGTTCCCAGACAATGACATCAGAAGATATACTACTCAAAAATCAGTCCCCTCTCATTTTTGTCCATTATTTTGCAGTTGGAAAATCCAACCAAAAATTAGGTTGAGGTGTTTATACTACGGTGAGGCCAGGGATTAGGAGAAGGATGTTCTGCTGTCAACTAGAAGCAGCAAATCTCAAGACCAAGCAAACTTCACCTTCAAATGTGCACCAGCTATAATCTGAATTCTTGGCACAGTCCATGAAGCTAACCAGGAAGGAAGTAACCAGGAAAAAAACTCAGGGACTAAGGGAAAATAATGTGCCATCTGTCTCCAAATATGCAGCAATATTGAAAGCAGATCGCAAAATCTAATAGTATAAAATGCATTTACCTTATTAACAAACTTGAGAAGAAAGAAAAGCCTGCTTCTAGAATAAATCACAGGTGATCTGTGAAGGGCTGTTTTAAAAAATGTATTTTTGTAAAATAAAACTGCAGTTTCAGCTCTTATAAAGAAATATCATGGCAAGTTTATCAGACTTGACTTTGTATCTAAAAGAGTTCAAGGTGGTACCCTGTCTATAAAGCAAGTAATAGATTGGTCTTCAATTTGGATAGACTGCTATATGTCACATATAATTCTGCTAGGGTTCCTTCCAGACGGCAAAAACCTGCAACGTGAAGAGTTTCACTTCAAAGGTGCAAGTTGGAAGCAAGATCTTACTCAGCCTCTACACACTCCTGGCGGCTTGTGTCTTTTTTCTCAGTGGGACATCATGGGCAGGTCGGATAGCTAGCAAGGACATAAGAATCTAAGAACATACCTACAGCAACTCCCCAGAAGGGAGAAATGTAAAAAAAAATGTAACCGAAAAACATTCGTGAACCCCCCTGAACTGAACAGGGGGGGTCGACAGGGCGCCAGACCAAACTGTTCCAGTTGGGTTTGAGTCTGGTTCAGACTTGAACCAAACCGGGCCAGCTGGTTCCATGCACATCCCTACAGCACAGTACCTTCAGTGACTGTTGCTAGTGTCTATCTTACATTTCTTTTTAGATAGTGAGCCCTTTGGGGACAGGGATCCATCTTATTTATTTATTATTTCTCTGTGTAAACTGCTTTGGAAACTTTTGTTGAAAAGCAGTATATAAATTGTTGTTGTGTCATCCCACAGACCATAAAAGGGCGCCTTGGTGATCACAGCCGGCAACCAGCCAGTTATTTACCGTTACTCTCTTTACACAACCATAAGAGAGTGTTCCTTAGAGCAAGATATGATACCTTACTATTTTTTATGGGACATTTCTGAAAATTCCCCTGGCCTGTCGGATCTGCCCTTGTGATTTGGGTGAGGTTGAATCTGTCCACCACGTGTTGCTATATTGTTCCTTTTATAATGACAGTCAACATAGTCTTATTGCTCCCTCACTATTATATTACATTACCCCGAACAAACTCATGAATTTTACGTCATACACACTTTTCCTTGCAGACAAGAAATTTTCTATTACACACAGGGTTGCTACATTTTGTGTGGCCATTGTTAAGATCTGCCAACAATTAATTTCTACCCTTTAAATCTTACCATAAAATATTTAGTTTGTTGGTGTACTGTATGACAGATTTCTTATCTGAATGTTTTGTGATTTGTTGTGTTTATGTCTGATCTATTATTGTAATAAAGCTATTCATTCATTCCTCGCAATCTGTTTTGGATTTTACTACCCTAAATAGTTTGTGTCATCTGCAAATCTGGCCACCTCGCTGCTTACCCCAACTTCTAGATCATTTATGAATTAATTTAAAAGCACTTGTCCCAGTACAGATCCCTAGGGGACCCTCACTTCTTACTTACTTCCATTTAGATAACTATCCATTTATACTTACCCTGTTTCCTGTCCTTCAGTCAGTTAGCAATCCACACATGAACCTGTCCCCTTATCCCATGACTGCTTTCTCAAGAATCTTTGAATGTGATTTCTCACACTATTTTTTCTGCAACACCTACCAGACAGCTCTTGCTTTTCCATGAATCCAACCCTTTTCCCCATTTGCTAGAGAAGTACTAATGAAGAGGGGTTATTATTCATGGAAAGCATGAGATGGTCAGCAGGTGGCACTGCATAAATCGTGCAAGGTTCCTGCTGGCCACCTAACCAACCTATGAAATCCTGCTGGGAGAGAAGATAAAAGCCTTCTGGAGTAGTGGAAGCTGAGTAAGCTCTCACTTCCAACTTGTGTGCAAGGTCTTCATGTCATGCACTTTTTTGCCATCTCAAAAGACCTTTCTTTTTCCCCCTTTTTTTTCTTTTTTGAGATAATTGCCAGAGAATCAAAACCAGAAACAAGCAATTCATAAAAGGAATGCATAATATTAACACAGGAGGGCATGATGTGAACAAAGTTAGCTTAGCTTCTGAAAGTAGACAAATTCATGGGAAATTGTAGAAGCATCATTCTTTACTAATAAAAATAGTTACTAAAAAAGAGAAAGAAAGAATTATAAGAATATGAGAATGGTTCTAGAGAGGGAGCTGTAGTTTTAACATTGAAAACGTTGCCAAAATCGGCTGTTACATTACATACAATCTTCAGCCACCACACCTAAATTTGAGAGAGAGTTCCCAAAGCTAGGAAGTCTGTTATGGAGCTGAAGAATTACCATAATAAAAACATTTAGTCTCCAATACTAAATGAGGGGAACTTAATGTTTCTGACCAGAGCAATATACATTAGATCTACTTTTCAAAGCAGAGAGAGGGAACTCTGTGCATTGTTATCCAAAACACACAACAGTCACAAACCCCATTCAACCTGAGAATCTTTAGAAAGATGTGTGTTTGTTGTCATTTAAAAATAGAGGGGGCTTTTCAGAGTTGCCTATTCAAACAATGAACATATGGTAAAGCTGTTGGACAGCAAAATCTGCTTATGCATCATTAAGCTACACTTCACAACATGTTCTTCATACCTCTTGTGTAATGTGAAGATTTGAAGTATTCAGTGTCTTAAGACCTATCCATTGCCATGTATTTGAATTCTGAAAATACTGCAATTATCTGAACATAATACAGACTATTAGTAATGACCAAATTGTGTGTCAGTTAGGGATGTGCAAACTGGCTCAAATTCTAGCCGGTTCACACTCGAACGGATTCAGTTGTAGTGGCTCGGCCTCTAACCAAACCAGACCCAGTGGTACTTTTTAGACACTGACAGAAGCTCCCCACTCCTGATACCCCTTTACCAATACCCCTTTACCTTGCCAGATTTCCCTTTGCTGGTAGGGCTCTGACCTGGGCCCAAACTGGTTTGCATTTAAACCAGGTCCGAGTCTGGAAGGGGGCAAAACCAAACCAATCCGGCCTGGTTCAAATCTGGTTCAGATTCTAACCGAGCTGGGAAGACCAGTCCCTAGAGTCAGTACAGTAAATGTTGCCTCTGTTGGGAGTGGGTCAGATTAGCATCTGCTGGGGGCAGGTAATTCTGCCACTTCTTTGCATTGGGTGTGATCAGAACATTCAATTACTCCCAGTGCAGATATGCAGCAAAATTACTCAGCCTAACAGACTCTTCATGAGTCTCCTCCAATCAGGAGAAATGTGATTTATGTAGAAACACAGAGTGCTTAAAATTATTCTTCCTTCACACTCTAATTGTAGTTCAGAAAAAAAGTGTGCTTCAGCTATCAGAATTTGGGGGTAGAAGACACTACCCATGTTTTCATACTGGTAGTTTCATACTGGTTATCCAGTTTTTTTCCCTTCCCATACCACTTATTTTTTTTTCAAGAACAAAAGTGCTTGGGGGCAAGGAAAAGCAGTTACTAAGACATGAAGCTAATCTTCCCTTTGGTTGAACTGCAGTCTGACTTAGAGATAGAAGGGGAAATGTATCTGCAGCAGAATTCTTGCTAGGCTGGGGGGAATAACTAGAGCAGAGGAGGCATTTTCCTTTTCCCTTAGGCATGTACAGTTTTAACCAGGCTAGGAGACTGACAGGAAGAAAAAATAAACCTGCATTAAGTTTCAACAGACTACCACTTGACAGGAGACCTCCTCCAACTTAGAAAAGCTGGGCACTGATCTTCAAGCTGCTCTCTATCTTAAGGGCTGCATGACCGTGTAGAGAGTGCTCCCTAGGAAAGAACCTTAGGACTTTTACGACTTTCACACACAGCACGCTTTACCGCAAGTTTACTGGGAAGCTTTATTGTGAACTCAAAAGTTGTCCCAAAAAACCAATGCAAACAAATTGATTGTTTTACCCCAGATATAAATTAGGCTGCACTCTAATGTGCAGTGAAAAACCTGGATTTTGTGTGAACTGTTCCTTGATAACTTGCAGGGACTTCGGGGTAAATCTAGCCAATATGTGAATGCACCCCCTCCAATCTGGAGGAGATGTGAGTTAAAGGGCTTTAAAAGCCCTGTGTGAAAAACATCCTGCTGATCCTCCAGCCTGAGAGAAAGGAGAGCCAAACTGCCCTCCTTCTCATAAAGCTATGATTGGGGGCTTTGCAATGTCAAGGAGCAGCAGGATGAGCCGGTGCAACTGCTGAGGTCTGGTGCAAGTGGTGCTTCTTCATAACTATGTTTTGCTCCCACTTCCAGCTAACATCTGAACCAAGTAGATGCAGCTGAAGTGGTACCATCACAGGATAGATTGGTCACAAGCAGACCAATACTATGCATGTGTACTCAGAACTGAGTTCCACTGAGCGCAGTGTGGCTTACTCTCAAGAAAGTGTGTATAGAATTGCAGCTTTAACATCTCCCTGCTTTGGTCAGACATGAACTACCTAAGGTAGTAAGAGATCCATGATATCGGATTGCTAAAATCATCATGCACAAAGAAGTAAAATTATCATGCACAAGATAGTAAAATTATGTACAAAACAGTAAAATTTGTTCTAATGTAAGTAGAACTATATAAATTATACAAATATGAAAACACTGTCTGATAAGCTGTAATACAGAATAAATTGTTATTTATTTAATTTATATACCACCTATATCGCCTGACTCCAAAGGTTCTAGGCGGTTCAAATCAAACTGACTTGGATCATTTATTGGATTGTGGACTGATACATTCACATTACTAGTTTAATACAGCATAAGGGGAAGCATCTTATCTGAACAACTATCACTCATGGTATTCATGAGGAATTCTGGTAAAATTACAAGATAATGGAATAAAGGAGGGGAAAGAGAGATGGAACTCATGCGATAGAGAGTGGCAGGATGCCTTTCCCTGCTACCTAAGATATATGAGGGCAAGAAACTTGCTTTTCAAAAAACAAATGAATGAATGAATGAATGAAACAAATTAAAATAAAGAATTAAATTAACAAATTAAAGCAGTGGTTATTAGGAGTCAACTGGATGAGCTAGGCTGCAAGTTGGGTTCCAGAATCCACTATTTATAATGCAACTGTAGTCATTCAGCAAACCACTACACCCAAATACACTACAGCTCTAGTCTAGGCAGTAAGTGGAATTTTAGTCAAATTGTATCCTAGACTAATATGCTTCTGAGGCTAGAACCCGTGTGTATTTTAACAATCAGTTACATGTTATTTAATGAGATCCTCCGTGGTGTAGTGGTTAGAGTGCTGGACTAGGACAGGGAAGACCTGAGTTCAAATCCCCATTCAGCCATGAAACTAGCTGGGTGACTCTGGGCCAGTCACTTCTCTCTCAGCCTAACCTACTTCACAGGGTTGTTGTGAAAGAGAAACTCAAGTATGTAGTACACCGCTCTGGCTCCTTGGAGGAAGAGCGGGATATAAATGTAAAATAATAATAATAATAATAATAATACAATAAAGCGGGGTTTCTTAACCTTGGGCCCCCAGATGTTGATGGACGACAATCCATCATCCCCAGCCACAATGGACATGGCTGGGGATGATGGGAGTCATAGTCCATCAACATCTGGGGGCCCAAGGTTAAGAAACCCTGTAATAAAGAAAAGGCTCTTAACTACATCTAAAGTTAAATATTAAAGATTACATCTGCTACAACAAAGAACTGAATGAGAAACTGGTTTTAAGTCATAGTTTAGGATACAAAAAAAAAATGTGGGCCCTGAAAAACCACAAATTAGTGGGATTGGACTAAGTTAACTTCCTTGAAAGATTCATTGAACTGACTGCAGCTTTGGGCTAAATCCATTATGCATTTTCATCAGTTTCATACCTATATCACACTGCTCATTTTCATTTCCTAATATCCCATTATAAAAAGAAACATATACAGCAGCTAACTCATTCTGATTACTTGCAACTAATTTTCTCTGCCTTAGTATTTGTGGTTATCAGATACTTTCCCTGCACATAACATATGAACCATGTTCTCCATGAGAAAAATAGTTTGATGGGTTTTTTAAAAAAATCTTTCTGGCTAGCACAGAGTGCCTTTTTACTCACACTGTCAATATTTTTGCACAACAAAGAGCTTGGCCACAAAGACCAACCCACAGAACTCAAGTATTCATAATACCTTTCATGCCTCGTGTTCATGCAAAGAAACAAAACAAAATGCAAAGAAACAAAATGATACATAAATGTGTCCTCCCTAGCTCCAAAAGCTTACTTATTCTTGGAAATGTTTCAAGCTCATATAAATCAGCTGTATAATAAACAAACTCACAGTGGTTGCTGCTGAATTACATCTACTAGGAAACTGAATTAATAACATTGCTATTGGACCTTCAACATAAATTAAGGAAGCTGAGAGCATTCATCACATTGTCACAAACAAAACGCAGAATATCTACTCAATTCAAAGACATCAAAAACCATATTTACATGCTAGCCCACAAAGACGAGCCCAATATGTTAGGGCTGGTTCCAGTATATCTTTTTTTTTTTCCTTTATAGAAGTGCTTTGGAATGATTCCTGTGCAGAAAGACAACTTGGAAAAAGTTACACCCAAGTGGAAAATCCATATGGATTTTGACAGAAAGGTCTGTGAGAGCAGGATATTGGATTCCTGCCAGCTCCAGAAAACACAACTTTTCTGCAAAATCCACACCATTTTTTCTTTGCAACTAACTATTTTCCATTTATATCCCTCCAGAAAAATCTTTCAGTAATAGTCATAGCCAAAAAATAGCCCCAAAAAATCCACAACTGCACTGGAATCAGTCTGTAGAATCCAGAAGACTTCTAACGCAACCTTTAAAGACATTTTTAAAGAAAGAAATTACATGTTCAACACAATCATTTTTAATCCATCACCCATCAACTGACAAACGGCCTTTAATGAAAAACAAATAAATACTTTCTGACAATTTACATCATGATAAGCAATAACATTCTGGAGACATTCACACAACCTACTGTGCAGGTGGGTGGGCGGTAGGCTTCCCAAACGTTGCCTTTCCCCCAGACGATTGCTCGTTGCTGATTGGGAGTGCTGAGCGTGCTCCTACACTATCAGCCCTGTCCATGCAGCGCAGAGCAGGGCAGATTAATCTGAGGTCGGGACTTATTGTCCTAGCCTCCATGAAGCCCACAATGCAGTGAGCAACACGTGCATGCTGCATTGGGGAAATCCACCAAGAGACGGGTGCTCTAGGCACCCATCCCTGTGTGTGGCAAGGATGGAAATAACCCGTGCTCATACAGGAGCAGGTAGGTGGGGGTAAGGGAGCACTCAATGGTGGATTAACGTAGAGGAGGCATCTGCCTATGGCGGCAAAATCTGTGGAGCAGCTGTAGCAGCAGTAGCTGTAGGGGGGGCAAGAGGAAAGTTCCCCCTTTTACTTTGATTTTTTTAAAAGCCGTGGCAGTAGTAGCTGCAGGGAGGGGGCAACTGGGCAAGGGGAAAGTTCCCCTTTTTGCCCCCTAATGATCGCCGCTGTCAGCAGTGGGATGCTGTGCAGCAGTGGCTGGCTGCAGGGGGGGGCAGGAGGAGAGAGTCGCAGTGCCCCTTTTGGGGGCACACAGTGCTCCTTTCTGGCTTTCCTGAAGGAAAGCCAGAAATGGGCTGCAGATGGGCTGCAGACAGGAGAGCTGGTCTTGTGGTAGCAAGCATGACTTGTCCCTTTAGCTAAGCAGGGTCTGCCCTGGTTGCATCTGAATGGGAGACTTGATGTGTGAGCACTGCAAGATATTCCCCTCAGGGGATGGAGCTGCCTCTCTGGGAAGAGCAGAAGGTTTCAAGTTCCCTCCCTGGCTTCTCCAAGATAGGGCTGAGAGAGATTCCTGCCTGCAACCTTGGAGAAGCTGCTGCCAGTCTGTGAAGACAATACTGAGCTAGATAGACCAATGGTCTGACTCAGTATACAGCAGCTTCCTATGTTCCTATGTTCCTGGGAGGAGGAGGAGAGGAGGAGGAGAAAAGGAGGAGGAAGGAGCTCACTGCCGCCCACACAGTGGGCTTAGAGGTGCAAAGGAGGCACTGACTCTCCCTTCCTCAACCCCCCACCCTCCCTGTAGCCAGCCACCACTGCACCCAATCCCACCACCAGGAGCAGCTATCTTTTAGGGGGTAAAAGGGGGAACTTTTCCCTCCCCCCTGCCTGCAGCTACTGCCACTGCCACAGCTTTAAACAAAATTAAAGGAAAGGGGGAATCTTTCCCCTCCGCCTTCCTCATAACTTTTTTTAAGGGTGGCAAAAGCCTTTTTGCCTATGAGTGGCAAAAAGGTTAATCTGCCCCTGAGAGAACTCGCTCCCTTAAGCTTGGCTAACAGCTGGGTTTAAAAGCCAGGCTAGATGGTGCTGGCCTGCTGGGATCGGGCCCAATCCCAGTGGTTGTCATGTACAACCTAATCTGGGTTAGGCTGCGCATGAGAACAGCCTCTCCATTTCTCTTTAAAAAGTAATTGGGTTCTTTTACGAATCAAAGAAGGAAAATAATAAAGCTAGAATAATAAAGCATTTGAGAATTTATGTTGAAAGGCGGTATTCATCGTATTCATATTTGAGCCTGAGTGTTTTTGAAATCCCACAGAAAAAAGGAACACAGTGAAAATGGCCAAAGTATAAAATTTAATTAACATATTCTTCACAGACAATGGCATTTAGTTAAAAGGCTGCCCAAAGACTGAAGATTTTTGTTCATGGCATACAGAAATGTATAATTTCATTAGGTTAAGATGCTATAAAATTCACAGTTTTCTTCCCCAACCCACCCACCTCTTGGGATTGCTTAGGACTTTTGCCAGAAGCAACATTTGGTCTGTATATAGCTATATTCTGAACATTTACTGTTTGCTGCTGTGTAGGCCCATATTCCCCAAATAATTATCAGAGTAGGCCATTCCCATCCTGGTGTATAAACACAACAAGCCCAACACCCTAAGCTTCAAGAGTAATGACAAAGGTGGAAAAGATAGTCTAGTCAGGCATGAAATTGATTTTAACACAACAAATATCTGTTGACTCCAATGCGCTAAGCAAATAATTCTAAAAACAGAGTGGAGATGATAAACACAAAATCATTAACAGCAGCTACTAAATCAAATGTGGAGGAAAGAAACCTGTTGACACATTGACCCTGAAACCTGTTTAATAACTGATTAAAGTAATTACTCCAAACCTGACACAGCTTTTAATCCCAGATTTCTTTAGATGTAAAAAAAGAGACATCTATTTGTTTTCCTTTGTAAGATTAATCTTCTTAAACATCAATGGCATGATCCACTCACACTGCATGTGAGTGCCCATGGGCAGAGGATCTCTATAGTTCTCAACAAAGCTCTATTTTGCCTCATTTTCTGCTTATACACAAATAATTGAAGAGAGGAAAAACAGGGCACTTTTGAACTTTATCAGGATCCAGCATGCATGGATACTATGTCCACAGTACAACAGATAGTGCCCCAAGTGTATTTAACTAGACACTAATGGCAAGATTCAGTGCCCTCCCACCCGCAATCTGGCAGCAGCCACACAAGCTTTCCAGTTCTCAATGAATCAATCAATCAATCATCCTTATTAAGGTCCAAGACCAGTATAAGATAGAATAGTAGACCATGATTCAAAATAATAAGAACAGATTATGGACACATAAAACTATATTACTTTAAAACTAAATTACTACTCTAAGAGTCTAAAGCTATATCATAATACTATAAAGCTGCTATCCTTAGAAAAGAGGGTAGCTATGACATTATTAAACAGCTGTATTTAGAAAATTATGAGCATATAAAATGTGAGATATATAAAATGCAAAAGCAGTGGCTAAAATTGAGTATATAAAATAAGGCATCTAAATAGGAACACTAAACAAGTCAGAGGTTTAAAACAATGCAGAGCTGAGGCAAAGGAATGGCCTGGCATTCACAGCCCGGCAGATCCTACACGCTGCCATGCGGAACGTGGCAGTGTTCAATGTGAAGGCTGGGTCTTCATATGAAAGCAGCAACCGGGTGTAGACATGGTTTGGGCAGCCAGGGTACTTGTGAAGTAGTGAAAATATAAGCTTGGCCCGAATGTCTCTGTAAAAGGGTCGAAAGCGGAGTGCATGTTCTGTGGTTTCTACCTTCCCCATGTCACAGGGACAAAGTCTCTCTGCAACTGGGATTTTTCTGTATTTGCCTTCCAATACAGTGGAGGGAAGGGCATGACAACGGGTGAAGGGGCTTGGGGTTTCTAGCTGTGACAGGTAGCTGGGGAGCCAGAGAATCTGTGCCTTTCCAAGGACAGGAAGGTTGAAACCCTGTCTAGGTCAGCCTGGTGCTCAGTGTCTATTATCCTCTGTTTGATTACTGTTTTCACCTGGTCATGATCGATAGCAAGTGGGGGGTTGGAGCCCAGGAGTGACAATTTAGTCCATATGGCCATTTTCCAGGAAGACTGAAAATTGTCTTGTAGGCTCAGAAGGGCCAGACACCGAGGGTTGAGGGATAATTTAAGCCAGAGGTTAAGAATGGACAACCACGCTCTGGCCTCATCCTTTATCATGCCTGTTTCCAAGCGTAGTGAGGTATTTGAGTCACAGCAAGGCACCTGGAGGGCTGCTCTTAGAAATTTGGACTGCATCCGCTCCATGGGGGTAAAATTGGAGGGGGACCCCGGTTGGGCACTATAGAGGAGTTGCACTGTCTTAGCCTCAAATAATTTGATAGCTGCGGATACATGACTCCCTCTAGCCCATAGGAATTTTGTTGGAGATCCAGCTCCAGATGGCATCAGTCTTCTGCACCAGTAACCCTAATGACCACCAGGAGCATTGGGAGTAGAGTTAGATAGTTAGGGTCTCCTTCTCTTTTCCTATTTAACTCTGCTTCTATGACCCCTCTATTGAGAGAATGTACTCAGTTAGGAACTTCCTGGGAGTGACTTTCTTCTTCTCCTCCTCACAATGCTTCTATCTCTCTCTCTCTCTCTCTCTCTCTCTCTCTCTCTGAGCACCATCCTTCTATAGGTCTCTCTCTGACCACCATGTAGCCAGTGGTTAGATACAGGTCTTTTCCTATCATCATGGACTTCTGAATAAAGTAGATCAGTTTAACCTTACATGAATCTCCATGCTTATCATTTTCAAGCTGTTGCCCTGAGAGCCTGTCAACTTCTGCTGTAATGGGAGTGAGTGAGCTCCTGAAATACTCTGCTATTTAAGTAATTACCCCCAACAAATTTTAGAATGGCGGTGGAGCTCCTCTGAGTGGTGATGGCAATATGGTCGCAATGGGCCTTTCTTGAGCCAGAGGCATGTAGAACCACTACCAGATATTTGAAACTAGCGACCTGTTCTACCTTGGAGTTTTCCAGATTAGACCGTGCAATGGGATCACATCGGATCTCAGAAGTGTGCTTTCACACTTCCTGCGCTGTGAAACCAACATCCCTACATGGACAGCAGGGTGCCGTTCACATTGCCAATGCCTTATCTTGAATGTAATCACTGCGATATAGAGCTAGGATGCCATATATCCGGCGTAATGAAGTTGCTGTTTCTTCGGGTTGTTAGTTGCTGTGAGACTGCTCCTCCTGCTGTTTACGTTTTCAGTGCGACCTGCCTGAACGGAGGAATTTTGCTGCTCTTGAGCAGCTGTGATGGAAAACGCCCGTGTGGCCATTTATACTCCAGGGAGTCTTCTGGCGAAAGCCATAACTTTCGGTTTTTGATAGTTGATTTCTACTTGATCATTCTTGCAGTACTGAGCTAGAGCAGTCAGCGTTCTTCTGAGACCTATAGGGGTCCTAGAGAGGATTGCAGCATCGTCGACATAGAGCAGGGAGGATATGCTTCTATCAACCAGTTTGGGTGGGTGAAAGTCTTGGCTGCTAAAGTGTATCACTATGTCATTAATATAAAAATTGAAACGGAGCGGGGCCAGGATGCAACCTTTCCAGTTCTCTAAAACCCTTATTCAGGCTGGATGTTAAGCAAAAATGTTTAACCAAGGGGAGGGGAATAGTCATTTTTGTTTCTTCATCTCAGCAGTCCTCTCCTTTTCATCTAGCAGAGGCTAATCAAATTCAGTCTCTATAATCAAATTATTCAGTCTATTTTTAGACTGTTGCAACCTTGGGGCACAAGCATCATGCCCAAATTGATCTCTCCCTCACCCTTTTGTTTTGCTGAACATCCAGCCTGAAGAAAAGTATTGTTCTACTTTTTGTCTAGTGAACCAACACAACTAACTAAGAAGTGGCAACGCAAGACTTCTTTGCACCTGAGGCAGGGTGCCAAACATAGCCTTCAGAATCCTCCTGCTGCTTGACAACCTTCCAGGCCATCCTGAAGTTTGCACACTCAAACCTAGAGATCACCTTCTTTCCTGCTCAACACCACCTCATTGATCCAACTGATGGACCAAGGTCTGATTGTGACCCTCAAGTACACTTGCTGCACATTCAGGAGGCTTCTGGATCTCATGGAAATGGCTCCCTCTGTCGGTCAGCGATTGCTGGAGGAGCTACAGCATCGTGGACTGCACTGAGAACATCATGGCATACTTTTTAGAGATCAAGCCCCACACATGGAATGCAGTGTGGAACAAGTTGTGGCCTGGGGCAGTCACTCTTTATCTAATGCAGCCGTTCCCTCTTTAGTCGACGAGGTGCAGCAGAGACCCAACCTTCCACATACTGTTGGTGGAGAAGGTCTGGAAGACATCGAGCCAAATGAGGTGGAGGAATTCCTCCAATCACATCAGGAAAAGCTCAGAGATGAAGAATTGGAGGAAAACATTCCCCAAGCCCTTCACCACAAAAGGGTGCGCCAAGATCCTGCAGCTTGGGAGTGCCTTAGTGGACAAGTGTTTGAACTTGATCCCCTGATGGAGTGCAGCATCAAGTTCAAAAGCAGCTGGAGGAAGTTTTACAACCTTACAAGGACACCTACCGGGATCTGCAAAACAAGGCCAAGCAAAGCACCACCACCAGCTAATTTGCAAAAGTTGCTACACCAACCACCACAGCTGTGGAGTGGCCGTCATCACCAGAAAGTGGCACCTGCACATTCTGCGGTTTCAAGGAGGAAAAGGGTGATGATGACGATGATGACAATGGCGGCAGCAAGTCTGCCTCCGCAGGGCCTGCTTCTGCCACATGATCTGTGCTCCAAGTAGAAGACTGGAGATGAGAGCTGCTAACTCAAGCAGTGGAGTGAAAGAACTGCACTGCTTTTTTATTTTTGCTGCTGCAGGCCAGACACTGGAGAGAGGGAGAGGGAGTGCTGCAGACTCCAGGAGTGGACTGAAAGAACTCCACTGCTTTCTAAACTTGATTTTTGCTGCAGCAGGGCAGAGACTGGAGAGAGAGATGGAGTGCTGCAAATTCCAGCAGTGGAGCTGCGGAGTAAAGAAACTCCCCCATGTGAGTTTACTTGAACTGAAACCAATTCTGTGCTGCCACTTTGGCCAACCTACCAACCAGTCAGGCCAGGGGTTTGTGCTGCTAAGTGTTGGATTTCAACTGTGGGGAACCTTCACTATTATACATTACTGGAGGAGCTGGGGACCACTGTTGGAGCACCTGGAGAGTGGCAGAGTGGGGAAGTTGAGATGGCCAAGGTACAGTGCTGTGTACTCCATCCTTATGCCTACCTTTCCTCCATTTTGTGGTGTGTGTGATTTTTTGGTCATTCTCCAAGGCTCCTAAAACAACCCCCACAATTCCCATATACTCAAAAGTCTCATTATTCACAGTTTTGTTATCCACAGTTGCAGGTGGGAATGGAACTCCCACAAACAACAAGGGACACCTGTACAGCTCTTAGAAGGTTCTTAATTTTTTATATTAACTCCACAGTTTTTACATAAGTTGCCATGAATATTTCACAGTTTTTTCCAGCTTCTCAATCAGGTTGTTTATTTTATTTATTTTATTTTGTATATTTCTATACTGCCCCATTAACAAGTGAATCCCTGGGTGGTTCATAATCTATAAACAACCATTAAAACAATCCCCCTCAGTCTTAATGCTACATCAATTTTAATCTCCGTAATACTGCAACACTTTCTTTATATTGCATTTACTGTATAGTATTACTGTTTTACAACTTGTGCTGGTCAACGACCGTAATAAAGATTATTATTATTAAAACAATTTAAAAATACAAATAAAAACACTAAAACCCAAAGCTTTAAAACTATAAACTAAAAGCCTGGCTAAACAAGTATGTTTTCAGGTCCTTCTTAAAAACATTCAGAGAAGGGGAAACTCTAATTTCTTTAAGAAGCACATTCCAGATTCCCAAGGCAACTCTAGAAGAGGCCTGGTTTCGAGTTGCCACCAACCTAGCTGGTGGCAACCACAACCAGACCTCCCCAGATGATTTTAATAGGTGGCGCAGTTGATGAATAAGGTGTTCTCTTAAATACCTCGCCATCAGGGCTTTATACATAATCCAAGCCATCAGGGCTTTATACGTAATAACCAGCACTTTGTAATTCACCCAGAAAATTATTGGCAGCAAGTGTAGTTCTTTTTAAATGGACGCAAAATTATTTCTTTAGGCAACTCTGGAGACCAACCTGGCTGCAGCATTCTGTACTAATTGCAGTTTATGAACTACGTACAAAGGTAGCCCAAAGTAGAGCACATTTTAGTAGTCAAGCATGGATGTTACCAGCATATGCACCACTGATTTAAGGTCATTTATCTCCAGGAACAGATGTAGCTGGCAAATCAGATGAAGTTGACAGAAAGCCACTCTTGGCCACTCACTCAACCTAAGAAATCAGGGAGGGCTTTGGAACCAGAAGTAGTCCCAGACTATGTACTTGCTCTTTCCAGGGGAGTGCAATCCTGTCCAGAACAGGAAAACCTAAACCTCTTCCTAACTGTCAACCTCCCACAATGAGTACCTCCATCTTGCTTGGATTCAGTGTCAGTTTGTTCTCCCTCATACAGCCCATTACTGACTCCAGGCAGACATATAGGGAAGTAGGCCATTTCCTGATGAAGCTGACATGGAGAAATAGATTTGTGTTTCATCAGCTTATTAGTACTCCCTGCACCAAATCCCCTGATGATCCCTCCCATTGGTTTCACGCAGATGTTTAAAAACATTGGATACAGTATTGAGCTCCGTGGGACTCCATACCAGAGCTCTTGTTTTGAAGAGCAACAGTCTCCAAGTGACACCATCTGGAACCTTCCTGACAGGTAGGAGGGGAACCACTACAAAGCCATGCCTCTCACTCCCAACTCTTTCAGGCACCACAGAAGGATACCATGGTCAATGGTATTGAAAGCTGCCAAGAGGTCCAAAAGGATCAACAGTCACACTCTTCCATTGATTCCTAATTGCAGATTATACAACAGGCCAACCAAGGCCATCTCAACCCCATAGCCAGTTTGAAATGGGTCCAGATAATCCACTTCCTCCAAGACAGCCTGGAGCTGAGACGCCACCACCCTCTCAATCACAGAATTTCTCTGTCTTTTCCAGTTTTGTGGTGACAGCATTACATCCAAATGCTGGCACTGCATTTTCGGCTCCATGGAACCAGAGTTGAGGGTGGAAGCTGTTCTAAGTGTAGGCTGTTCTGTCAAGAATAAAGCCTGCACAACCAGCTCCCCCACCTCTCTACAGTCTTGCTGACTGCGGAGAGACAGCTCTCCTGAACATCTGAATTTGGACGGGAGAGCAGGGGGAGAGTGTGTGGAATTATGGGTTCATTGGACCAGCAGTTCCAAATTAGGTGTGAATTTGGCCATAGTGCTAATGGAATTGGAAGAAGTTCTGCTCTCTCAGTGGGAAGGAGAACCCTCCCCCCTTGCTAATTCTCTCTTCCTGCTGCATGCCACATGCCATCCTGTTCCAGTGGACCTGCAACTATCAGAAACAGATTTTCAAGGGGCACAGGGAGCTGCAGAGGGAAAGAGAGTTAGGCAAAGATCACCACTTCTCTTTGCACAAGCTGAACTTCTTCTACTCATGCTACAAGAACTTAGGATACAACCCAGTGGTTCACATGTTGTGGGTGCCTAAAGCAACACTCGTGGTGTTGTGGAACAGGACTTGTCTGCTACTACTAAAAATTGTGGATGTCTGAGTCCTGTTCCACAACAGCACAGGCACTGCTTTAGATGCCTTCAGCAGTACAGGCAGTTCAGAACCACCTGCATTGCCTTGCCCAATGTATCAGCCAATGTATTTTTTACTTTTTGTCACAAATAAATTAAAAAATAAAAATAACAAAAAATCTTTGGTTTGAAATGACAGTCAAATTGCTTATAGTTCTCACTTAAAAGCATGGACCATTTCAAGTTAAAGTTGTCACCTTAATCTCTGCACCACATAAGCAGTAAAAACTTGTACAGTCACATGTATTATGCTGGCTTTATGAATTAGGCTTCATGCACCCACACTTTGCCTTGGACTTTCAGCTCAACATTGGGTTGGAGAGAGATGTATCTGCAGAAATCCAACAGAATTTTTTCAGTCAGGTGCACCTGATGAATATCTGCCTGATGCATCTCTACAAAGTACAGTGCTTCCCCCATTAAGCATTTACTATAACTGGCATTTTGGGGGACCATGGTTCCTGATGTCACCTATTTGCTCCATGACAAGTTTCAAGTGAATTGGACAGATGGTTTGGATTTTATGGCTGACAGAATGTTCAAGGCTTATAATGGTGAAATGCCATTTTTATAGTTCACCTTAAACAGGCACTAATGTATCCTTAAAATACACTTCTCTTAAACATAAATGGTAAATATGACATTGAGACACACACAAATTAATATTAACAATAATTAAAAAGTTGCTTGTTACATTGCAACCACTCTCCTGAACAAAAAAGGAAAATGCTTATAAGTTATCTCAGCCTAACAGAATGACTCTCCTAAAAGGTATAGTTAGATGAGAATCAGCCAAAGCATTATTAGTTTAATATAGCTTTGGAACAAAATATCTTCTGTATTTCTTGTGCAGCACTTCGTCTTATACTTAATTTGAAACACATTTATTTTGAAGTAAGTCTCACTGATCTTACTGGAAATCTAATTCCAAGAAAGTGTGTTTAGGATCAGAGTGTTACAATCAACACACACAAAAATTTACTTCAAATATGAAATTTTGCTTTAAAAACAAAAGGATGCCAAGCTATTAAGAACATGAGAAGAACCTGCTGGATCAAGCCCAAGACCTAACTAGTCCAGCATCCTGTATCCCACAATGGCCAATCAGATACTATTTATTAAAAATTATGTATAATTTTTACAGTTTACTCAAATGCATTGCTATGAGAATTACATGTAATTCGAATGAACATAATCTTCAAATTCTACATCATATTCAGAGGAAGCAAGATTTTCAGGTAATAATTGTTTGGCACGATGACATGAATACACTGGAATACTTCAAATTCATGACATATAGCTTCCTGACAGCCATTAAAAAGGTAGGTTGGACAAGGATGTGAATATTGCAAGTTCATTACATGATTCAACACTGGTGAATCATAATGGAATTTGTGTGCCATTATATTAAAAATATTCATAAGCCTTTAACATTTAGAAAGGAACAATATATATGTTGGAACCCAAAACAATCACAGTTATTGACGATGAAGAGTTATAAATTACTCTCAGAGTTCAGTTCTGATGCTCACTTTTTGCCCCTGTCTTTCAAGCCCTGGAAAATTCTGGTAATGGTCTCCAAGTCAACGGCTTTGCTCAATATCCTTGCATAACTATATATAGAGGCAAAACAAAAATCCACATTTTGAAATAAAAATACAATTGATGCATTATTGCATGTATGATGTGTGTAACTAATTTCTAGTTGACATCTGAATGCAATCATGATGAAATAATAGGCAATCTACTAAAAAAGCAATGTATCTCACAGCATGTCCTAAAACGGGGGAAGGGTGTTTGCAATTTTAAATTATTGTTGTTTCTGCAAGTGGATTCTGTTCACTCTTACATTTTGATTTACAGCCTAAAGGTGATTTGCAGCCTACTGTATTTACTTAAATCCAAGACTATTGGGGGGTGGGGAAGACTGCCTTGGTCAGCTGATGGATGGTTTCCAATTAGGAATCGACAGAAGGAGTGTGACACTGTTGGTCCTTTTGGATCTCTGGGCAGTTTTCGATACTATCCTCTATAATAAAGCCCTTGAGTGTAATCCCGTGTCCCTGCCCGTGTCTTTCTCGGCCGTTCTGGGCATGCGCGGAGTGCATGCCCAGAACGACTGAGAAAGATATGGCCGCAGGGACACGGCGGCCATGTTGGCTCCCATCCGGCAGCAGCAGAAACGGGAAGCGGGGACCAGGGAGGGCAGATGCGACAGCGGCGGGACCAGCCCTGCCACTAAAACAATTAAGGAGAAGCGGAGACCGGGGGAGGGCAGATGCGGAAGCGGCGGAACCAGCCCAGCCGCAAAAAAGCCGCGGGGAAAAGAGAGGCGGCGGCAGGTCTTGCCCGGCCGGCGAAAAAAGAAGGGAGAGTAAGAAGCCGGGCGAGGCGGTGGCAGAGCCGCCGCCGCGGCCACCGCCGACGGACGTGGTGAGGAGGCGGCGGGGGAAGCAGAAAAGGGGAGGCCGATGGTGGCGGGGGGCCCTTGCCCGGCCTGGGAGACCGGCCGCGGCATGGAGGCTGACGGCGGCGGGAGGGGGAATGGCGGCACGGGGCCCAGAGTGCACAACTCCCCTAGCACCCGTTATTTTAACGGGCCTGAAATAACTAGTCAACTATAGTATCCTTCTGGTGTCCCTTGGTGACTGTTCTTCAAAACCTGAATTTTTATGTAGTATACCCCAGGGCTCCATACTGTCGCCAGTGCTCTTAAACATCTACATGAAACCGCTGGGAGAGATCATCAGGAGATTCAGTGCAGGGTGTTATCAGTGTGTTAACACTTATCTGATCACACCCAAATCTATTTCTCCATATCAACATCACCAGGAGAAGGCATAACTTCCCTAAATGCCTGCCTAGAGACGATGATGGGCTGGACAAGGGATAACAAACTGAGACTGAACCCAAATAAGACAGATGTACTTATTGTGCAGGGGTCTGAACTCAGCAGACAATTTTGATCTGCCAGTTCTGGATGGCGGTCACACTTCCCCAGAAGGAACAGGTAAGCAGTAGGGATATGCACAAACTAGTTTGTGCACTGCTGGGGAGGGGTCCTTAAGGGGCAGGGAAGGTGCCCTTACCCGTCCCATCACTTTCCCCCCATCGGCACGTTCCCCAAAAGCATTGGTGTGGCACTGCAGCATACCTCCTTGCAATCCCAGTGAATGTCACCATGCAAATGGCTTATGTGCATGCTCATCACATTTTAGGGTGGACTATGGGAGTTTCACACCCATTTTGAAAGAGCTGCACCGGCTACCAGTTTGTTTCGGGTCCAATTCAAGGTGCTGGTTTTGACCTTTAAAGCCCTTAATGGTTTGGGCCCGGGATACCTGAGGGACCGCCTGCTCCCAAGGGTTTTTGCCTGCCTGACAAGATCATCTGATGGGGCTCTGCTCCGGGTGCTGACAATGAGGGAGGCCCGGCTACCATGCACTCGGGACTGGGCCTTCTCTGTTGCTGCCCCCAGACTCTGGAATGCTCTCCCAGTGGCTATTCACTCCTCAGTCTCCATCATAGTTTTTAGAAAGCATGTTAAATCTTGGCTTTTTACCCAGGCTTTTATATGATTGTCTTTACGGCTGCTTCTACAATTGTATTTTGTATGGTTATTTTATGATTGTATTTTAAATCTTTTTAGTCAGATGCATGTTTTTATCTCCCCTGCTAACTTGGCAAAGAGACAGCTTTTTAACATGGAGATTATCTTTATTTAGAAGGGGGAGAGTAACTAGCCCTATCCACCTCCAGCATAGTACCTCCAGTGACTGTTGCTGGTTGTGAGCCCTTTGGGCACATGGGTCCATCTTATTTATTTATTTATCTGTGTAAACCGCTTTCTAAACTTTTGTTGAAAAGTGGTATATAAATAATCATTGTTTGTTGTTTATATTTTAGCTTAATATTTTAATTGTGTATTTTCATAGCCTTGTTAATTTTTCTGTGTGGGATTCTTTTAATGAAAGGTGGTATATAAATTTAACAATCCGTCAATCAATAAAAAATGTGCATGTGTGTCAGTCATTTGCATGGTGATGTTCACCAGGGCTCCAAGAAGGTATACTGCAGCCCTGCACCAACACTTTTGGGGAGAGCGCTGATGGGGGGAAAGCAGCAGGGCAGGTAAGGGCACCCTCCCTGGCTCTTAAAGGACTCTCCGCCTCTGAACCAGCTCGAACGAAGGACTTTCAAGCTGGATTGGCGCTCCAGAAAAGGCGTGCTGAACCAATTCGTGCACATCTCTAGTAAGCAGGCTGGGAGTACTCCTGGATCCAAATCTCTCCCTGGTGTCTCAGATTGAGGCAGTGGCCAGAGGTGCTTTCTCTCAGCTTCGGCTGATACACCAGATGTGTCCATTTCTTGAGATAAATGACCCCAGAACAGTAGTGCATATGCTGAAAACCTCCAGACTTGACTACTGCAATACAATCTATATGGCTTTGTACATAGTCCAGAAACTGCAATTGGTACAGAATGTGGCCACCACGTTGGTCTCCAGGTCATCTAGAAGGGAACATGTCACTCCTATATTAAAAAGGACTACACAGCTGCTAATAGGTTTCTGGTCAAAATACAAGGTCCTGGTAATAACCTATAAAGCCCTAAACAGTTTAGGCCCAGGGTATTTAAGCTAATGTCTTCACTAGGAGCCCCATTGCCTATTGAGATCATCCGGACAGGTTAGCCTGCAGTTGCAAGCAGCTTGTCTGATGACTACACAAGGACAGGCCTTCTCTGTTGATGCCCCAGAGACTCTGGAATGTGCTCCCTACTGAAATAAGAGCCTCCCCATCTTGGACAACTTTTTAAAAGTCTCTAAAGACACATTTATTCACCCAAGCTTTTTAACGAGACTTGTGGTTTTAAATTGCTTTAAGGTTTTAATTCCTGTTTTGATTTGTTTTATATTGATGTAAACAGCCCAGAGATGGAAGTTTGGGGGCAGCATACAAATGAATAAAATAAAATAATGTAAATAAAAAGATCTTGTTCCTAGACGGGACTCCTACACATTTAATCTCCCACTCAGGCATTGATCCAATAGAGATTTGTCAGCTTCAGCAAGGCTGTAGCACCTAGACCACAAGTGTCAAACTATGCGCCTACAGCTGTTGTTTATCTGCAACTCCCATAATCCCTGGATACTGGCCACTGTGACTGGGAGATGGGAGTTGTAGGCCAACAACAATGGGAGGGTCACAACTGGACAAACCTGACCTAGACAATTCCCTGGGCCCCAAGCTATTCCAAGTTTAACAACTGAAGCTGACGGTTAACTTAGATAATGCAATAGTTACCAAAGAGGAATCAGCAGATGCAATTGCAGATTGAAACATCAAGTAATTGCTTCTAGCCTTTTAGAAGCGAACTAAACACATTTCATTTTAGCTAATTACTAGTGGCCCATGTCTAAACAGTTTCACATTTTTGCAGGAAGGAAAAAGGACATTTCAATCTATTGAGTCCAGACCCCATTATCTTTGACATTTTATGCAAAGTGTCAGCCGCATGGATGAAAGTACAATAACTGGATGATAATGTCATTTTTAAAGCGCACAAAATAAGCAGCTTTGGGCAGAGTGTGCATAAAAGCTTTTGCGGTACAACTTAAATGCAGATGTTCTTTTAAAAACTGTGCAACCACTAAGCAATACCAGATCAGATACCTGCCAAAGGCAAAATCCTAAATAAAGAAATATGACCTTCTTAAGTCACTCAAGATAAATTAGGCACACTCAGTTTTTAAGGCAGTTTTTTAGTCATACATGAGTAGTGTCAACTGAAACACACGTTAAAAGTATGCTGGAATTTTAATGGGGAAAGACAAGTTCCTTTCTAATAAATGAATACAAATACTAAATTAAACATATTGGTAGGGTAGATCTGAAGCCAATGTGATTATTATTAGCAGGCGATGCAACCTAGAACATGTTGGTTCACCTATCATTGCTGGGGTTTCATCTTGTTCACTTAGGTTTGTATCTTGGACCATATCCTAACCTTGCTAGTTACTTTTCCTCAGATTTTCCTACTTTCAGATTTTACAGCCACAAACAGGTTTTCTGCAGCTGCTGCTGGCCTGAGTTGTATCCTTGGTTCTTTCAGGAATAGCACTGCATTGAACCAAATGCTGTAGATGTTATTGCAGTGTATATTGATTTCTTCATACTCTCCAGAGTTTCATCCGTCAATTCACTGAAGAGACTATTCAGACGGAAGGTTTTCTATCTTCTCTTTCATTTCAGACCGTAGGTTTGATGATCTGAGCCAGGCATGACGTCAAAGTCCTATTGCCACATCAGGCTTCTGGACTCACACTCTGCCAGGTTTTTGGTAGTGCCCAGGTGTTACAGATGTTGAATAAGCTTCTTGAAATTTTTGTTGTAGTTCCTGTGGTGCATTACTTATTTCATCACTGAACTACTCCCAAGTGGTGTAATTATACTTTGTCATACACAGCATGTAATTCACTATTTTAATTGACAAAGAACTTGAAGCATCCCCATTGCATCCAGCTTTCTTCCCTTCCTTGTCAGTGGGTGCTGAGTGCTTTCTCCCTGCCTTGCACAAACCACTAGGGCCATGCTTATGGCTGACGTGCATGGAGTGCACGCGCATCGACCATGAGTGTGATGACGCTGATCGGGACTGTAAGCTGGAACGCTGCAGCCCAGCACACCAGCTGGTTTTGGAGATTTCCGGGGGGGGGGGAGTGGCAAGACGGGGACTGACAGGCAGTGCTTTCCCTATCCCTTAAGGCGGGGATCCTCAACGTTGGGCCCCCAGATGTTCTTAGACTTCAACTCCCATAATCCCCAGCCAAAGGCCACTGGGCCTGGGGATTATGGGAGTTGAAGTCCAAGAACATCTGGGGGCCCAACGTTGAGGATCCCTGCCTTAAAGCAACCCCACTGCCCTTCAAACTGGCTTGAACACCAGCAGATCAAACCAGTTCGACGCTCCAGGAAGGGAGCACCAAACTGGTTCCATGCACATCCCTACAAACCACTATAATGGAATTTGGGAGATAAGTTTGAATAGCAAGGCACACGCTTTCTCTTGTACATGGTAGAGGTTTTCTAATTTCTTGGAAGTGGATGATGGGCTTTTCCAAGCAAATTTTACTGACTGAACTAGGACAGGAAGCATAGGAAGTGCTGTTGGGTGGGATGATTTGGATGCCGAGACAAAATTATAAACTGGATCCTTTATATCTGTGTTTTGCTGCTTTATCTCTAAGTCCAAAGTATTTGCCATATCTAGACACAGCAATAGGTCTTCAACTCTTCTGTTAGAAAAGTTGATGGCCTATTCGCAACATGCTCATCTGGTGATGGATCAGATGGATTATCTCTTTGTGCTGAGTCACAATGAGTATTAGATGATGATGAGCAATCTTCCTTATCATCATTGGATTTGGCATGTTCACTTGCTTCCCCTTACTGTTCTATAGCAGGTACCAGTGGGAACTGGGATGAAGGTGCCATCACAGTTGTTGTTTTTGCCATGACCAGGTGAGTATGCACTAGTGGAGCTTACTGAAGTTTTTTTACTGTCTTTTTTACTGTCATGCTCTGCAATGTGTTTGATGAACTGTTTGTACTTGGCATTGACAGTGTCCCTGGTTGCACTGGCATCTGTACTGAGACTGGGTTGGTGTCCTGGAGAACATGTGCATGGCAATGAGGGAACATCCTCCTCCCATTCTGATGTCCATCTTTTTGCACTTTCCAGAGGTGAAATTCCTCATAATTGTATGAGAGGCTCGAAGAAACTGAATGCCTGAACTGTTCTGGGCTGTACCTAAATCCACACCCAGAAGCCCCTGGGGAACTCCAGTAACCTGTGGTACTAGCTATGTCTTTCTTGAGCTATGGTAGGGCAATCATGCCTATGATCATTACTGTAGTGTGACCAGGATATATTGGAGTTGTTGGGGGACATTGATGAAGTCTTTGGACTGGGCATGATTTAATTGTCAGATTCCTTCTCCACATCTAGCCTGTGGATAAGGAAACCCTGGAAGCTTGTTGGAGTACTATGTGAAGTCTCCAGTGCAGACACTATTGTCATAGGCACTACAGTATGAGACTTCTGCTGACTCTAGTGGTTCTCCAGTCATAGTTTCCATCAATGTCTGCAAAGATGTGGAATGGACTTGTTGGTGAGCCACAATATCCAACGCAGTCAGTGGCAATCTCAATATTATTATTATTATTTATTATTATTTTACATTTATATCCCGCTCTTCCTCCAAGGAGCCTGCCCTGGTTCTGTAGAAAGCACTAATGAGGGCATAGGTAGTGCCTGTATTTCACAAACTGCCTGCACAGAGGCGCTCTTATCCCTGGACTTTGGGGCCAAAGTCCAGGGCCTCCACAACCCCTGGGGGCCCCCCAATCCTCCTTAGTCTGGCCTGGGTGGTGTAGTCGCCACGCCACTGGTCTGCACTCCCCTGGGCGGCCGAGTGCACTTGTGACCTGAGCCAGGTGCTTTAGAGACAGAGGGGCAAGTGGGGAAAGACATATGTGGGATGGGAATATGTTAAGTTGTGTGTTGAAATGTTTCTGTGAATGCACATTTGCATAAATCTACCTGTTGTATATTCTGACATTCTTGTGAGTTCAGTTGCTGTTTGTGCCCTCAAAAATCCATGCGTTGAAAATAGTGTGTGTGTGTGTGTGTGTGTGTGTGTGTGTGTGTGTGTGTGTAGGGGGATGGTACTTAAGTTACAGAGGGGCAGCTCAAAACGCCAACATTACCAAGGTGCACCTCTGTGTCTGAGTCTCTGTGGATGTAATTGTTGGAGCGCTTAATGTCAACTTCAGTACTGTGGGTGCCTGTGCTGTCTCAAGTCTTAGTGCTGTCAAGGGCAATGCAGTGTTCCCACTGCCCATTGTTTTAGAAGAGTGATGCTTCGATGTCAAGGAGTGCTTAGACTCCACGTGCTTCCTCTTTTTCTTATGCTTCTTTGGTTGATCTGGTCTTAATATCTCTTTCTCCACATCCCATGGGTGCTTAAGTGATCCAGTCAATGTTGTAATAGAATACTCAGTTTGTTCTGCTTTATCTAAGATCAATGTCGATGCTCCCGCTAGCCTAGTTTTCAATGTTGATGTTGATTTGGGGGCAGGGGAGACTCCTCACAGCAGATGTGTCATTGATCCCAGAGTGGCTCCCTCCTAAAAGTGCCACCACCATCAGTGGGGTTTGGGGCACTGAGATGTAATGATGGAGTGCCTGATTATACAAAGCAGTAAACTAGTAGAGCTCCTTTTAGTTTACCATGAAAAGGGCAAACATATCTTGCACAAGCTTGTATTGTGATCCTCTCCCAGACAGATTAGGCATAAATTATAGCTGTTGGTTGTGGGCAATTTTGCCTCCACAACCCTCACACTTTTTGAAAGAATTCTTAACATCCATCAGCCAAAAGAGCAATCTGTAGACAACTCAAAAGTCAAGCTGAGGGGGGGGGGATTAATCTACTATTTCTCTTTTTAGTGAGGAACCAAACTGAACCAAAGAGGAAAACTCCAAAGAGGACAAGGAACTGAGCATTATGCACTCCAACGACCAAGATAATGGTCATAATTAATGTGGTGGGTAGGGGTGGAGCGCCACAAGGAGCTATAGAATTATATTCACGAGGCTACTGAACAGGTGTAATACCCAATATTGGGAATGTATGGCAAAGGAGCATAGACTACATACAGGCACTACATACTGGAGACAAGGTTCCCACCAAACGTTCTGGAGCGAAACGTACTGCCCAGTGTCAGAAAGCTCTGTCTCAGTCACAGGTCATGGATCTTCCAACAGGAAAACGACCCAAAACACACAGCTCAAAGCACCCAAGAATGGCTAAGAACAAAACATTGGACTATTCTGAAGTGGCCTTCTATGAGCCCTGATTTGAATCCTATTGAACATCTATGGAAAGAACTGAAACATGCAGTCTGGAGAAGGCACCCTTCAAACCTGACACAGCTGGAGTAGTTTGCTCAGGAAGAGTGGGCCAAACTACCTGTTGACAGGTGCAGAAGTCTCATTGAGAACTACACGCTTATTTGCAGTGATTGCCTCTAAAGGTTGTGCAACAAAATATTAGGTTAAGGGTCCCATCATTTTTGTCCATGCCATTTTCATTTGTGTTATTCTTTGAAATATTCTGTTGCATCAAAACTCTAAAGCAAAGTCTAATTTTTGTTAAATGTAGAATAAACAATGATGGGTGCCAATTACTTTTTTCAGCTTAAAGTTATTTCTGAGACAATTGTGGGTTCTTCTTTTTTCGTGGAGGGGTACCAACACATTTGTCCACGTGTGTAGGTGTGACTGCAGAGAAACCATGAATAAGAATTTCATGGTTCGTCTTCATTTGGAAATTATTTAAGTTACTCTCTTGGTCAAATCTAGAAAAAACTATAATTTAGAATAAATCATAATACTGTAACGCAGAGTGACTAGCCCCCCCTCACCCTTTCACATCCCCTTGCTTCTCAGCCCTCCCCCCTCGTCTTCCCTCTTCCCCCCCTCCAAAGTTTTTTTCTCTCTGGCTGGCCACCTGGCCACCCGCTTTTCCCAGCCACCTGCTGCTTTCTCCTCCCCCCAGCTGCCTGCCGCTTTCTCCCCCCACCCCCCGCTGGCTGCCCACCACTTTCTTCCCAGCCTCCAAGCTGGCCGTCAGTCTCTCCCCCCCCCCCGCTGCTGCTTTCTCTCCCTCCCCCACCATTGCCACTTTCTCTCCCTCCCCCTGACGCTTTGCCCCTCCCCCACTTTCCCTCCTTCTCTGCTTTCTTCACACACACACACCGCTGTCTCATTTTCTCCAGCACTGCTCTCTCACCCACCTGTCCACTTCTGCCCATTTGCTTTTTCCCCCAGTAGCTCATTTGCGAACTCTCGCGAGAGCTGCCACACATGGGATTAGTGATGGGTACGTTTAAGAGAGGTAGATAGATAGATAGATTCATCCAATCCCCCTGAAATTTTACACATATGAACGAGATAACAAGAGACAAAGTTCCTCCAAATTTGTTTCAAATTTGCCAAGATACAATAGTTTTAAATTTTAACTCCCAAAAAGAGGGGTCCAAATGCTGGCGAATCTTTTTTCATCACAGATAATGTCTATTTTTGAATTTTTAATGTCTTTTTAGTATTCCCCAAAAATCCAGCTCCATGCTGGGCTAATGCTTTTTGCTGATTTGAAAAACATTCATATAGGGATTTTTGAATAATTATAGGGGCTATTCTCACGATTGACAAAAATCGGGCTAGGAGAGCCTAGCCCGATTTTTGTTATTCGTAAGAGCCACCGGGCTCGCAAGCGGTGGTTCTTATGAATTTTCTTGAGCAGCTAACCCGCTCAAGTAGCCCGCCCCTTAACCCGGTTTTGCAGAACGAGCGCTCTGCAAACCTGGGCTATTTGCTCATGAGTAGCCGCAGCGCAGCTGCACACCGCAACTACTCGCAAGTAGACCCCCAACCAGGAGGTGAAAAGCCGCCTCCCGGCTCTGGGGGTCTCCCCAGTATGCCCTGTGCACTCGCGCAGGGCATACTGGGGCTTCCGGGGGCCGCATGGCCCCCGCTCCCCCCAGCCCCCGCCAGCTCTGTCACAGAGCCGGCAATTGTGTGGGCGGCCAATCCGGTCGCCCAGGGCTCTCTGCCCAGTCGTCTGCGGGGAGAGCTGGCTTAGCACACCCTCCCCAGAGTTTCAGCGAAAGCGGGTCTCATGGATTGTGAGACCCTGCTCAATGTTTGAAATTCCCATTATGGGGGAGAAATAACTAAGATCAGATCAGTTATTGGGTTCTGACGCTAGAGTTGGGAGGGGCAATTCCTGGCAATTCCTAGAGACTTCCTGGTCCTGAATACAGGTGCTTGATAAAGAAGGTTTATGAGCACTCTGTCATTTATATAGTTAAACAACCATTACCTCCCCTTTCTTTTCCTTTTATAGGCTTTTGTTTTATCTTCCTGTCCCCCTTCTCTCTTTTCTACATCCCTACCAAAGAAAGAAAGCAAAACCTGTCAGCAAAGCTTGGAATAAATTACTTAGAAATCCATTGATTTTCAGAGCTTACTTCTTACATAGGAATTGAGACCAGCAGGGATTCTAGGCAATAATGCTGCCCGCCCCACTCCAAGTCCTTCAGCAAAACATAGAAGAACTGATTGGGGAAGAACATAGAAGAACTGATTCTTTTTTCAGGGGCTTACTTCTGAGTAAACATGGGGACCAAGGACCCCGTATTAGGAAGTTCTAAAGAAATGCAGAAAAGACATTCTAAAAACCATTCCCATTCAGCAGCAAGAAAGCAACATTCATATGCAGACTGCTCTTGAACATGGAGGTTCTACATCAGAGCCAAACTGCCTGTGAATATGAAAGTTTCAATTGACCATACTTAGGAAATGAAATCTCCATATTCACAGGCAGTTTGGTTCTCATGTAGAACCTCAATGTTCAAGAGCAGTCTACATCAGGACAGTAGTTTGATGAAGTTTCCCCCCCCCCCTGCAAAGCTAAAGCAAACAAGCTTTCAAACAGTAGGCAACTTCCAGACTAATTCTGCAGTCTGAGGAACAGCATTTTCCATTGTGCAAGGGAGTAGTAGTATTTTTAGTAATCTCTGCTTCCCTCTGTGCAGCTCTTCCTTGAGGCAAAGTGAGGCAACTGCCAAGGTGTGGTGTGCACTGTGGGCTATGGAATGTGCTGTGGGGTGCTGAGTCTGGGCACCCCAGCTTGCCCCTGACTACAAGCTTTACCCTACCTACCTGCTGCCCCTCCCCCTCTCACATCTCCCCTTCCAGGCCAAAGACCTGTTTCAATTCTGTCCTTCATTCCCTTGCCAGCCTCATCTTTCAGAGTGCACACTGCTTTGGCCTGGCCACACCACCCTCTTTCTTTCCTTGTCACAACATACCGCTACTGCAGCACCAGCTCACTTGCTTGCTCTCTCAAGCACAAGCTTATCCACCTTTCCCCACTCTAAAAATGGATGAGACAAAGTAAACAGGCTTGTTGCTGGAGAGACAGTGTAAGGGAGGGTGAGAAGGAGAGAGGGGAGCATGCTGATCTGGAGCAGCAGAGACAGTGAAAAGAAGCAATCAGACCACCAGGTGAACAGGCCAGAGTACAGAACATGTCCTGGAAGGTGAGGCCAGTGAGGGGGAAGAAGGGCAGCACCTGGAGGTAGGGTTGGCTAGTGGGTACAGGGTGGCATTTGTCTCAAGTGGTGAGTGGCACTGAGCCGGCAATGCCTCTGTGCCTCCCAAAGATATATCCCTGAGAGTTGGAGGACCTTTGGGGACATATTTTCAAGATGCACAAGTGGATGCCAGGGGAAGCGTTTGCTAAAGTTCCCTCCCCGTGCAATGGAAAACACTCTTCTGCCAGTATGGTGTTAGTCTAGATGTTGGCCAGTGTTTTATTCAGATGACTGCCATCCTGTTTTCACTCTACAGTGAAAGCTGTAGGAGAGCTGGTCTTATGGTAGCAAGCATGAACTTGTCCCCTTAGCTAAGCAGGTTCTGCCCTGGTTGCATATGAATGGGAGACTTGATGTGTGAGCACTGTAAGATATTTCCCATAGGGGATGGAGCCACTTTGGGGAGATCATCTAGGTTCCAAGTTCCCTCCCTGGCTTCCCCCAAATAGGGCTGAAAGAGATTCCTGCCTGCAGCCTTGGAGAAGCCGCTGCCAGTCTGTGAAGACAATACTGAGCTAGAGAGGCCAATGTTCTGACTCAGTATATGGCAGCTTCCTATGAACATGGTGACATTCCATGGTGATTAATCATAATACTAGCAAATTAATTAGAATGCAGATTAATAACACCAGTAAACTTAATAGGGAGTGCCTGCTTCTGTGTGTTTGCACACATAGTATGTAATCATATACAGACAGAGCTTATACATTTTCTATACTTTAAGCCTTTCAAAAGGCAAGATAATTGACAGAATTCCCGATTTCAACCCCTTCAGAATAGACAAAGATGAAACTTAATATCAGAATATTGCCCACAATCTCCTGTAACTATTTAGGCAGCAAGCCTAGCAAACAATTTTTTTTTAAAGTACTTTTCTAATATTGTCAGACTCTGGCAAGAGGCTAGTGTTGGCGATAGAGCAAATAAACAGCCTGAAGGATTTGTTTTGCTTTGTTGGCGATGAATGATTAGGGAATACTACTAGAATGGCCCACAGAGAGAGGAAAGCTTGCTTGCAAGAGCTACAGCTCAGAATGTTATTAGGAATCTGTGCACAAACAGTCTTCAGATGGTGGCCATTTTAAAGTACATAGTAAGACATGAGTCTGGAGCTAGTAATGAGGGAAAAACTAAATTGAAAACAGTATTTTCATCATGCCACTGGAAATCCACATTTCATGAGTTTGCAGTGTCACCTTATGGTGACATAAGGTTTCTCTGTGTGGCAGACTGCTCCAACAACTCACCACAAAGAAACAACTCTTGTGCGGTGCAGTTGAAAGCACAAACCATGCAAGGGGTTGCTCAGGTGTAACTGAGAGCCAGCTTGGTGTAGTGATTAGAGTATTGGACTAGGACCGTCGAGAGAAGAAATCCCCATTCAGCCATGGAACTAACTAGGTGACTGGGCCAGCCACTCCTCTCTCAGTCTAATCTACCACACAGGGTTGTTATGAGGATAAACATAACCCTTGCTTCTTGGAGGAACAGTGGGATATAAATATAAATATTTATTCTTTTAACCTACACAATAAAAAGGTCTGGAGAGAAGAATTTGGTGTAGATCCACTATGTATATTGTGTCACCAGTATATCAGTTAATTCAATAAATAAATAGTGGTCCTGTCCATTTCCTCTGGTTGGCTGCTGCAGAAAATGGAATCGACAAACCCTGATTTTAGTTAGCGAGACAGTGACTTCCGGTTCACAAGGAGGCAGCATGCAAACTCCTGAGCTCCTGCTTTTATTTTTTAGTAATTGGTTTTTCTTCTTTTATTAACTAGGCTTTTGACCTTGGTTTTTATCTAATTGAGCTGTTTAGCATGGAAAATAGCAGAGCTACCTTTTAGGATGTTTTTGCTACTAGAAGTTTGTGCTTAAAATAACTATAAGATAAGATTCTCCTGGCTTGGTGTTCTTCTGTAGGGGAGAATAAGGAGTGCTTGCACAGAGTGCCAGCAGTTCAGTAAGTAATGAGGAGCAAGCAGATTAAGAAGGAAACAAAGCAAACTAAGCTTCATGGAAAAAGCCCCGACTAGGTCTCTAAACCTTCTAACATAGAAGACACAGCCATACAAGCAAAGATAGACTCATTCTTTTTGCAATCACAGTATGTAAATACTTTGAATGGCGGAGATGCTGGGGATACTTATATCCTTAATAAACCAGCTGAGGGACCGAGGATTAGCCCATTTGCTAGGGTTTGCCTAGAACAGAATCATGCATGCAATAAATAATCTAACTCCCACTAATCTGAGCGGGGTGAGCGAACCTCCTTTACTATCTATGGATGACTCAGCTAATTCATTTTCTAGCACTTCAAGGAAAACGTCCTCACCTGCTACCAGTGAGGGAATACCATTCAACATGTCAAAACTTATATTGGAGACTTTGGTATACTTATTCAAGCATTTTTCTAAAATTTCAGCTCAGATGGATTCCTTAACTGTGGAATTAAAAAAGCTATATAACTTTTTGTCTCAACTGGCAGTTTTGAAGGCAAAAAACCATCACGATTAAAGGAAGGCAAACAGTTTGCTGAAGCTTATAGGAACATAGGAAGCTGCCATATACTGAGTCAGACCATAGGTCCATCTCGCTCAGTATTGTCTACACAGACTGGCAGTGACTTCTCCAAGGTTGAGGCAGGAATCTCTCTCAGCCCTATCTTGGAGATGCCAGGGAAGGAACTTGGAGCCTCAATGTTCTTCCCAGAGCGGCTCCATCCCCTGAGGGGAATATCTTACAGTGCTCACACTTCTAGTCTCCTTTTCATATGCAACCAGGGCAGATCCTGCTTAGCTTAAGGGGACAAGTCATGCTTGCTACCACAAGACCAGCTCACTTCCCACTTATGTTCATACAGGAGTGTAGTTTTCAACTCCTGATAAAATGTTGACAACTGAGAGCCCTACTATATATAGGGGGAGTGCTTGTTTGTCCCCTTACAGCAATCACACCTTAAGTAATAAACAAAGAACCTCTCAGTTAATATATTGACGAAAACATATTATTTTTGATAGTTGTCAAAACTTAACTAATCGTCAGCATTGGAATACAAAAGGAAAAATTAGAGCATCACTTGCTCAGATTGTGTACTTTCCAATACAAGCAGTTGATTTGATATCATTTTCTAAACTAAAAATGTTTAAATCCTACATGCTTAAATTGCTGCTCAGATTTGACTATGCTTTAATTCCATAGTCTTTGCTTACAATGCAGAACAGAATGGGAGATATTTCCCAGGAGGGTTATTGAGGAGTTGTTGTATATTATCCATGATATTCCTGACAACCCTGTAGAACTATACCTTGGGACCATGAGGAATTGCATGGCTATGCGAGAGAATCGGATCACTGGTGATATACAGAAGAGAGAACTCTCTTGTAGTTCCTCTTTAGTTATGAAAGATCAACAAACTCAGTTCAGGTGTACGGATCAAATTATGAATACATATGCTGTACCCAGTTCAACTCTTTTAAGTCCAAGTGAACCAAATGATCTTCTGTCTCAGAAGGGGGAGAACTATCAGAAGATCTGCAACCCCTGCATTATTTGGAGGATCATGAAACATCTGAAATACAGAGGAATTTATCCTTGGCAACACAGGCTGTTAATTAGACTAGCCTGGTAGATAATTCACAAGAAATGAAGGCTTTGGAATCTGGTACTTCTAAATTTACTGATGCGCTGACTGCTTCTATGTCTAAGAATCCTCTGAAAGCTTTAAACCCCATCATTTTAATGGGGACCTCAGATAAAGCAGATAAGACTGAATTAGTAGCAGGATCCCTTCTGAAGGATGGCTTCTGGTCTAATATTTCTAAGTTAACATCTCTTGAGGCTACTCTAATAGAAAATCGAAATCAAAGGAACAAGATGCCCCCAGAGTAAAGTGCAAGGAATATTATTTCATTTACTTATTTACAGGAGAATGATAAATTTAACTCCTCCTGCACAAAGGATCGATTGAGCAGCTTACCTACTGCTGATTTACACCACCTGAGACAGACTAAAATCTCAAATTTCCTTCTCCCCTCTGAAAAGACCTTAGCAAGTTTGGAAAATGTATGAAATCTTCTTCTGCAGAAATGACAGTCTCAGTTTGTCCTTGATAAGCAGGATAATTTGAAGCCTATATCTGGTTTTGCACCATCTGAAGGGAATATGAAAAGTTTTTCAGAAGTGAAACCCTCTGCGGTAACGTTACTGATGGGAAGTGGCACTGGACCTTCACTCTCGGAGTCTCCGTTTGAACAATCTATTCCTGCTCGATCTGAGATTTGTAATGCGAGCTGTAAACAGTCAACCTGGAAAATTCTTGGTTGGAATATTGCTGGGTGGAATGGGATAGAGTTTATTATTTTTATACAACAGTGGGATATTTTAGTGTTTCAGGAGACTTGGACAAAAGAAGAGATTAATATCAGGGGTTATACTATTTATTCATTGACAGCCTACTCGGATACTAACAGGGGAAGACTGGAGGCTGGATTAGTATGCTGTATATCGTTAGCCTTGAATGCAGAATCCATTCGATTATCTGACCTTGCCCCTTATGCTATGGCAATTTTGATTAGGGCTAAGAATGGAGATTTGTTATTGATTAATGTTTATCTGCCTCCAGGTCAATCAACTCCACTACCACTATTTGGCAACAGTTGGATCTATATATAACTGAAGCATTATTGAATTATCCTTATGCTTCTATAATCCTTATGGGGGATTTTAATTCTAGATGAGGTACTGATGATACAACATTGATGGCCTCTTATTTTGGAAATGGGGTGACTGTATAGATGGTACTCCCATTCCCAATCATTTTTCTAAAGATAAAGCCATCAATTCATCAGGAGCCCAAGTGATCTATCTAACTAGGATATTTGAGTTGACAATATTAAATGGTACTATACCCCCGGACATCCCTGGGGAATATAAATTTCTTTCCTCGAGGGGGAACAGTGTTGTGGATTATGTTATGGTTTCTAAATCTGTTCTTCCCTATGTCACTTCTTTCGTGGTGGGTGAGCAAATTTCCAATGATCATTTTCCTATGTTCATTTATCTAGATCTTCCCCAGGAAAGGAGGGATAATCTATCCCCATGTGTTTTTGATGATAGTTCTGCCAATTTAAGTTGCAAAATAAAATGGTCAAAGGAAGTAGAAAGTGAGATATCCATGTTTTATGACTCTCCCGAAGGTAGAAATCTATATAATTCTATTGTGCAAGCACATTTGGGCTCACAAACAATTATTGCTTATGAAAAATTAAAAGATGTTCTTATACACAAGTTTTTATGTTTTAGTAAGTTACAGTCTTCACATGCTCATTGTAAGAGAGCAACTAATAATTGGTTTGACCCACATTGTAGAGCACTACGTAAACAATTGAAGAGTATTTACAGAGAATATAGATCGGGCTCAGAACAAATTCTTCCACCAATCTATTATCAGATTTTAAAAGCATATAAAAGCAGTCTCAAATTTGCCAAACATCAAGCCTTACAAAATGCCTGGAATAAGCTTATAATAGTTACCAATAACAAAGATAACCACACTTTTTGGAGAATTGTTTCTGTAACAAGCTGAGTTAACATGCCTTGTAGAATCTCAGCTAGATCGCAGGAAACCCACTTTTTTGCAGTTTATAATGATGCACAGCCTAGTCAGGTTTTTGTACCACCTTTGATTGATGAGTTACCCCGTTGGCCTCCCGTCACTCCTGTAGAAATAATGAATTTAGTAGGATGTTCAAAAATTGGAAAAGCCCCTGGTCTAGACCTTATTCTTCCCAAACTATTAAAAGCTAATATAGAATGGTGGGCCTTCTACAATTGTATTTTATATGGTTATTTTATGATTGTATTTTAAATCTTTTTAGTCAGATGCATGTTTTTATCTCCCCTGCTAACTGGGCAAAGAGGCACCTTTTACTGTGGTGATTCTCTTTATTTAGCAGGGGGAGAGTAACTGGCCCTATTCACCCCCAGCACAGTACTTCCAGTGACTGTTGCTGGTGCCTATCTTATGTTTCTTTAGGTATGTTTCATTTAGGTTAGGTATGCTACTAATGGGACTTTAACTGATTTAATTCCTTCTACTCATGGGGTCAGACAGAGTTGTGTCTTGGCCCCTACATTGTTTAATCTCTTTATAAATGATTTGGCCCAATTTCTGGAAAAGGTGAATTCACATGCACCGAAGCTAGCTAATAAATGAGTGCCGGTTTTGCTATACGCTGATGATGCAGCTGTATTATATCAGACTAGGCTAGGTTTGCAAAGACTGCTACATGCTTTTGTCTGCTATTGTAATGATAACAAGTTAGCTATAAATCACCCAAAAAATCAAAGGATGTGGTTTTTTTCCAAATCCAGGAAATTATATAAATGGGTAGTAAATCAGAATGGTATTGAGCAGGTTTATAAGTATAAATATTTAGGCATATTTTTTCAATATAATCTTAACTGGAATACTCCTACGATTTCCCCATTGTCATGGACGGACCACCATCTGGTTAAGGTTGGACTTACAACTGCTTTCCACTTTCGCAGGGGCGAGGGGCCTATTAGAATGGTCCGCCCGAAGAGGTTACTGGATCCGGTAGGATTCCAAGAAACCTTGGAGGGATTTAATGTTGGCTCTGCTGGTGATCCTGTTGATGCCCTGGTTGAGAACTGGAACAACCTGCTCACCAGGGCAGTAGACACGATTGCTCCTAAGCGTCCCCTCCGACCTGCTTCAAAATTGGCCCCTTGGTATACGGAAGATATACGGGGGCTGAAGCGGCAAGGTAGGCGACTGGAGCGCAAGTGGAGAAAAACTCCACTCGAATACGACAGATTACGACATGGAGCACATTTAAAGATCTATACTCAGGCAATACGTGCAGCAAAGAAGCGGTTCTTTTCTGCCCGTATTGCCTCTGCGAATTCACATCCAGCGGAGTTGTTCAGGGTTGTGAGGGGACTAGTATCTGCTCCCTCTCCCTTGAACCAGAATTTGGAGGCATCAGTTACCCGCTGTGGTGTGTTTAATGAATTTTTCGCAGACAAAATCTCTCAGATTCGGGCCGACCTAGATTAACTCCACAATTAATTTGATGTCTGAACTGGAGGTGTCCGACAACTCCTCTTATACAATTCGACTGGATCAATTTCAGTTTGTGACTCCTGATGATGTGGACAAGTTGCTTGGAGCGGTGAGGCCTACCACTTGTCCTCTTGATCCTTGTCCAACATGGCTTGTTCTATTTAGCAGGGAGGCTGTTGTAGGCGGCCTGGTAGAAATCATAAATGCTTCTCTGAGGGAGGGCAGGATGCCTTCTTGTCTTAAGGAGGCAATTATTAGACCTCTTCTAAAGAAGCCTGCGTTAGATCCCTCAGAGTTGAGCAATTATAGGCCAGTTTCCAATCTTTACCCAATTGCAACCTGCAGTGTACCTGCTGTTGTGACCATGAAAGCCCCAAACTAATTAAAACATACAGAATAAGGCAGGTGAAACAAGGCATTCACCAAAGGCCAATCAGGTGAAATGCCTAAAAAATTCCTGCCCGGCCCAGCAAAGCCCATGCTGTACCAAGGGGAGGGAGGGGGTTGTTGCTCTCAACCAGACTGAGGAAGTAGAGATGCCAAAGGCTAACTACCCGCCCCTTCCAGGCCCAGGAGCCAGTAGGCTCATTGTAACTGCCTCATGCTCCGTCAAGGGATCCAGGACAAACAAGCCACACTGCACAATTAGCATGGCGAATGGCTGTCACAGGAGAATATAAAGCAGTCCTATTCAATCAAATCTTTAACAGTCCTTGATCGGCCATAAATATGGATGCTAGACCTCATTAACTAAGAACACATGAAGGTCATTCTCATGACCAATACTGGGGTGGGGAGAAAGGGCTTGGGTTAAGGCAGGGTTCAACCTACCTTTCCCCAGAGGATTGATCTTCATGTCCTAGGCACACATCCACATGATCCGCGCTGCTGGAAACAGTGCAGATCACTGTCTGTGCTGTTCCTGGCAGCATGGATTAACAGATGCCAGGACTCATTTTCCCAGCCTCCGGATATCCCACAAGGCACCACACGACAATTGGGAGAAATTGAGGGATTCCCCCCTCAGATGGGTGCTAAGTGCCTGTCTCTGTGTTGTCTTGGGTTGTGTGCAGCCTGAGGGGAAACACAATCCTGGCAGCTGTGTTTAATAATGGTCTTACCACCGCCTCCTTGAGGCATGATGGCATCCTGTCCTCCCTTAATGAGGTATTAATAATCACCTCCAACCATCTACCTGTCCCCTCCCTGTCAGCTTTTATTAGCTATGAAGGGCAAGGGTCAAGAGCACACGATGTCGCCCACACACTGCCCAGGATCTTGTCCACATCCTCAGTCCGCACCAACTGAAAGTAATGCTTTCGTACTGATTGTATAAAATTGTATATCTGCTGTAGCTGCAGTGGCCAGGGTTCCTAAGCCTAAAAGCTGCATGTAAGTGATAATATTGAATTATTAGCTGATCCGGCACAGAGCATCTGCTCCCATAGTTCTCCCTGTCTCTCCTCCTCATCTTCATTTCCCCCCCTGCCTTCAGCCTAAAGCCATCCTCTTCCCCCCCTTCAGCCCCAGGCCGTCCTCGCCCAGAGCTTTCCCTCCCTGCCCACCCACCACCGGCATTTTCTCACACGTCCCCATCGCTATCCAGGCAGTTGCTCGCAAATTCTCGTGAGAACTGCCATGCATGGGATTAGCAATGGGTACACCATGGAGAGAGAGAGAGAGAGAGAGAGAGAGAGAGATGAAGATTTCATTTAACTTCTTAATCAAACACAAAAAAACTTCTGTAGAATTGTGGCAGAACTAAATCAAACATCACCTACTCATCCCTTTATCTTCTTGTACTTCTAAACTTGTTCTTTTTTTTTTAAATCCAGATAAATATTGTGTGTATTTGATGTTAATAATTCCAGTTGTTGGTGAGAGCTATATATTCTTGCTCTTACCAGGAGTAACAAAGAAAAGTGTGAAAGCCAGGAAACATATGTTTACTGAGATTAACTATATGGCCACATTCAAGAACACATACATTATGGGCAAATCATTCCACAATGGAATTGTATGAACATTTAAGTGCAGGAGGTGGAGAAAAACCCAAATTATTTAATTTCTTAAAGGGGTTTTAAATATATCCCTTCTAACAACAGTAAGTACAAATGACACATCATTCATCAATCAATCATAGCTCCTTCCTTTTTAAAAGCCAAACATTAATTCAGTTAATAAATTTATATCTCTCTCTTTAAAAATAATTACATTTATGCATATGCTACTTCCTACAATGAAATAAGGGAAAGAATATTTCAGTATAAATTAAGAAAATAGCTTAGATTGTAACTTGGTGAACAGAGGGAAAGTGTACTTTGTGATGACATCAGTATTATAAACGAGAGACGAAGTTTTTGCTTTAACAATTGTACAGTTTAAATTCAGGAGCACACTAAGTCTAATGTACAGATTTCTTGTTAAGTGTTCTCAGCTGATTCAATAACATTGCAGCCATGAGTGCACTTACTGGGAGCTGAACTTGAATAATCAGCACACATTGTAGCAGCAAGCACAAATGAGGAAAAAGACTGAGAATTAAGTAAAACAGGCTAATAATGATAATCATTCACCTAGAAACAAATAATTAGACAAATCTTATTAAAGAAATCACAATGCCAATGTACCTGTAACAGATTAGTTATTGTGTGGGAATATAATGTATCCCATATGTACTAACACTTGGTGGGAATGAAAACTAAGTGAGTAGTTTAATGTGTCTGTTTCTTTAGAACATAGTTCTTTGATCTCCCATGACGTGGTATCAGAAGTCTAAGCTTTAAACCTGCAAAGCATGGAAAATTTCTTGCAGCAAGAACAGGGAGGGGTAGAAGAACTAGACCATTTTGGCCCGGTTTGATGTCCATTTCATTCCAAAAAGGAATGTGCTCTATGTGAGGGCCTTCAACTATCAAATAATTCAGAACAGGAGACGTAAGAGCATTACATGCAGCTTGAAAAGTTTCCTGAGCATCTTAAAGGCACAGGTGCACTCTAATATGTATGAACTCACATAAGATCACAAGAATCTGTGGTCATTTATTATTAGAATTTATACCAGTTGCAGGGAAGTAAACAGCAGGAGAGAGGGCATGCCCTCAACTCCTGCCTGTAGGCTCCCAGTGGCATCTGGTGGGCCACTGTGTGAAACAGGATGCAGGACTAGATGGGCCGTGGGCCTGATCCAACAGGGCTGTTCTTATGTTCTTAGAGACTGTATCCATTGGCTGAACCTTTATTTTAAAGGGGGGGAAATGGAACTTCTTAGATACACTCAGGGGCGTAACTACCATTAGGCAAGGGGAGGCAGCTGCCTGGGGCCCCCACGCCTTGAGGGGGCCCCCAGAGGCAAGTCACATGTGAAGTGAGTGTGTGTGTATCAGCGAGGGGCCAATTTTAAAATTTTGTCTCTGGGCCCACTCCAGCCTCATTACGCCCCTGGATACACTATGTGAGAGAATGCAGCTCATAGAAAATTTAACATTTCATAAAGCCATTAAGAAGGCAAGACAATCAGAGTTTATAACACCACAGATCAGGGAGCGGAGGCAAGATGGAGGAAGAAACCTCTTGCCCACAAAGCACTAGTAGTAGAAAGAGCAGCCATTAGGAGGGGGAAAACTACTGTACTTTTCCTGTAGCTTCAAAGGCTAAACAAAAGCAACCCCCCAAAAACCAGCCCAGTCATTTCAAAAGCACACAGAAACAAAGAAACACGCCTTCACTATGCATGTACAAGATGTGGAAAGATTCACAGCACTAGAGGGATTTATCCAGCTAGAGGAGCTTAGTAAAAGAAATATTCAAACACAGAGTACTTTGCTACCGCATGTCATACACAAGTGGTACAAGAACAACTCTTTTTTAGACTTTATAGTTTGCAAAGAATTAACATTAATTTGCATTAAGAATTAACCTAATAATTAAAGGCATGACTGTTTATTTCAAAATAGATTCAATGTTACAATTGAATGTTAAAATTATTTTAGAGAAAACCTATACTGGCTTCCAAAATTCTCCTAAACCTCAGAAAGCAGAGATTGGATTTTACATAGTCCAAGAGGTTCCCTAGACTGTTTTGGATAATTTATAACGTAAATCATGAGTTTGTTATGACTACGATTAGAGATCATAAACTGGATAATTCCCTTATCTGGGAGTAGCCATCAGAACTGAACTACTGAAATCATTGGGGAAACTGAAGGAATGTTTGGTGACCCTGTGGACAAGGAAGATGCTAAGCCATATAGTGTTAAAAAAAAACCAAACCCACAGGATTCCCATATCTATTACACAAAATAAAAATGGAGCTGGAAACAATGAGGGAATATGACAGAGAAAACACATACCCTACACCATGGTGTGCACAATAGCCCCAGTCATGAAGAAAAATGGGAAAATTCATATTAATATGGACCTTTAAAAGCTCAATGAAGCAGTAGAAAAATATGTACTCGCAACACTGGAAGATCTTCTAAAAGTTAATTGAGCTAAAGTATTTTCCAAACTGATTCCCTCAAGTGACTTCTGGCAAATTCCTCTGACAGACCAGAGTGCCAAACTAACAAAATTTATAACTCCCTTGGGGAGATTGTAAAAGTGGTTGTAGTATTCATGGACAACATATTAGTACATGGCACATTAATGGAAGATCATATCCTTGTCCTAAATCTGATGCATGAATCAGAGCTCAACCCTTTCCCCCACCCCAAGTGTATTCCAGCAGAAATAGAGTTCTTAGGACAAATGATTATAAAACAGGGCATAAAGTCATGCCCAGAGAAAGTAAAGGCCATTAGAAAGCTAAAAGCTCTAACAAATATTACTGACCAATTGCTTTCTGGGAATGGTGAATTCTCAGTAGTTACTTGAAAGATATCTCCAAAAAGGTGTGACCACTAAGCCTTCCACTGAGATCCAATACATCCTAAGTCTGGGGGGTCAGACCAAGAGGTAGTCTTTACAAAGATAAAAGGATAGTATCTCAGATGCCCCCATTTTATTATATTAACAAGCCGATAATGGTTAGTGCTGGCATTACTTAATCTAGTTCCAATAAAAGAAAGCCTTTCGTCAAGCAACTTGTCTGTTGCTGATGCAACATAGACACTATAGGGGCAGCCAAAGGATGAATGAGAACACACCCCTATTACACACTCTGAAAGAAATGAATATTATGCAAACTAGGTGTGCAGTTAAATTCATTATCTGCTCGGTCGTTGATTTTTATTTTAAAGTAACAGCTGTGTGCAGGACTAATCAGGATTGTAACTGGAATGTAGAAGTAGGGTTGGTTAACCCTTTGCTTCCATGGCATTTTTTCCTAGACACTGCCATCCAATCAAATAGGCCCCCATGGCTGCTTTTAAGCAAAAATAAAAAGACTGGGCAAACCAATCATGGATCTCCCAAATAATAAATAGTTTGGCCCTAACCTGAGTTTTATTATTTTGCTATTTTAAATAAATTGGCATTCAAATAAATGATTATAGGAACTCTTCAATAATTTGTGGGTGAAGAATGACTTTCTTTGTCTTTTCTTGTACAGAAACCGAGGGTGAAGTATTGCCTGAACAAGCCCAAAGTATTGTCTAAAAGCAATTTCTGGTAATATGCTGGAGAATACAAGATTGAAAGTGGACTGCCAGGGGCATTTCAAGATATTGCACCTGAAGCAAGGCACAAAAATGCTGTTTTGCTGCATACCCCTGAGGGCCAACCCCTTTCAAAACTAACCCCTTGAAAGCTTTGAAAGTGCCTGGGGGCCAGGGAGAAGGGAAGGCTGCTGGTAACATATTTGCTTTGTGTTTCTTGTAAACTTTGCAAGGAGAGGTGTTCCTTGCAAAGTTTACAAGGGTCAGACTGGTACCAAAGAGCTGGTCTGATGGTGATGGGGGGTGCATATCTTGCCACCCTTCTGGTGCCCCAATAATCTGATGCCCAAGGCAACTGCCTCACCTTGCCTCCTGAAAGAGTTACCCTGAGGACTGCTGATAATCACATATATATATACCTGCATGGATGAGTCAGAATTAAGATACAAAACACCACATAAGATTTTCTAAAAGGCAATGACAACTTCGGAGGAACCATGATGTAAAATATCCATTTTCCAGTCCAAAAGGGTTTCCGCTGCTGCTGTACCAATTTCTACTCCATGGTGATTCCATGGTGACCAACAGGGGAGTGTGCTCCCTGATAACCAGGGCTAGAAAACACCAGATCTTTTAACCACTAGGAGAAGGGGCAGCTGGAAAGCAACTGCATAGTCCGCATATCCTGGCTTTCTCCAGTGGCAACATTTCCTGAATGTCATATACAGCCTCTACAAAGAAAGAATAGAGAGGCCTATTCCTATACACCGCCCCCCAAGTCCTGCTATGCTGCCTCATCATGGCGGTGTGTGTGTGTGTTCCTGGGAGGGATTAGTAAAGAACGCCAGGAGCTATACTCCCAGTAGGTTCACTCAAAGCACGGAGGTCATCCCAGCAGACCAGATAAAGCAAGGCGGCACCTATATTGGGCAGCAGCAATATGGGAAGGTGTTGGAGGCAGATGATCACTTCAGTGACAATGGCAAAGGGCATCATTTCATACTGTGCAGAAGGCAGCAATGGTGAACCACTCCTGTATTTTACCAAGAAAACCACATGGATAGACAAAATAAAATGATTGTCGGTGTCGTGCTGGATGATGGGCCCTTCAGGTTGGATGGCACTCAACATGCTACTGAGGAAGAGCTGAGGATCTCTCAGAGTACCGATGATGTTTATGTCGCAGTTAAATTAAAGCCTTTTGGACATATACCACCTGATGTTGCCATGCAGGAAAAGAAAATCCGAAGCTGCAAAGACAGAATTACAATGGGAATGTGGAATGTAAGAACCATAAATATGGGAAAGCTTGACACAGTGAAAGATGAAATGAATCAACTACAGATTGACATCTTGGGCATCAGTGAATTAAAATGGATGGGAATGGGACACTTCCAGACAGAAAATCATACCATTTACTACTCAAGACACAAAAAGCAAAGAAGGAATGGTGTTGCTTTCATAGTAAGGAAGGATAGAGCAATGACGTACAATGCAGTCAATCACCGACTAATATCAATTTATTTATTGATTTGATTTGATTTGTATACCGCCCTTCCAAAATGGCTCAGGGCAGTTTACAATTAAAACACACCACTAAAACAGTAAAGAGCTAAAACAAATTAAAAAACAACATAATTAACAATTTAAAACATTTTAAAACAACAATTAAACAATTACAGTGATTAAAAACCCCAAAATCGGGTTTTGAATTTTAAAATAAACCAGAAATTAAAACCCCCACAATTTAGGAAGCTGAGAAAGCTTGGGTGAAAAGAAGGGTTTTCAGATGTTTTTTGAAGACTGCCAGAGATGGGGAGGATCGTATCTCAGCAGGGAGTGCATTCCACAATCTCGGGGCAGTGACCGAGAAGACCTGTCTCTGTGTAGCTACCAAACAAGTTGGTGGTAACTGGAGACGGACCTCCTCAGATGACCTCAATGGGCGGTGGGGCTCATAACGAAGAAGACGCTCTCTTAGGTACCCAGGGCCTAAGCCATTTAGGGCTTTGTAAGTTATAACTAGCACTTTGTATTTTGTCCAGAAACCTATTGGCAGCCCATGTAACTCCATCAGTAAAATTAGATTTCATGGACAACCCTTTAATGTGACAGTTCTTCAAGTCTATGCTCCAACGACTGATGCAGAGGAAGAGGAAGTTGATTAGTTCTATGCTCAAGTTCAGTCTGAAATTGACAGAACATGCAAGCAAGTTATGCTGGTGGTGGTTGGAGACTGGAATGCCAAAGTTGGAAATGGTAAGGAGGAAAACACAGTCAGATTGTATGGCCTAGGAAACAGAAATGAAGCAGGAGAACGGCTTATTAGCTTCTGCCAAGCCAATGATTTCTTGATCGCTAATACATTCTTCAAAAAACCAAAGCAACACATGGACATCACCAGATGGAGTACAAAGAAATCAAATTGATTACATTATTGGTGCAAGGAGGTGGAAAAGCTCATTTATAACAGCAAAGACATGGCCAGTGGCCGATTGTGGAACAGATCACAAACTGCTCATGTGCAAGTTCCAAGTCAAGCTAAAGCGGAAAAACAAAGCTATCTAGCTTCCATGATATGATCTTGAACATGTACCCACCATTTTCAAAGAGAACATCAGGAATCGCTTTGAAGTTCTGAACATCATTGATAGGGAACCAGAGGCATTGTAGAATGAAATCAAAGAAGTTGTTAAGGACGAATGTGAAAAGAGACTGCCAAAGACCAAGAAACAGAAAAAAGCAAAATGGATGTCAGAACAGATGGTGGAAATTTTCAATTTCAGAAAGGTGTAAGAGACAAGGAGCAGTACTACAATGACATCTGTAAAGACTTTGGGGATGGCAATAGACACCGGAACACAAGGAAAGTTTTCCAAAAGATCTCTGAACTCAGAGGGAAGTTCCAACCTCAAAATAGTATGTTAAGGGATACCAAAAGGACAGATAGTACCTGATTCAGAGAAGATCAAACAGAGATGGAAGGAGTATACTGAGAATCTATACATCAGGGACATCAATATCCAAGATACTCTAAAAGATATTCCCTACTTGCAAGAACCTCTAGTACAGGAAGATGAAGTTAGATCAGTACTCCGGTCATTACCAAGTCAGGAATTGATAGAATACCTACAGAAATATGGCAGGCAACAGAAGAAGAATCAGTCAAGGCTCTAACCAAACTATGCCGGCAAATTCTGAGAATGGAATACATTTTGAATTGTATCAGAGTCCAAGATGGTGCCGACAAGTACAGCCGCATTTGCTTGAACTCTCACTGAAAATAAGGAAAACAAATGAATTAGAGAGACAAAATAGATGTCATAAACCTGTCCCACTAATCTGGAGCTATAAATATCAGACGCCGGAGAGTGAAACAGACAGGGGCAGAAAAACAACAAAGCCAGACAGTAAGCAGTTTCTTCAAACCAGAGCCAGTCCTGGTCATAATATCACCAGTCAGTCAAAACGAGTCCAAATCGCAATCCACAAACAGAGTCCCAATGGTCCAAGGTCAACACACAGGCACAACAAACAGGAACACAGCCAAGTATCTCAGTGAAGAACAACGCCGAAACCAGCACAGCGGCTGCGGCAAAGCAGGCTAATATAGGCTGAAACCATGTGCTGTCAATCATGGATCCCTGACTCAGCAGCCTTGCTTGTTAGTCTAGCCGTTATGTGCATGCAGTCCTTTATTTCCTGCTGTTTCTTTGAGCAACGCCTCTCCACTGCTGAGACCGGCCGTCCTTCTTCCATAGGAGCTGCCACAACAGACTCTAACTCTTCTACAGCCTCCCATGGGCTGCTCCCACTCTCCTCTGCAAGTTCTGGACCTTGCACTCCCACCTCTGCTGCAATCCCGTCTGTCTCTTCCTCCTCCTCAGAGTCCATCCACGTGCTCCTGACAATAGAACAAACAGCCTAAAATTGGATTAGGATTATGTTTTCCTTCCTCTAATCTTCATTTTTTTGGCACCGAAAGGTTGGGTTATCTATGTCTGTGTGTGGACTTACTATTGGGGACTTGAAGAGCTTTTGTTTTATTTTGTTTTGTCTCCTTTTTAATGCTGCAGTAGTTTTCAAGAGTTCTAGATAACCCTGCTGCTTTTCCAGCTGGATGAGAGAATCTTTTGCGGTAGCAAACAAATGCTCTTCTTCTCTTGGAGATAAACTGCTAGTATCTCTCCTTGGAAATGGTTCTAACTAGAGCTACATACTGTACTCTTGGCATCCTGCCAGCTGCTGCCAGAGTAGAGTTTTCAAGGAGACAGAAGAACAAACAAGCTTCTATTATTGACTTTTTTCCACTTATAAAGCCCTCTGACTCTGTAACGAGGCCCACAGAAGGAATCGAGGTTGCCTCTGAGAATGCTTCTGACATTGATAGATCACTTGGTCCTTTTTGCCTGCTTTTTACAGATACTCAAGACCCTCAAAATACATGCTTGAATTTGGCTCAGGAGATTGCCTATGCTGATACTGTAGACCCTGTGCCATTAGTGTTTGACTCAGGGAGTAATGTAGAAAATGATAATGCCCAGATTTCTCCTGCCTCTGTTAATGGAGGTTCGACATGTGAGGTACTAGACCAGCGACTCCTTCCTATTATGGAAATTTTGATTAAACAGCAGGAACATGTTAACAAACTTGCTACCGCCTGATCCATGGAAATTCCTCTTATTAAAGTTTTTTCTGGAGGAGCGCAAGAGTTTTCTGAGCACACTTACTGAAGTAGCCTTACAACTCCCTACTAGTAGAAAAGATGACTCAGCAAATGATAATTTCTCTTTACCCAATTCCAGCTTATCTCTGAATGCCTCACATCCAGTTAAGATGAAATTAACATGTCCTATTCCACAGTTATCTAAGAAGAAAAAGAGCTCAATGAAGAAAAGTAAAAACAAAGTCTTCTACCTTATCAAGATGGAGAGCAAAAATGAATTTTAACAGGCTGTTCAAGATTTTAGATGCACAACAAAGTTCTCAAAGTGGCAATAAGGTTAAGGCTGAGAATTGTAAGAAGGAAAGGAAGTCTTTCATCTTTTATGTAGTCTTTTATGTAGTAATTCCTCCCCCAGAACAAAACTCTATGATGGGAACTCATTCTGAGGGGTCATCTGAGGGTCCTGAAGATCTGGACCAGAACATTAGCACTGTTGATATACCGCAAGAGTTTTCCTCTTCAAGGATGCTGCCTCCATTATCAGAACCATCAAACTCTAAAGATTTAGGAGATAGAAATCTCTGTTATTTGTAACTGATTCCCCATAAAGTAGCTTTTGTTAATTTTCCTAAGCCTAGAGGGCTTTTACATGAGGAAGATCATAAGGTGCATCTTATTCAACTAATGAGAACATTTAATATGACTTTTCTCACTTCCCAAGATATTCTTGATATTCAATATTTGTTTTATAATTATCAAAATGCTCGTGCTATAGTAACCTTTTCTTCTAAGGCAATGGCTTCTAAATTGTTAAGCTATCAATATGTGTTTCAGGGTTATAAAATGCAAATAACCAGAGTTTTCCATGATCAATATATAATAGCAATAGCACTTACACATAAGGCATATTAAGGCATCTCATGTTCAGTCATCTGAGGTATTATGTAATGAGGTTGTTGCTAAACATCTTGATGGCTTCCTCCCTGAATCGGAAGCATTGATTTTGAGTTTTGGGTAACTAACAGCCAATGAGCAAAGAGAAATTGTAGCTAAACTAATATATTTAAAAGACGCCCTTGTCCATAGAAGCCTGGATTATGGAAGTACTCTGGGAGGGTTTCAGTTTTTTGAGAAATTTCCTATTGATGCTAAAAAATCTATGATATTACCTTTGTTGGACAATGTGGTAGATCTGGCCTCCTCAGAAGCCCTGACGGTACCTCAACGACCCCTAATTCCTTGTAGCTTAAATATGTTCATTAAGGTGGACGGCCAAGTATCCAAGGGTATCCCAGTGGATACACAATGACATTTAAAAGATCAATCTAAAGTAGAGCTTTTAACTTGGAATGTGGTGGGATGGTATTCTTATGTATCGGACTCCTCTTTCAGGGAATTCCTTGCTTGCTTTGATATTATCTTACTGCAAGAGACTTGGTCTTCAAAAAACATAATATTTAATGGCTTTCAATCTTACACCCTTAAAGCGGTGTCAGAGGCCGGCCGAGGCAGGTGTAAAGGTGGCCTGTGTGTTCTGGTGGCAACCTTGTTGCAAGCATCTTCGAGATTACTCGCACCACTTAACCAATACGCTATGGCTGTCCTGGTCCAATTTAGCCGACATAAATTGCTGATTATTAATATTTACCTTCTACCGCAAAAAAGGAAATTGCAGACTGGAGTAATATGGTCTAAATTGGTTTACTTGTCAATGACCGAAATAAATTTATCTATCTATCTGGTCTGAATTGGAAAATTATCTTGTAGGTCTTCTTTTGTCCTTTTCAGATGCTTTTGTGGTGATTGGTGGGGATTTAAATGCAAGGATAGGTCCAGATGATTCTACTTTTTATATACGCAACAGAAGGCTTTTCCCAATAGTTTGGAGGCCGATGGGCTTCCTTTTAGCCATCTCTCAAGGGATGAAAGTTCTAATAATGCAGGTTTGTGCTTAAGCCGCATGACCTTCAGTCTTAATTTTACCATACTGAATGGTTCATCCCACAAAGACAATCCCGACGAGTTTACTTACCTTGCAAGCTCTAAAATGAGCCTAAATTGATTATTTTATTACCTCAAAGAATCTTTTCCCTGTGTAGAGAGCCTAGAGGTTATCCCCAGGTTTAACAGTGAACATTTGCCTATCTCGCTATGTCTGATGTCCCTTTTACACCAGCCTTACGCAGAGATAACTATTGAGGTCGGGGATTTATTCTTTTAAATAAGATGGTCATCACATTTGGACCAGGCACTTAAAGATCTGCTAGCCTCCGATTATTTGCAGGTTATTTGTGCATCCATCCTAAATAATGATTTTTCATTTGCTCCTTTAGTGCTTTATAACACCTTCATGTCTGAACTTCAACGGTTTTTAATCAGTAAGAAACATGAGCCCTGTTTGCAGCATCAGGTAGGCTCTCAGCACTGGTCTGACTGGAAATGTGTTAGTGCTTAAAAAGCTCTTATTAGCTACCAGACCTATTAAAAAATCCTAGATTGAAGGATACACAGAATGTGCTTCTTCAAAAATGAGACTATAAGTCCTTGCTGGCCCACAAGAAGAAAGAGGCAATGAGAGAGAGCTGGAAGAGACTCATCTAGGCACTAAGAACTAGAGACACAGCACTATTTTGGTGACTAATTAAGCATTCTCCTAGAGATGGCCTTAGTCCCCTAAGTTGTCTTATCCCTGAAATATGGGAGAAACACTTCCATGATTTGTATAAAGATTTGAACACTGGTTGCAGACACACACACCCTATGATACTGATACCACTCCTCCATAGCCCCTGGAATTGATCTCAGATTCATTGCCTAATTGTTCAACAGACCTGGCAAGGCTCCTGGGGAAGATCTTATTCCCTCAGAATAGCAATAGCACTTACATTTATATACCGCTCTATAGCTGGAAGCTCTCTAAGCAGTTTACAATGATTTAGCATATTGCCCCCCAACATTCTGGGTACTCATTTTACCGACCTCGGAAGGATGGAAGGCTGAGTCAACCTTGAGCCCCTTGGTCAGGATCGAACTTGTAACCTTCTGGTTACAGGGCGGCAGTTTTACCACTGCGCCACCAGGGGCTCAGAAGCAATTTAAAACAATCCAGACTGGTGGGCTCCAATTTTGGCTTCACTTTTTACCTATATAAATAGGACGGGCCAAATTCCTAAAGCATGAGGAACTGTGATTATCATCCCCATCTTTAAGAAGAGGACGAGGGATAATCCGGCCAATGATAGGCCCATTAATTTACTTAATATCAGTGGTAGGTTTTACACGAGGCACTTACACTATAAGTTACGAGACTGGCTGGGTCAAGAAAACCTCCTGGCAGAGGAACAAGCAGGTTTTAGGGAGGGTCGCTCCTCAATTGACCAGTGTTTGGTGTTACAACATTTTATTGAGAAATGCTCCTCCCGTAGTACGACCTCTTTATATGCTGCCTTGTTGACTTTAAGGCGGCCTTTGATTCTATTTTGTGGGTTAAACTTTGACAGAAGCTGAGGACTTCCTCCATTGATCACCATTTGTTGTATCTCCTTCAAGTTTTGTACCTAGACACTTCCCTTAAGGTCAGATCTAATTCTCAAGGACATTTAATGAGAGCTATATCAACTGAGAAGGGTGTCAAGCAGGGTTGCATCCTCGCCCCACTTTTATTTAACTATTATATAAATTCTATGGTGAATCATATTAGCAGCCCAGACTTCCATCCTCCCAAGCTTGCAGGGAGACATATATCTACCCTAGTTTATGCATATGATGCTGTTATCCTTTCTAGGACACCGTTTGGTCTTAGAAGAGTGCTGAGGGCATTGAATTTATACTGTTAAAAGTATGGATTAGAGGTTAACCTTCAGAAAATTAAAATTATGGCCTTCACTAGGAGGCCTAAGATCTGTGTTTGGAGGATTGAGGGACATCCAATTGAACAAGTAACATTCTTTAAGTATTTGGGAGTAGTCTTCCAGGCTGGTGGCACCAGAAAAGTGCATGGGAACTAAGTTGCTTCCAGTGCTCAGAAATGTTCATTTGCCATCTTACAGTATCTTCAGACAAAAGGAGGCCACTATTTACCTGCAGTCTTTAAATTGTTTAGAGCCAAGTCATTAGCCCAACTTCTCTATGGAGCACAGTTGAACCTTTTCCCAAATATGGAAACTCTGGAACAAGTGCAGTCTAAGTTCTTAAGAATGGCACTTTGCCTTCCAAGATTTGTTTCTAATGCTGTTATCCGTCTGGAGACAGGTATGATTAAGGTCGAGGCCAATGTCTGGATGATTATTTTAGGTTATTTGGCTTAAATTAGTTTATCGTTCAGTTGGGTTGGCCCCTTTAGTTTTACAAGATGACCATTGATCTAGATTGATTCAGACTATTGAGGCTAAAATAGCTACACTGGGTCTTTCCTCTTCATTCCTACGTAATGTGGAACATGATCAAGCAAAATCGCTAATTAAACAGCGAATCCTAGATTCTGAGAGACAATTTGATCTTTGTAAGGTTTCAAAATTTTATATCTCAGAAGAAAGTAGATATTTAGTTTCCCCAATGACTTATCTTAGATGGCTGGAAATCCTCAAGTACAGAGTAGCTTTTACTTTAGCTCACTGTCATAGCTTACCCTCAGCTATCCTTGAGGGTCCCTATAGGGGGATTCCCTTTTCAGAGAGGCTTTGCCCTTGCAGTTTGGATCAGATTAAAACCATGGAACACATTTTACTGTTCTGTTTGTTCTATAAGGATATTCGTGCAGCACTTATTACACCATTATTATGTAAATTTCCAGGGTGGCAGAGCCATTTTTATTGTTCTTTATTACTTTTGGACTCTGAGCTTACAGTTACAAATAGAGTTGCTAGATATTGTGTTGCTGTTATTAATACTTGTCGGCGGTTGGTTAATAAGAAATCTACTTTGTCTTAACTTTCCCAATTTTAGATATAATTTTATTTTAAATCTTTTCCATTTTTATCTAACGCACTGTTTATATTGTGCTGGTTGGTGACCGTAAAAATAAAGACTATGACTAAATTTCAAGAACAACACAGTGGCCAACAGATTGGAAGAGTTCATTCTACATACCCATACCAAAGAAAGGAGACAACAGATTGTGCAAACCGTTGCACAAAATCCTTAATTTCACATGATAGCAAAATAATGTGCAGGATCATCCAGTGCAGATTAGAGACCTACTTGGAAAGGGAACTGCTGGACGTTCAAGCTGGTTTCAGAAAAGGCCAAGGAACAAAAGACATCATTGTCAATGCATGCTGGATTCTTAGAAGCCCTTTGCAGCCAGACCGGCAAAGCGGAAGGGGACAGCAGGCAGCTCTCCTGCCGTCCCCTTTCAATGGGAGGTTATTTCTTAAGGATGGGGGTGGCAGGGGTCCTCTTGGGGGCAGCAGGGGTCCTCTTGGGGTGGCCGCCAGCCGAGCGCCCGCCAGCCGAGCGCCAGCGGGGCTTTGAAGGGTTTAAATGCTTAAGGAGGACGATTCTTTACAGTACATGAGGACGGAGCCGCCGAGCGGGGAATGAAGCGGGCGGCAGGGAGATATCCTGCCGCCCGATTGCTCAGTGAATTACGGTGTGGTTGTCTCCGGGGTGAGTAACGCCCCCCCCATTTCTTGTTGGAACCCCCCACCCCATCCTCCCGAACCAAAACCACCCCGTGTCCGGACCGGTCTGGAGGCCTTTAGAATGGCCTCCGAACCGGTCCGTGCACATGACTAGTATACTCTATACTTTATTTGACTTATATGCTGAATATATACTGAGAGAAGCTGGACTGGAAGGAGATGAGCATGGTTTTAAAGTTGGAGGAAGAAACGTCAATAACCTACTCTGCACTGATGACACTTTGATAGCTGGTAATCAGGATGATCTGCAAGCTCTATTAATGAAACTCAAGGAGCACGGTGAAAAAAAATGGGAGTATGACTAAATGTAAAGAGGAATAAACTAATGTCAATGGATACAGCAACCAGCCTCGGAACTGATAATGAAGACCTTGAATTGGTGGATAGCTTCTGCCTTTTAGGGTCAACCATCAACAGTAAAGGATCCAGCAGTCAAGAAACATGCCACAGACTAGGACTTGGTAGGTTGCAATGAAGGCCTTGGAAAGGATATTTATATGCCATGACGTATCTATACCTACAAAGATAAGAATTGTTCAGACAATGGTTTTTCCCATGACACTGTATGGATGTGAAAGCTGGACTTCAAAGAAGAAAGAAAAAATATTGACAATTTTGAACTTTGGTGCTGGAGTAGACTTTGGGGGATATCATGGACAGCCAGGAAAAACAAACAAATGGATCATAGAACAAATCAATCCAGAAATTTCACTCAAGGCACAAATGAGCAGGCTCAAACTATCATACTTCAGACACATTATGCGAAAGCCCAGCTCCCTTGAGAAATCCATAATGCTGGGAAAATTTGAAGGAAAGGGAAGATGACGATGACCAGCAGCAAGGTGGATGGACTCAATTATGACAGCAATAAATGCACCACTGAGAGACCTTAAAGGCCAAGTTGAAGACAGATCATCCTGGAGAAAATCTATGTGGTCGCTAAGAGTCAACACTGACTTGACGGCACTTCATCCCTCCCTCCCTCCCTCCCTCCCTCCCTCCCTATACAGGAATTAGAGAATGGGAAACAATTCAGCAGAGTGATAGTATTTCAATGCCTCAGAACTATCATGTATATCCTAAACAGCATCATTTCCATCTAGTCAGTGGAAGTTATTTGAACCTTTCCCAAATATAGAAGGAAGCTTCTTGACAGAGACTAATAATAATCTTTCAAAATATAAAAACACTATTAAACATCCTAGCAAGAATTAAATATTTAGTAGAAACTGAATAAAATTGCACAAACCTTGACATACAAAACCAAATATGCCTGAAACAATCTTCTTCTTTGCTCTAGAGAGAAATAATAATTGAGTCTGCATTTTTCTAGGATGCACCAGAGTGTAAAACTACACCACTGTTCCACCTGATCTCCCTGAGGGTAATGACGACTCTAGCAAGAACTGAATCAGTTGAGAAAACTTCAGGCAACGAACTAAAGTGAAGATGTTTGTGTTATAGGTGGTGCATATAATAGCAAAGAACTAAGAACAGCAGATAATTCCTAGCCTGTATGCTTTGAAGTCAAACTTAAAGATGTACAGTAGTTACTAGTTATTGCAGTTCATTGCTACGGTCAATTCAAGACAGCATATCACAAAACTCAGCAATTTGCAAATGAGTGAATCCTTGATTGTGCATGGTCACAGTGTCTTAATGCATCATCAGCTTACTGGCAAAGGTTGTGTGTTATATGTTTTTAATATTTGTAAGCCACCTTGGGTGCTTTTGTCAAGGCAGAATAAAAATGCAACAAATAATAATAATAAATTAATATGCTACAGATAGCCTTCAAGAGTGAGTGGCAAAGAGGCTTGTTTCTGCTTCTGCAAAGTCTAGACATACCCCAGAGATATGGATTCTGCAGTACTGCTGCCACCCTCTGGCCTGCTAATCGACCACATTAATTTTTTTTTTCCTTTATGTCCTCCTTAGAAGTTGCCTTTCTGGACTTCTTTCAATCCAGATACAAACATAAAAGGTGTTTATTTTATAACATCATTTTGACTGTTTGTACAGACAAACATACTTTGCATTTGTCTTAGTACAATGCTACATTTCACAAAAGTAAACATAAAACCCCAACAGCAATGACTACCCAAGTTTGCTACCTTTTCTTCCCATTAAAGTGCGATTTCATTTATGCTTAAAATACTTGGATGGCATGAAACTCAACACAAGTAATAGTTTGTTTGATAACACTGTTGCTTAGTATACATTAGACTAGGTTTGATACTTAAATATATCTCTCTCGCACGCACACACACATACACACACACACACACTCTAGACCAAACCACAGAGACTAAAAATTGCATTGACTGGGTTAAGATGAGACACATGAACAACAACTGAGTTTAACTTTCAACTTTATGGCTTTCAGGGGTTGCCTTTAGCGTTATGGAAGCGTGCAAGTATGCCGTTGTCAACCATAATTGTAAATTAAAATCAATTTTTATTATACATGGATTACATCTTCCTAATTTCACCAGAACTTTGGCTAATAGTTCATTCCATAGCCAACATAAATACTCAGCATCTTTAACAGGAGATGCTCATTTTAAAGATCAAAGCTCAAGGGAAAATTGGAAGCCGCTGCTACAACTCAATACCTCATAGCAAGGGTTGTGTATATTCCATCAGAAAAATAAATAAATTGTGCACTCAGACAATCCAAACTATGCACCAAAAAAGATGGATTTCGCAACCCATATAAATTATGCACATTAGCGAAAATTGCATAGCTATGCAAATATGTTCATTTTGTCTAATTAATTTTTTCTGCTTTTGCTTATCACAGGTGGTACAGCCCCATCTCCAACAATTAAACATCTATTGGGCCACTTCTCTGGCTCCAGTATTTTCAGCTAGCATTGAAGGGTGTGTTATTTTTTTGGTCACAATGCATAGAAGCTTGTTTTTTAAAAAAAAATTAATGTTGCAAATTTCAGGAAACTGAAATCTGTACCCACTACCACATTCTGTACAAACCTATTCATAGCTTCACTAACTAGATTAGACAAACAGAGCTATTTACTGATCTTGAATAACAAAAGTAGAACTCAGTATTTTCTGCTTTCATAGTGAGGAAAGAACCATGCAACTTCCTGAAGTGCCTACATTGATTTCCAGTTATTGTTGTTTTCCACAGTCGATGCTTCAGGTCAGCTGTTGGCCAAATCAACCTTAATCCAGGGCAGTCATGTAGGCAAACCCTCAACCTCTTAAGTATTTGAGAAACCGCATTATAGAATATCTTGAGAAAGAAGCAACTTTTGACTTCAGATTCAGGTGGTCAATGAAGAAATATTCTTTTGTTAAATTCAAATCCCGACAGTGGGAAGAAGAAAAACCACACATCCAAGCTAGCATATTAAATTTTCCTGATAGACAGCTACATTTGATGATGTTTGCGGAGGGAGGATTCAATTCTTTTCTCAGCATGAAGGGCACATTATGAATACTGAACTGTATAAAAATCAAGTTTTATTTTATATATACTGACAGCAATAATACACCACCTGCATTAGCAAATCATGGCAACATAAGCTAGACTTTACTTTCTGCAAAACAACCTCTGGGTGAATTTAGACAGCCCAGGTTTTCCTCATACAAAACTTCTGCAATCATTGCACACCAGAGTCCACATAGTGCTGTGTTCTCTGAAGGATAGTTCTTAAAAGAGACTCCATGGAAACCACACTTTCAGGATGGCAAATGAAATGTTTTGGAAATTCAGTGGTTAGGGAGTGGGACATATACTGTCATGCTGCAATGTGTGTATATGCCCCACTCCCTAAGCAGTGGATGTCCCATAGGTTTTCAATCTTTACCAGAAGCTGCCCATACATCCCTTGTCACAATTAGTTTGACCAGTGGGGCAAGTCTATCACTGAAAAGTATTATGGGCCACACACATATGCACAGAACACTGTTGAAGCTAGCCACCTAGGGGAAAGTTGGTGCTGCTGGCAACTGCCATCACTTTAATTTAAGAGAGAGCACAGGCAGCATATCATCAGGGTCCAGGGCAGGGCCTATGAGAGGGGGACGCAAGGAGTACATCGTACCCGGGAGCCAAAAACATTCCCAAAAGATACCTGGGATCAAGTTTTCCCAGAAAGCATACTGAAACTTCAAAGCACCAATGGACCACTACATGTAAGAAACTGGCTTGTCTGGAGTCAACAGAAGTAAGCATTATATTGCTTTCCATGTCGATTATTTTGGCACAAGACAGTCAACAGTCTCAAGACTAGCACTTCTTTATCTAAATCTGCATTGGTATCTGCTGAAGGTTGGGATTCTAATAGGAAGTGGCAGAAACCTTCCTAAAGGATCCCAAAACATGAAAAAGGCAATAGTCACAGGGAATGTTACCTAGCTTGGAAAGAACTACCCTGTTTCCCCGAAAATAACAGCTAGCAGTAATTTCTGATGTACCGCTAATTGCCCTAGTGCATTTTGGGGGGCTAAAATTAATATAAGACACTGTCTTATTTTCGGGGAAACACGGTAGAAAGATGCCTGCTATCTGGGACAGGATTTGACACCATCTCAGAAACATCAATCAAAACCAAAGGTGTGAAATGGTACAATCTTTTAAAGCGCATCATCGATGTTGTACTCTTCTTGGGAGAACGTGGTCTGGCACTTACTGGTTCATCCCATAGAATTGGTGATTCAAACAATGGACACTTTTTAGGACTCATTGAACTGCTCTCCCCATCCTTCAGGAACAAGTGCTAAGTGTAGAGGAATCACAGAAAAGGAGTGAGCAGCTTCAAGTTCATTATCTGTCTCCTGACTCACAATTTTATTGCAGAATGCTAAAATTCTGTGAAACACCACATTTTGCTGGAGAGGCAATCTGCACAGTACTTTGCAGTAATAGTAGATGCCACACCAGATTCCTCCTATATTGAACAAACATTTCTTTTGAGATACGTACTTTTAAATGAAATGCAGTATGAAATTCAAGAAAGATTTCAAGTTTGCAGATTGTAGCAACAAAAGAGGGGAAGAAATTGCTCAGTTGATAACTGATACATTGAAATAACATGCTATTCCTCTCATTGATTGTGGAGCTCAAGCCTACGATAATGGGGCAAATATGGCTAGAAAAATACAACGGCGCACAAGCAAAAATACAAGAACAATGTTCAACAGCAATTTTTTCACCCTGCGGTTGTCACACACCCAGCTTATGTGGAAATGATGCTGCTGAATGCACACCTGAAGCAATAACCTGCTTTGGAACAATTCAAACTGTGTACTACCTGTTCAGTTCCAGTCCTAAGTGGTGGGAATTACTACACTGGAAGACCGCCTAGAACTAAATTTGACGTCCAAAACCAGAAATGAAGTCCATGGAGTTTTCTTATATGTGACATCTTTTGCCTGTGTGTTAATGTCAGCTGTGTGGTACAAAATATCAGTTAGCATAGATATTTGAAGCAAGGGGGATGCCACACTGGATGTTCAAGTAGTAAACATAGAAACTCTCCTCACAGAGCTGACAAAACTTTGAAATAACTGAAAATGCATGTGGAATGAAGCCAAATTGGTTGCATCAAACCTAAAGATAGAAATAAAATTCTCCCATAGATGTGGTGGAGTTAAGCGCAAGAGGGCAAGGCCGCATGATGACAGCACACCTGATCCTAACTTGGAGGAAATGAATGACACAGATGATACGCCAGAAGAAGCCTACTTCAGAAAGTGTGTGTTTTACATTTTGGTAGACAATGTTATAGCAGGATTAACTGTCTGCTTCAATGCTGTTAAGCAGTTGGCAGAAAAATTTGATTTATTGTGGAAATATCTCACCATGTCTGAAAGTGATGTGGAGAGAAAAGCTTTAGCTTTATCAGAACAATATCCTGCTGACCTTAATGGTGATGATTTTGGAAAAGAAATGGAACATTTACCCTCAGTACATAAAGCAAGTTTTGTAAATGCACAGTTAAAGCCATTAGATCTGTTGAACTTGTTAAAAGAGTACGAACTTGGTGACCTGTTTCCAAATGTTTGTGTTAGCTTAAGAATACTATTAACAATTCCAGCAACAGTAGCTTCTGCAGAGATGTCATTTAGCAAACTCAAGCTGATTACGAATTATTTAAGGTCTACAATGTCTCAGGAACGTCTTGTGAATTTGGCCAGGCTAAGTATTGAATCAAACATTCCCAGAACAATTAATTTCCATGCTGTGATTTGAAATTTTTCACACACAAAAGGCCAGGAAAGCTCTTTTTTTTAAGTAAATACTAAACCTATCTACCGGGTTTTTTTTAACTTTTTACTAATAATTATGTCTTCTGATGATCTGATCTACATTGCAATATAAAAGGATGTTTCAATGTGAATTCTTTCTTCTTATCTGTATTGTAGCACAAACAAAGATGTTCAAATCAAATGTGCTTTCTTCTCTCTGATCCTCTTTTATTTTATGTTATTTATATTTATCATGGAGGGAGTATAAGAGCATAAGGCCTCAAATGTAGAAAATCAACAGAGCGCTCCATTCCATCCCTCTCTCATCTTCCATACCCTTTTTGGCCTTACAGGCTACAGCTCATGGCATAAAACCGTAGTGGATAAAAACAGGATGACTAATGGAGAAGGGAAGGGGGCTTGAAAGAAACTTTGTACCCCCTGATAAAGTTCCTCTCAGAGGCCCTGGTCCAGGGGAAGGCAATTCCACTTGTAATGGGCCTGGGGTCCGCATTATCAAAGAACATCTCCACCAGTGTTCCCTCTAAGGCATGCACATGCTCACTTTTTTTTTTTTAATGTCTGCTCAATTAATTTTAAATCCCACTCAGGTTGAATCAGGAAGGTTCCACACTAAATGCACGTGGCCGCACACATGGCCTTGATACTGCCACCCAGAACAAAACCCGTTCCATATAAAGATGAAACACTGATATCCACACCCAGCATTTGTTATTTGCTTTTTATTATGAGTAATAGGGAAGCCAGGTGCAGGCTTCAGGGTTAGGGTTTTTAGCCTACTTTCCAGTAGGCTTATGAGATCACCCAGCATTCTGTGTGTGTGTGTGTGTGTCCGTGTGTCCCTCCCCCCCACATCCGCCATCAACTTTGCAATGCCTAGACAAATATGAACTGAATCGGGTACAGTTGTAGAGACACATAGGGGCACTTCAATGGCATAATTTGTGATGATGTCATCCACCCCAATCCAAGATGGCGGAAATGTAAACTTTTGAGGCTCAAGTGGGCTAACTTATGAACCACTTAACCAATTTGAACCAAATTTGCTACAGCTACAGGGATGCATAGGGATGCCCAAATGGCATAGTCAGTGATGATGTCATCCATTCCAATTCAAGGTGGCGGCCATATGAACATCTGAGCCACAAGCAGGCTAATTTGTGGACTGCCTAAACGATTTAAACCAAATTACGTACAGTTGGAGTGAGTGACACACAGGGACACCTCAGTGGCATAGTTTGTGATGATGTCATCCACACCAGTTCAAGATGGCAGATGTGTAAACTTTTGAGGTGCAAGTGGGCTAACTCGTGAACCGCTTAACCAATCTGAACCAAATTTGCTACAGGTGCAGGGACACATAAGGATGCACAAATGGCATGGTGTGTGATTATGTCATCCACTCCAATTCAAGATGGCTGCCATGTGAACATCTGAGGCACACACAGGCTAATTTGTGGATTGTCTAACCCATTTGAACCAAATTACGTACAGTTGGAATGAGTGACACACAGGGACACCTCAGTGGCATAGTTTGTGATGATGTCATCCACACCAATTCAAGATGGCAGATGTGTAAACTTTTGAGGAGCGAGTGGTCTAACTCGTGAACCGCTTAACCAATTTGAACCAAATTTGCTACAGCTGTAGGGACACATAGGGACACCTCAATGGCATGTATTGTGACAACGTCATCCAACCCAATTCAAGATGGCAGACATGTAAACTTTTGAGGTGCAAGTACACTAACTTGTGGACTGCCTAATTGATCTGAACCAAATTTGCTACAGCTGTGTGGACACATAGTGATACCCCAATGGTGTAGTTTGTGGTGTTGTCATTCACCCCGATCCAAGATGGTGGATATGTGAACTATTGAGGTGCAAGAGATCTAACTTGTGGACCTTGATCTGAACCAAATTTAGTCCAGTTGTAGAGACAGTGAAAAGAAAGTAGGCTGATTAGTTCTTACTAGAACAACTTGTTTTGTTTTTCCAGAAAGGGAGGAAGGACATTGCTTCTGAACTTCCTACCTACTACCCACCACTGGGCACATGTCCTCTCTGTAAGAGCTCGGAGTCTCAAACCAGGGATTTTGGCAGCAGAACTCAGCTGTCTTACACAACACTTTCCCTGTGCAACTACAAGCAGCTCCTAAGCAATGGGTGTTGTCAGCCTGCTCTCTTCTGCAGGGCAGCACCACCCATACAATGACCAGAAGTTCTGGTCCAAACTGATAATGCAGATATTCAGCCAAGGTGACCGGAGGAACCAATAGGGGCCTTACTGGCCACATATAGCAGTTGCCCCAGGCTCGAATCCTCAGTCTGAACCACATCACTCAAGGAAATAAGAGCACAGACTTGCCTTATCTTGTCTACATACACCAGTACCTGACTGCCTACCTTTCACAAACTTATTTTCTGCTTCTAGCCCTTTGCATTCTTGTCTGCCTGATCCAGCTCTTTATCCCTACCTATCTTGGCCACATCTGCTGCCTCTGAGCTCTTTGATGGTCCTCAGCCTGCTCTACAATTGTATCCCCTAGCTGAACCCTGCCTTGAAGCCAAGGTTTGACATTTTGCAAGGTGATGTCACAGCCACAGAACTCACCAGCTGGCTTCAGGAAATCCAATCCCTAATCCTAAACTGGTTTACTAAGAAGAACTTCTAAATATAAATATTGAAGATTACTGCCTGGAACCAAAAAGAGAAGAAAGAAATTGTTGGCATCACCTATTGCATCTGGATTATAACAGGCTACAATATGAGATACCTGCAGGGCTGCTGAGCACTATTTTCTATCCCATTCCTTTCCAGTTTAAGGCTCAACCAGTTGTAAAGTTAGAATAGCAAGAGCTAGTGAAGGGGTAGGCAACCCTGGCTCTGCAGCCATTGCTCAATGACAACTCCTATCATCACCAGGAACAATAAATTGTGACTGGAGGTGATGGGAGTTGTCATTCAACAACAGCTGGAGAGCCAAGGTTGCCTGCGCCTGAGCTAGTGCTTAGGAGGCACCTAGTGATCCAGGACAGGGGAAGAGGTACCTGTAGTAGAGGAGAAGTGCCATGACCTTGGATCCAGGATCAGCCAGGGTAGGAAGTCCTATGACCCAGACTCTGAGTGACCTCATGCTGCTGTCGCCACACACACATCCAAGAGAAGCAGAGGAATCTGAACCAGCACATCCACCATGACCTGAGAATACAGCCCTATCTTCATCCTCTGACTCAGAAGAGTCCTCCAAGGACCTACCAGTGTTGCAGGAATCAACGCTTGTGAAATTGGGTAAGGCCTCTTTAAGAAACAGATCCTTCCCTAGCAAAGAGGCAGGACCAAGTGCTTGGGCAGCTGCCTTAAAAGCTGCAAGAACAATATTACATTACTGTTGTCATACCCAGTTCCTATGATCCTGCTGGACACTAACCAAGGTTCTGTGTCTTGGGCCTCAGAGCTTCCAAGGTCAGTGGAGCACCTAGATCCTCACCTTAGCAAAGACCCCAGAACAGGTCAGCAGGCAACATTCCTCAGGTCATATTGTGCTTGTGGAATTCCAGTTCCCAGCTACAACCCTATCTTTTCATGGTTTTTATTTCCTCACAAACACAAGAACTAAAATAAATATTCATTTAAAAAACAGATTTCCACAATATTATATAAGCAATCTTTTTGCAGTTTATGGTTCATACTGATCTGTGTAAAGTCCAGTCTTTATAAAGTTCAGGTACTCTTGGAACACTCCCACAAGGAAACAAACTGAAACCCTGCAGTAATGATCTTTACTATTTTTCAATTGATTGCTACTTTGGTGCACGGCGGGGCAGGAGCTCTCCAATATTTAGCTATAATGACCTCCATGCAGTGCTATGGCCTGCCCAGCACTGGTAGGGGGGCCTTTAACAGAAACAGAACCCTGTCAAATCCCAGTGCCATCTTGGAAAGTGCACACAGAGCGCTGGGAAGTATAGTCCTTCCCAACACTTTCCCCATTGAGATTTGTAGGGAAAGCCCTGGGAAGGACCACACTTCCCTGCATTCCATGTGCACCTTCCAAGTTGTCATTGGGGCTTGAGAAGGCTCTTTCAAGGAGTCCTTCTGGAGCTGAACAAAGGGCAGCACTGCACAAGTTCCACTGCTATAGAAAGGTTTTATGTATTGTTGACGTTCAGCCGAGGAACCTATTTTACCCAGTAGGGGTTAGCAGTCTCTCCTTTCCAGCTGCTCTGTATTGTTTATATCACTGTTGCTTTGTGGTGTTTTTATGGTTTTAATTGATTTTAATATTCGAACATGATTTTATGGAATTCTACTGTAAACTTTTCTATAGCACCTTGAGATAAGTTTTATGAAAGGAGGTACAACAGATTTCTAAGTATTCCTTCAACCCATTTTAAAATACAGTTTGCAGGAATCTTAAAAATCCCAATAGTAAAGGCTTTCTCTACTTTGTACATATTTAATAAATCAGAGGTAGTATAAATACTACTGTGGTATACTCACCTGATGTGCTGTTGGCCCTCAAAGCTGTCACTATTTGCATGGTTTTAGAACTTTTGTTGAATAGAATTCGCCAGAACACAACTATTAAACTATAATTTAAATTAATTATAACCAGACAAGGTTCCTCATGAGTAGTCCTACTGAAAATAGGACAAGTTAGTCATTACTAACTTATTAATTTCAATAGGAATACTCATGAGGAACCTAGTCTGGATATCAGCCACCGTCCACAGAGATGTCTTAGCAATCCTGAAGACACCTTTTAATAACCAAAGTGATTAAAAAGTACATAAGAAGTTTTGTGCAATCTTTATTGTTGTCAATAAACCTTTTTATTAAATGGTTTCATAATCCATTTGTTGCAAAGCAATGATTTGTGTAGCTTTCTGCGCCTGAAAACATTAGAGGCACAGTCATCGCTGAAAAGCATCAAACTGATATGACAAACTAAATAACCTCAGGGGCTCATGGACTAGGGACCTCATTTTATAACTCATTTGTTTAGCAAATGAAACACAAAATACTGCTTTCTTTTCCCCTCTGGAAGCAATACAGTGCTACAAGCCTCACACATATAATGGAGGAAAGTAATGGAGTGAGATAATCCTCACGTTATTTCTGACGGCTGAAATCACTGAGTTTACCATGCATTTCAGACAGTAAAAGTGAAGTCCATTAAATCTATGAAAGCAAACAAATATCTAAGCTTTTAATGAAGTGTTACAAAAAAAACCCCACTATTTCTTAGGAATCATTTCTTCAAGTCAGAATGTCCTAAAATCTAGCCATTGAAGACATTAGCAAATAAGTGCAACTAAGCTATTAGCCACAACAATTTTGCTTTTAGATGGTAAGCAAGTATTGCAAGACTCTATGAAAGCACATATCCACATGCCTACTGTGGAAGAAACAGGGATACAATACACCGCACACAGAAAGAAGCCCTTCAGGCTTAATTTCAGGTAGGGTACAACTAGGAAAATAAAAGCCAAGAAAAGCATATATTAGAGCTGTGTATCATCAAAATGATCAAGATCAGATCCCATCCCAAACAAGTTCATCAGGTTTGCAATGCTTGTGGGGAAAACCCAGGCGGAAGTCCAGGGCCTCCATACCCCCTGGGCCCCCAAAATCCTCCTTGGTCTGTCCTGGGTGCTGTGGTCACCACACTGCACCAGGCGGCCAAGCGTAGCTGTGACCTGTGCTGGGCAGCCAAGTGTGACCTCTGCTTTAGAGCCAGAGGAGGGAGTGGGGGAAGTAATATGTGGGATGGGAATATGTTAAGTTGCGGGTTGTAATTTCTGCTAATGCATATGAATATTTGCATAAATATTCCTGTTGTATATTCTTACATTCTTGTGGGTTCAGTTGCTGTTGGTGCCCTCAAGAACCCATGTGTTAAAAATACTGTGTGTGTCATATTGTATGTGTGTAGGGGGATGATGCTTAACTTTCAGCAGGGGTGTGGGCCTCCAAAGGCCTTTAAGTCCAGGCTCCAAAATTTTCTAGGTGCACCTCTGGATAGCACAGGGTGTACTAGATTACTTTGAGGTGCACTGGATCACAAAGTGCACCCACTTTGATTGGATCTCAATTCAGCACATGATGGACAGATTGTAATATACCATTAGAGCCATTAGTTCTATTTTGTTTTGTCAAATCTATTGTTTTATCAGAGGATACTGAAATAGTGATACACATTTTAACAGCAGCCAGGAAAGCCATTAGCTACAGACAGGGATAAAAAAATGTGCATAGTGCATTCAATTAAATCAACTAATATGGTAAGTGTATGGGAGACTCAGACAGATTGTATTCATATGTAGAATATTTTATTTTATTCTGGAATGATAAAGTACAGGATAATATACACGTGTAAGGTCAACTTAAGGTAAATTACAATTTGAATGAAAAGGATGGGTATACTATATTTGTGGATATTTACTACATTTACACAGAACTGTATTGATCTTTTCCTAAATGTTTTCTATATAAAAACAAATCTGGAAGAGCAAAATGTGCCATTAAGTTGAATTTATATGGATTGACATGTCACAAACACTGCTAGAACAACTGATAACACAAGTCTAGGGTTTGGGGGTTTTTGTTTGTTTGTTTGTTTTTTACATATGCAGATTGTGTACTAGGGTTGAGCCTCTGAACACATGCAAAGTGTGGTTCCCTCACCACAACCAGCTCACACTCCTGGTGTTAGGAGCCAGGGCTTCAAGCCAGGCTTGAGCCTTAGCAACTCTAAAACTGAGTATGCTGATACTGAGTGCCATATAGTAGCATATTTCTGAACTTGTTTCACTGAAATCTGAACTTGTTTCACTAAAATAAATCAAGGAAAGGCAGAAAAACAAATCCTACATTGTCTGTGCTGCAACTGTGAAATATATGTATTCATTCAATTAATCAAAATCTGCAGTTCCATACAACCATCAAAGATAGCAGCCGACATCAAGACTAGTACTGCACTATCGGGAAGGGGCAATTTGCAACAATTCCCCTTCTTTCTCAAGCTTACTGTGCCTCCCAGAAATACATCCCTGAGGGTCATGCCACCCTCAGGGACATATTTTCAAGACTAACAGTGGGCTTCAAGAGAGAAGGAAAGAATGTCAAAAACATTCCCTTCCCCAAAGCACTAGTCTGAATTTTAACGAGTGTTTCCTCCATTGTTACCCTGTGACTTGCGTTTTAGTCCAACTATCAAAGATGTTTCCGTAATGATCAAAGAGTTTTAATAACTTGTTTCAGCAAATCATATACCCAACATTGCTTTGTTAGTAGACATTTTAAGGAGGATAGACAAGCCATTTTTTAAAGAAGTGTGCACTTTCTATTTCTAAAGTTGTTTTAAAGAAATGAAGGAAACTGGGTGCTTGAGGGACACAAGGTTAAAATATCAATTCCCATTTCAGTTAAGTGGCCTGCTTAGAATTAGTTCCGCAACAGTCTTTGAACTAACTCAATGTTGCAGAGTAATTACTTATCCTCTATAAGTAATAAATTGAACAGGAAGCCAACTTTAACTGAGAAACAAGAGTTTGATATTTATGAAAAACTAAACATAGGCCAAGAAAACAGCAGACTAACAGTCTTTTATACAGAGAGAGGGAGAATCTCTTAGTTTGAATTCAAGGCAAGTAAGAGGCAGACAAACAAACTGTGACTCCACCCCCAAGCCAGTACATAGAGACATTCACATAGAGAAGCATGCCCCATACAAGTAACTTAGACAATATCTATGGCAAAATCCCTTTGCCCCAAAATATTCACACATTTTCCACTTGCTTTACCTTAAGTTTGAGGATGTACATCCAGGTATAGTTCTCTCAGATTGTTTTGAACAGTCCACTAGCTTCTCTGAGATATCCCATCTCTCTGAGAGCAGAGGTATGGAATATTGTGCCAGCACTGCAGGCTTACCACAGAGGTGGCTCAGTAGATAATGACCATCCGGCAGAGTTGACATTCTGGGCAGGGAGGAGAGCGAGTGCCATTGACTATTTTATTATCTCGAGGTGCCTGGCCCAGTACTCCCCTAGTCTGGAGGTGGTCCCACAAGTGGAAAGTGATCACCATCCAGTTAGTCTGCTCCTGCAAAACCTGCCAGGCCTCAAACAGCTGGAGTCAGCCCCTGCTATGAAGATAAAGGAAAACTGCTGTCGTACCAGATGGTCTCAGTCTTTGGCTCAGACAATCTCCACTCTTCTTCAGTCGCAACATTTACAGAAGTTGAGCCAAGATATGCTTGATCCCTTGGACCCGGTTCAAACTATACAAGTTTATAACTCCATTACCTTGGAACTGCAAAAACATCTCATTTATAAACAGCGCGAATCCCCCAAAGGTCAATGGAGACCTTCTAAACCATGGTTTGACCAAGAGTGTGTGGAGTGCAGACACCATCTTTTAGAAAGATACCAATCCTATAAGCTAGATCCTATTGCAACATCAGCCCAAGAACTATTGCTCCAGAAAAAGCAATATAAACAGCTGATTAAACAGAAAAAGCGAATCTATATGAAATCTTCCTGGGATCTGTTATTGCACTCAATTCAATCAAGACAGCAGTCCCTTTTCTGGCGAGCTGTGGCAGGGATTCCCCTCGGAAGACATCTAACGCCTGATGCTCACATACATCCAGAGCTCTGGGAGAGGCATTTTCGAAAATTGTTCTGGGAGGAAGGGACCCTTTCAGGCCCCTTCATTTTCAATGAGGAGCCACTACCAGACTGGCCGCCCGTTTCTATAGCAGAAGTCTCTGACTTAATACATCAATTGAAGCCTGGCAAGGCCCCTGGCGTGGACTTGGTCCCGCCAGAGCTGTTCTTGTCTAATATAGACTGGTGGGCGCCGGTGCTTGCATCGTTGTTTACTGCTATTGATAGCTCAGGGTGTATACCGAAAGACTGGGGCCTGGCCATCATTGTACCAATCTACAAGAAGGGGTGCAGAAGCGACCCAGGCAACTATCGGCCGATTAGTCTTCTGAGTACAGTTAGTAAGCTTTATGCTAAACATCTCTATGGGAAGCTGAGGGACTGGATGGCTCAGGACAACATTCTCGTAGATGAGCAAATGGGGTTTAGAGAAGGGAGGTCTACTGTAGACCATTGTTTTGTTCTGCATCATCTAGCACAGAAATACGCTCAGTCCTTGCATGTTGCCTTTGTCGATCTTAGGTTCACTTTTGATTCAATCCCTCGGGACAGGCTCTGGGATAAACTGAGAGTTTCCTCTATTGATCGGCGACTCCTAGCCCTAATTAGAGCTTTACACGCATCACCAAGCATGAGGATTAGGTACAACCCGCAAGGAGGATTAACTAGAGCTATTCCAATTGGAAAGGGGGTCCGGCAAGGATGCGTGCTGGCGCCCCTGCTGTTTAATTTATACATCAATGATATGGTGACCCAGCTAGATAGTTGTGAATTCCATCCTCTGAAGCTAGCTGGAAGAAGTATCTCAGTGCTACTGTATGCAGATGATGCGGCCATTTTGGCTAGAACCCCAGTTGGGCTTAGGAGGGCCTTAGGGGCACTGGCAGTCTACTGTAAGACTGAACAGCTGAGTATCAACTACCAGAAAACAAAGGTGCTCTCCTTTGCTAGGAGACCCAAGAGACGGGTCTGGAAAATTGATGGACAAAGGATAGAGCAGGTCCAAAACTTTGTATATTTGGGGGTAGCTGTTCACTCATCTGGTTCAAGACGAGCCCATGCCTTGCACGTGGCCCAGGCCGCTCAAAACAGCGCCCGAGCTATTCTGCAGTTCTATAGATCCAGGGGTGGGCATCTTATCCCCGCGACCAAAACTTTTTCAGGCGAAACCATTGGCACAGTTATTATACGGTGCCCAACTGGGTCCCTATACAGATCTGTTCCCCTTAGAAGTGGTGCAGTCCAAGTTTCTGAGAGCATTATTTCAAACCCCTAAATGCACCTCCAATGTGAGGCTCAGACTGGAGGCGGGCCTCGTTAGAGTTGAGGCCAGATGTTGGCAAATGGCGCTGTTTTATTGGCTGAGAGTCCATTCCTCAGAGATAGGGCTGAGCCGCCTAGTCTTAGCAGACTCATACCAGTCGACTTGGAAGCGTTCACTAAACCAAAAGATGACTTCTTTGGGCCTCGATCAGTCCGCCCTGCTCACGCAAAGTTTGGAGACAGCTAGGAAGTCCATCAAACAGAGAATTGAGGATATTGAGAGACAGACAGACATGGCAAGGGTACCTGATTTTCAGTGCCAAGAATCAGTTAGGTATTGCTTGGCCCCAGCACCCTATCTTACTGCCCTGGAGGTGCCCCCTCTTAGAAAAGCTTTCACCTTGGCAAGATGTAATGCCTTGCCTTCAGCCCTTTTAGAGGGACGATACAGAGGGATCCCCTATGGGGAGAGGCTTTGCCCATGCGGCGAGGGTCAAGTTGAAACAGTTACCCATGTACTATTGGAATGCCTGCTCTACAGAGACCTGCGCCGGGATTTCATTCACCCTCTGACAGTCAAATTCCCAGGTCTCGATCTACCTCAGATGACTGCCAGGCTCCTGGAAGGAAGTAATTCCTCTTCCACTAGACAGGTAGCCAAATTTTGCAGTGCAGCCCTTCGCTTTCGGAAGAGCCTAAAAATGGACAAATAAACGACACAATGCCAGAGCAATTTGTACTCATATCTCGGCTAGTTGTAGCTGGGCATGTGGGGATAGGTATTGCCAGCTTAAAAGTAGCTAATTCAATGCTAACACTTTATAGAGCCCCTGAATTGTATATCTCCTCCCAGATTGGGAGCTGAGCTGTGTTTGGAGTTGTAATTGTTCAATAAGCAGGAATAAGCTGCCCTTTTATTTTAATCTATTTCACTAGTATTTTACTAGCATTTTCAGTGACTCTGTGCTGAGCAGGACCCCATAGAATGCTGATTATCCCCTCTTTTAAATTTGTTCTGATTTTATACTGCTTTTTGACTGAAACAAAGTGTTTGGCTGAGTCCTTTTTAGCTTACATGCATTTTATCTATTCTGTTTGTGTTTTATATCATGTTTTAAAATTTTGTATTTTTAGATTCCCTCCCCCTCAGTCTTAATGCTACATCAATTTTAATCTCCGTAATACTGCAACACTTTCCTCATATTGCATTTACTGTATAGTATTACTGTTTTACAACTTGTGCTGGTCAACAACCGTAATAAAGATTATTATTATTATTATTACCACAGAGGTGCTCTCTTACCCCTGGACTTCCAGGCTGCAGTCCTGGGCCTCTGCACCCCATGGGGGCCCCAGGTGGTGTTGCCGCCTGGCCCAGTGTACTGTGAACTGCACCAGAGGCCAGGCATAACCTCTGCATTGGAGACAGAGTGGGGGAGCAGGGAAAGAAATGTGTGGGATGCAAATATGTTAAATTGTATGTTGAAATAATTCTGCTAATACATTTTGGCATAAATATACCTGTTTTATATTCTTACATTATTATGAGTTCAGTTGTTGTTGGTCCCCTCAGGAACCCATGTGTTAAAAATACTCCATGTGTCACAGTGTGTGTATGTGTGTGTGTAGGTGCAGGGGATCAATGCTTAACTTGCAGCAGGGGAGGGGGCCCTCCAAAGGCTTTTAGGTCCAGGCTCCAAAATTACCTAGGTGCACCTCTGGCTTACTGGCAGCCAGCCATTCTTCCCAAGCAGCAAGCTTGCTCCAGCCTCTCCTCTCCATGCCTGTATCGTCCTTTTCTGTCTTGCTGGCTAGAACAGACTGTTAATCAAGCTGTTCCAGCCAGTCTAGTTCCTAGAGGCCACCAGGCTGACATAGCCCCCCAAAGCAAATAAAATTGGGCAAAAAATACACTTCCTGGTGGCTTTAGGGGCTATATTTTCTACCTTTTTAAAAAATTTCTTTGTGGGGGGGGATGCCAGATTGGCACCCCCTAGGAACCAGACTGGCTGGAAGAGTTTGATTAGCAGGCTGTTCTAGCCAGTAAGACAAAAATGGAAATTAGAGGCATGGGGAGGAGGGGCTGGAGGAAGCTCCTTGCTTGGGAAGGATGGCTGGCTGCCAGAAAGCCTGATCTTTCGCTACCTTGTGTGTTTGTTTGGTGAGAAGTGGGCACAGCCCCTCCTGCCCCTACTGACCAGCTGCCCTGCTTATCTTATTTGAGACAATTCCCTGCCTCTTAATATGTCTAATGGGAATGCATCTCTACTAACTGAATTCATTGGCAGACATCTAGATGGACATTGCACCATTCCACTAGGGGCAAGGGAATGGTGTTTAATGACATCCCTTTCCCTCTGAAGCCCATTGTGCTTCCTGAAAACATGTCCCTGAAGGTTACATGACTGCCAAGGACATATTTTGGAGATGCATAGCAAGTTTCAGAAGCAAAGAAAGATTGTCAAAATCCCCTCTCCCCTCTAATGCATCTAGAGTATTGAGTCTAGTTCTGGGTGCTCCACTTTAAGAAGGATTAGACAAATTGGAAAGAAGGCAATGAAGATTATCAGGACTATGGAAAACAGGTCCTATGAAGAAAGATTGATGGAATCAAATATGTTTAGCCTGTAAAAGAGAAGACATGATAGCCAGGGGCATAGCCACCAATGGACGAGAGGGGAGAAACATCCCTGGGCTGCTGGGGCCCACTACAATGCCTCCGTGTGTCCCCTTCCTCCAGAGAGTGACTATGGTGTCTCCTTGTTCCTCCCCTTGCTGGCTGGAAGCACAAGCAAGGCAGAGTGAGCTTGACAGAATACCCAGCTGGTGAACACAGCAGTTTCCGTCTGGGAGAGATGGATGTAGCCCATTGGTCCCTTCCGTCCAGCAAGCACTTGGTTCACTGGCTCAGAGCAAGGGAGAGAAACAACACCAGCCAGCAAACAGAGCACCAGTCAGCCAGGAAGGGCTATGCATCCTCCTGCCTAGTGCTGTCCATGTCCCTTGCATCAGTATGCATCTGATGCAAGTACAAGGGGCCCAGCTGGCACAGGCAGATATGTGGCAGGGGGTCAGCCATGAAGGCAAGCTGCAACCTGTCACTGAGCCACCAGCAAATCCACTATTCGCCTGATGACAGCACCCTTCCAATACCTGAATGGACGTCACATGAAGAAGACAAAGACTTGTTATGTGCTGCCTCAGAGGAGAGAACTAGATCAAATCAGCTTAAGCTACAGGATGCTAGATTTCAGTTGAACATTAGAAGAAGCTTCTTAATGACAATGTCTGACAGAGGAACCAGTTATCCAGGAGTGAACATGATAGGCACACTGGAGGCCTTCAAGGTGAGGCTTGTCAGCTATCAGTTGGAAATGCTATAGCTCTGAATTTCCTGCCTAGAGCAATGGAACACAGAACATAGGAAACTGCCATATACTGAGTCAGTTGGTCTATCTAGCTCAGTATTATCTTCACAGACTGGCAGCAGCTTCACCAAGATTGCAGGCAGGAATCTCTCTCAGCCCTATGGGTTGGCCTAGATGGCCTACAAGCCTCCCTTTAAGAAAGGAAAGGGGGTAAAGAAAGGCAGCAGAGAAAGAGAGATGCTAAGCTAACATTACAGCAAATCAGAGAAGGAAAAAACTGGAGAGAGAAAATGTCTCGGCAGGACTGAATCACACAAGTGTCTGCACTGGAGTTAGTGAAATCCAAAGATAATGTGCTACAAGATAAAATGGATGAGTGCAGGAGAAAGAAGTGCAATCCTTGGTCAAGCTCAAGGATGGTAGAGTTACTGGAGATACAAGACAGAAAAAAAAATCCATTTTAAAAAATAGCAGAATTTTTAAATAGACATGATAAAGGAAAAGAAGCCAATGTAAAGGGGGGAAAAGAGGAGAAATATGGCCACATTTAAAGTCAAGAACAATGAAATGAGTTGCAAAATGAATAATAGATATAGGAAGACAAGAAAGGTATTACAATAATCAAGCTTAGATAGAATGATAGCTGTGATAGAATAGGGTGAAGACAAAATACGTAGAATTTAAAAAGAAATGTCTAAACTGTGTCTTCAGAAAGAACCCATTTTAGAAATATTAGTAAGTTGATAATGACATTTTTTAAAGAACAGGCCTGAAATCCACATTATAATGTTGTCAGAACAGCTTAATTTGGGGCTGCAGTTAGCCCCCCCCCATGTGATTTGGAGCTGTGGGCTCATAGCCTCCATCTTCGATACCTGAGGTCACAGGATTGTGAACTCTTGCACATGCCCGTATTTGGCAAACCATGCAATTAGGTAGCTTAGCACAAGCAAACATGGGTCAATACTGCCCAAGGTCAGAATAACAGATGACTGTAGGGAGTCCCCCATGACCTTGCTTGTAAAGAGAAGAAAGCTAGCAAAGTAGATCCCAGGTCAAAGAGACCTTCACAAGGGAAATAGAGAACTCCCTTCTTGAAAAGAGAAGTAGCTTCTCTAATCTTCTCCTCAGAAACTCAGATAAGCATGGCATATCTCCACCCCACTATCAACACACTAATTGTTTGGCAAGGACCAGGAGAAGTCATTAAAATTCAAAAGACCAATCTCTCTCTCCACCTGGAGACATCCTGGTTGGCAGATAAGCTTTAAGTTCACCTGTTCAAACATACACTTCCTTCCAAACCATTCCACCTTTTGTTACCCTGGATGATACCCAAGTTGATGAATTCCTACAAACATGAATGCCTTTGTACCAAATGAGTTTCAGCCCCTTTGGCCAGGGCACTTGGCTTGTGCATTGCCCCAGGGCATGAATTTGCCTATTTGTATCCCAGATCCAATACTCAAGGACACCCACTCAGAACCTTCCCCAGACCCAAGGAGAAAGGACCCTGCACTCACACTTACATTGACCTATACCATGCTGGTTCTTCAGCAAATAGTCATGCTGAGCTACTTGCCTCTTTTTTCCTGCCTTTCTGCTCTACTGTATTGTTGTAAACTGCCCAGAAACTTGCGTTTGGGGTGGTATATAAATGTGTTAAATAAATATAAATAAATAAATAAAATACCGCTGCAAGGAAGTCCGCACAGTTATTTCCCTGCAAGTGCAGTGAATGCACCAATGGATCGAGACCAGTAATAATAACTTCCTATCCTTTTAAAACTCCTCACTCCCTTCTCTTTCCTCCTTTAAGCCTGCATTTCTCCAGTAAGCCTTAAGATGATTCATTGACAATTTGGACCTTAAGCTAAAACACCTCTACATGAGATTACGGTTATTACTGCTTTGCCTAATCACTTTTTCTCTTCCTGTACACCTTTTATCCTTAAATAAATCTGACTGTATTGCACTTCCACCTCCTCATCATTTTCCAGACCAAAACTTTGCTTAAATTGATACTGTGGTGGACTGCTCCATATATAGTCACAGTTATTCCCCACATTAGCCCAAAAACCCCATTGGAGTGTTTAGCCAGCACTCTGGAGCAGTTCCATTAATAGTAAACAGGAGGAGGAAAAAGAAGAAGAAGAAATCGTACCCAAATTCCTAGCATGTAGAGTAGAGGAAATTTAAAAAACAGCATCAAGAGTTAAAGAAATTAAAAGGTTACCCCTCCCCGCCCCTGCTCACACATTTAGATAAATTTAACTTACAGAAGTGTGAAGAAAGTGAGAAGAGGCAGAAGCAAGTCAAGCAGAAAGATTAGCAACTGATAAGGCAAGATCAAAAACTGAAAAATCTAATAAAATCATCAACATAAAAAGGTAATTGGTAATTGTGCAAGAGGCAACACAGAAAAAGAAAGTGAACACCAACAGAAATGAGATTGCAAAGGACTGATTGGTAGAAAGGCAGTAAGAGTTTCTGGAAAAATACAAAGAAAGTCAAGCAAAAACAAGAGCCAAGATTATGCAAAGACGACAAAAAAAACTGTATGATCAATGGTCTCAAAAGCAGAATAAGTAGCCAACATGAGAACTGAAAACAGGTGGCACTGTTTACACAAAAGAAAAGGTCAGTAATAGAAGTTAAAAGTGTTTCAGTACCATGGAAAGAATGAAAACCACACTGATTAGGATCAAAACATTAGACAATATAAATTCTAAGCATGGTGCAAGCACAATCAACTCCAATAGTTTAAAAGCAAAAAGCAGAAGGGAAACTGGATAATAGCTTGAGAGATAAGAAGGTGTTGGGGTTATATCAAGACATGAATTTTTTCAAATATTAAGTTGAGCCCAGGTACCTGAATAGGAAAGGCTTTCCATCCACATAGACAGAAAAAGTCAGTAATTCTGTGCATTAAGCACTAAAGATATACATAGTACTCTATCAGGACACACTTATGTTATTTGCTTAGCAAAGTACAGGCAGGACTTAAGACACTCCAAATTAAGACAAATGGCACTTAAGACATTTTGTAAATTGCTACCTTGTTTCAACTTTACAACTGTAAACTTGTTACAATTTTACAGCACTTGCCATATGAGGCTGCTGGTGGGTGCGTTAGAGGAGGTGGCAGCAGCCACTCGAGACTGGTGGTCCTGGTGGCAACTGTTGCTGCATCTGAGTTGGAGACTGCTGAGTTGCCTGTTAAAGAGCTTCCCTCTGCCTCTTCTACTTCTCTTCCTCCAGACTTAGCTGCTGTGTTGGGACAGCAAGAGGGAGAGAGCCCAACTTGTTCCCAGGCCACACAGTGATTCCTGCCCACCCTCCTTCCTTCCCTGTAACAATTGCCCAGGAGGAGGAAATGGAACCGAGCTACCCAACTGCTTTCTTTCCTTCCACAGAAAAGAAAGAAAGAGCCAGGAAGAGCCTGGGAAAGGAGTGAGTAAGAACAGTAACATCTGATTCCTTATCATCAACTCCTCTACTGCATGTCTGCACAGACTGACACACCATCAGCTTTGATAGCAGCAAGAAAAAAATAGGGTATCTGCCCTTGGTTCAGGAGCCAAATCCGCATGTATAACATTGTTTCCTATGGGAAAATAGGTTCCAAGTTAAGACATTCAAACTTGACAGAGTTTCCAGGAACCAACTGTGTCCCAAATCTAAGGGCTTCCTGTATTAAGTTGTTTGAAGTAACTCTTACTTTCTGCAATTGTGTAAAATGAATTCATCCTCACTTTCAACCACTCTCTAAAATGGCATGGCAACAGCAGGCTGGCAAGTGTTGGAGTCACAAATCACTTTTTCCAGCTACCAAAGAAACTCCTCAAAGGTTTATTCAAAATTCTCAGCATGCCAAGTTTATCTGTTTAGGATCAATTATAACTTCATCCCATCTGTGTAAAGCCAAAAACATCTCTCCCCAAGCCCAAACTTCACGTGTTGTGGTCTTAACATTTAGAAGCTTATCCCATGCATCAGCCCAATTATATCCAGCATCACCACATTAGTGCTGCATATTCCAGGCAACTACTTGACTGGCACCAAATCATCATCTCGCACCTCACTCACTCACTCTCTCTCTCCAGTCATTGCCCCCAACTTCTTGAGAAGACAGATTTTTAACTTTAAGAATGGTCTCCAAGACGACTTAAGAAGCAGAGAAACAAACTGAAAGAGGGCCGCTAGTGTCTTCCAAGCCACTCAGCGCGCGTCACAAACGAGGATCACTCGTAAAAACGTTCTTCTGGGCTTGTCCTTTTTGAGGACTTGCTTGTTTAAACCGATCCTGAGGTGGCCCTAAGCGACTTGCCATCTGCTCCCCTTCCCCGAAATAGCCAACCCAGAGAACAGACCTGCGGGTGACTAACCTGAGCGTGCGGTTGGCGGGGCAGCCCTCCCGGCGCTCCATAGCAGCTGGCACGCAGCTGGTGAGCTCGGTCCAGTCCGCATGCAGCCCGCAGCTCCAGCCGGTGGAGAAGCGCGAGAAGAGCCACGTGTCGCCCTTGTCTCCTCCACCCGCAGCCGCGGCGCCACTGCCCGGCGCTGCTCCTGGCCGGTGGCAGGTGCATTTCTTCTGGCCCGCGCGGCAGAAGCAAGGCTGCTCCAGGCGGATGTTGCGCACCAGGTGCCTCCCGAAGGTAGTGCCGCCCGTTTTCTGGATGTGCAGGAAAACCATCACGTCTCGGCCGCGCATGTCGAAGTGCACGCGGCGGCATAGCTCCGAGAGCCCGAAGAGGAACTTGTGCCTCGAGGCGCTGGCCAGGTGGAGCACGAGCCCTGGGGACGCCTCCTGGAGCTCTCGGTGCAGGTGCTGCTGCTGCTGCCGCCTCCGACTGGCCAAGGACGCCCCGCGCAGGAAAGGGGCCGAGGAGAAGTCGCCACTGGGACGACCGCAGGGGGAGACGGCAGCTGTGGCGGGAGGGGGAGCGGCAGCAGGCGCGTTGGGGCAGCCCCCGCCGGGCGAGGCGTCCTGGTAGAGCATGAAGAGAAAGAGCAGTGCCAGGAGCGGCGGCAACAGCAGCCACCGGCTCAGCCGCTCGTCCATGTTGCCCAGAGCCGGTCTCTCGCTTTCCTAGCCTCTCCCTTTCGTCTTCTCTCTCTCTCTCTCTCTCTCTGGTTGGCTCCCTCGTTCAGGCAGCGGGCAACTGCAGCCTGTCCCAGGGTCTTCGCGGCTCCAGGACTCGCCGGTGTAGCGAGTGGCCAACCCCCCGTAACGTCGACAACGGCTGCTGCCTCTTCCTCTCCCACAACCCCATCCCAAGCATTGCGGCTGAAGAGCCAAGGAAGACTCCGCCACCCCCAGCTGGCGGGGGGCTCATCCGCTGCACCTCGTCGCGGATGAGGCGGATAATAATAACAAGAGCAGCATGGGAGGGGGGGACTTGCTGCTGCTACTGCTCATTTCCGGGCCGACCTCCACAGAAAGCGTCTGGGGGTTCAGTGGCTGTGTGGTGCCGTCCGCTCCTCAGGAGTTGCGGCGCGTCTCTTCTCTTCCCCACTCCCCGGCTGCGCAGAAAGAGGGGAGAGAGACGACTCCGTCTGCTGCTCCCCGCCGAGTCGCACTAACTGAAGAGCCGCGCCGAAGCGTCATTCCATGACAGTTTGGGGAAATTTTTACATCTGACTCATAACCGACGCTTCAGGCCCCCGCGGGGGGCGGGATCAGGCGGGGAGCGCGATGCCTCCTCACAGATCAACCCAGCGCAAGCGCTCCCCCGCTGCCCTACTCGCGGCGCCTGTTTTGCCCCCCAGCCGGCGTAGTGGTGGCTACTGCCTCTCACAACGTTATCACTCTTTCTACAGGAGGGGAGGCGCTTTCCTTGCTACCGAACCAATCGCCTGAGAGGAGAGTTTGCAAAGCAGCCAATACTGGAAGCTCAGTTTGTCCGTGCAGCGACTAGAAACCGACAGGTTCCCCCACCGGCATGGTTTGTTGCTGACAAAGCTATGAACAAGCCCAACAACTTGTCAAAAATTGCTACCAAGCGTAGCATTATTTATTTATTTTTTTAGTCAAGCTATCGAAAACCCAGTCCAATAGTTTCCCCAGCTAGTAATCTCTTTATGGAAAATGTGTTTAGGTTTGAAAATTTCGATGCGTATTGCTGGTTTTAATGGGCAGCACAACAGAAACACATGCCTGTCAGTAATCCCAGTTTGTTAATACATCACTTCTTAAAAAAAAAAAAAAAAATTCTGAGCCAAATCTGCTGGATACTGTCACTCGCTACACAATTGGTTTTTAATGCCAACTTGTCGCCGAGGGTGCACCTAGGTAATTTTGGAGCCTATACCTAAAGGCTTTTGGAGCCACCCACCCACAGTATCATAAACACATTTTTAATGCAACCACACCATCAGGAACAAACTAAAAAGGATTTTGAGGCCCTCGGGGAGTGTGGGGGCCTCGGACTTTGACCTGTAAGTCCAGGGGTAAGAGTGCCTCTGCCTGTTGCCATTCTATGGAATGTACTAAAATGAATGACTGGGAATGCCCACTGAAATGCACTGCTTCCTTCCACATGGAAAGCACCCCCCCCCTTCTGTAGAAAGAGTGATAAGGTTGTGGGAGACTGAGGGGGGCTGGATTTGGGTCTGGGAATGGATCTGAAGGGGAAATGTTGACTGCAGGGTTGCAATGCATGCTAGCAGTGTAGTCACAACTAAGGTTGGGTTTCTAGCCCATATTCCCCTTTGAACCAACCCCCAGGTTGCAGTACATGTCAGTCAGCCAACATTTCCCCTTCAGATCCATTCCCAGACCAAATCCAGCCCCCCTCAGTCACCTGGGGAAGCTCTGGTGCTCCAGACTGATGAACTTAAGCGTTAGAGCTTGGAGATGCTACCTGGCAGCAGGTGGGGGGTTGCCTCCCCCAGGAAATCCAGAGGGGGGCTTGAGCCCCAACGCCCCTACCTGGCAACCTGGAGGGAGCATTGCCCTCTCTGGGAAATTTCAGAGGGGGCTTGAGCCCCACCTCCCCCACCAAGCTTACACCCCTGCATTTCACCACAAACCCTGCATTGGGTGGGTGGGTAAGACTACATAAACCCCAATTGATTCACACAGCTTCTTCATCATTCACCACAAACCCACAGGTCTGGGCCAGAGTGCATTTGCAACAACAACAACAACTATGCAAGCCCCAATGGATTCACATAGCTTGTAATTCGAATAGCTTCACAAGCTAACTAGGATACAACACATGTCCCCTGCTCCACAGTTCAAACACAAAACCAAGTTTTGTGTTTGTTATACTACTTTTTGTTTGTTATACTACTGTTATTCTGTATTTGTAAAGGGGAAAAAATTAAAATCACAACACATGCCCCTTGCCAGGCATATAGCTAGAGGAGAGGGGGCCCATGTTTACCCCTCTTCCCGGTGGCTCCTCAGAGTGAAGGAGATAATGGAGAAAATAGGGAGTGATGGAGGTTGCGGGCCCTCAGGAGCTGAGGGGATGGGTTATTTGAACCCATCCACTCAATTATAGCTACGCCCCAGCCTTTTGCTTCACAGTTCTCACGCAGACCTTTTGGATCACAAACCAACTTGAGTATGGTGCATTTGTTTATTGAAACATAACAGTTTCACTTTCACTAGATGTGAAGTACTTTATGGATAGAGATAACTCTTTCCTACAGCTTTATCACAGTACGGAAAACTCATTAAGTCACAGGACTCACCAATTTCCTTGAAATAAAAATACACAGAGTCCTGCCATCTTGGAATACATGTGTGCCCAATTTCAGAACAATAAGCCATCTGGTGATTTTTTGGCTGGACATTTACTATGGTAGGTGGAATTTTGGGGAAGCACTGTACCTTCTAGTGACTCATCAGAAAGAAATTCATCAGGAGGTGCATCTCTAGCAAATGCACCACCTCTCTAGCAAATGACCCCTGCTAACTGAGCAATGTGGTGATTCTCTTTTAATGTGGTGATTCTCTTTATTTAGCAAGGGGGAGCGTAACTGGCCCTATCCACCCCCCAATACAGTACTTCCAATGAATGTTGCTGGTGTCTATCTTATGTTTATTTTTAGATTGTGAGCCCTTTGGGGACAGTGAGCCATCTTATTTATTTGTTATTTCTTTGTGTAAACCACCCTGAGCCATTTTTGGAAGGACAGTATAGAAATCGACTGAATGAATGAATGAAATGATTTGGGACATTGCATCTGGATGCATCCCTATTGGAGCTAGGATCCTGGCAGCATAAGCTCTCAGCTGCAATGTCTCATAGTGACCACTGGGTGGGAGGGAGGGTAGGGTCATGGACGGGGCAGAGCCACCATTGTGCAAACAGGTTCAAAGAATCTGGGCCACCAATGAAAGGAGCCAATGAAGCCCGCAGGAAGGCATGACTTGGGCTCCAGAGGAGCCCCAAGCAAACTCCCACCTCCCACACCCGGGCTCCCAAGAGCCCCAGGCAAACTCTCTGCTTATCTCAGGAAGCACTGGCAGTCTGCAAGCACATATTTCCCTTTCTCTCACTTCAGAGGAGGAGAGAAAGGGAAACACACCCTATCAGGCAGCTAGCACTGCCTGAAATGACAAGCTGAGAGCTCACTTGGGCTCTCAGGAGCCTGGGCATGGGAGTAAGGAGTTTGTTTGGGGCTCCTCTGGAGATTCCCCCACTGTGGCTTGTGGGCTTGTACATGTTTCTCTTTCTCTCCCTCTCTGGAGGGAGAAAAATGGAAATATGTGCTGTCAGGCAGGCAGCGTTGCCTGAAATAACAAGCAGAGAGTTCACTTGGCACTCTCAGGAGCCTGGGCATGGGAGGGGGGAGTTCGCTCAGGGCTCCTCGGGATCCTGAGCCATGCCCCCATGTATGTGACATTATGTGTACTGGGCATAACTGGAGGGGGGTGCTGAGTGGGACCGGAACCAGGCCACCATTGGGCTGGCTCCACAACTAATACAAGTGCCTGACTTCTCCCCTCTTTGTTCTTCCAGTGTTAGTCTCCATTTTGTCTCTCTGGAGATGGCTGTTTGTTTTGATCTCTCTTCTCTGCCATGAGCTACAGCCGAAATTAAGCTGCAGGTTTTTCCACATTTGTTTGTAACCTTTTATTTAAATAAATCCTTGTAGTTCTTCAATACTAAAGAACTGTCTCAAGACCTCTTGCTTTGCTGCTTTCTCACCAAACTGATTTTGCTTTGCTATTTGGGGACTGAACTGCCATTCTTCCCCTACAATCCCTCCCCAGCCCAATGTCAAGCAGACAGAGACAAAGGCAAAGTGTGTGTGAATAGAGCCTAATTTGTACAGACAGCACCACATACAAGTCTACAAATTCTTTACTGCTTAAATGATGCAAACATTAGGAGAACCACCTCAAATTGAGATTTACATTAAATTTAGAGCATGTTTTGAAAATCATAAGCACTTTAACTCTAATCTAAAACTAAAGGTTTTTTTTTTTTTAAGGTATACAGGTGGCCCTTGTTATTTGCAGGGAGTTCCGTTCTCCCCTATAACCGCCAGGGGCGTATCTAGGGTAGGGCAGGCAGGGCACGTGCCCTGGGCGCCACTTGGAGGAGGGCGCAATTTCTTAAAATTATTAAAAAAAAAAAAAAATGGCCACCAAAAACAAAATGGCCACTGCACATGCTCAAATGGCCCCTGTGAGGCCCTAGGCCATGCCAGGCCTCACAGAGGCCATTTGAGCATGCATGGTGACCATTTTGTTTTCAGCGGCCATTTTTAAAAAAAACAATTATTTTTTAAAATGGCCACTGTACATGCTCAAATGGTCTCAGCGAGGCCCTAGAGGCCAGTGGGGGAGGGGTAACCTTTGCAGACCACCCACCCACGGTCTATAGGAAGCCCCCAGGGGTTACAGGTTTTTAAAAAATAATTTAATATAATACATCACTGTACACATATTCAGTTTGGCACTATGTACAGAGAATCAGGGCTAGTGAATACTGAGCTGAAGCTTATGAGCTAGGATTGTATTCATTTCCTCTTACTTTGCTTCTTAAGATAAGTGAGTTAAATGTGATGTCTTAATAATATGGCTATTAATGGTGAGTTTGTCTTTGAATCAGTGTGAAATCCTTAGTATTAAGGCCCACTGGGAGTTTCTTGCTGCTCTCTTTCTCTCATTTTAACTGTCTTTCTGAAATACTAGAATATATTCCAAGCAGTGACACAGTTTACTCTGCATATCCTTTAATTCTTTTCAGAGTATCTGGGAAAAGCCAAATTCTCCATTTATTTTTAAAGCTTATGTAATAGTGATGCTACAATGCATAGTAGAGAATTAGATAGGCACTTCTGTTTAGTTTTCCAAGTACACCTCCACATAGTATTTGGGTATTTCATGAGCCCCAGCATACAGAAGTTTTCCAGCATTTTTTGGTCTAGCTATGTCCACTGCTAAATAGTTTTTGAAATTTTAAAAGATTAACAAGCTTGACTTGTATTTTTCAGCTGATATTATAGCAAAGTTATCTGAAAGATGGGTGTCAGATGTTTGGACAGGGGGCACAATTTCAGTGCTTGCCCTAGGCGCTATTTTCCTTAGATACGCCTCTGATAACCGCAAGTACAGAAACAGCAAATAAAGAAACCTTACCTCTATGGGAATATAGGGGTTAGGTTCCTAACACACACAAAAAGCCCAAAAATGGGAAGTGGGGAGAAATAAGAGTAGATATGCACAGTACCCTGATTTCCAGGGCTCCAGAAATGCCTCCCCCAACCCTCAAATCAGCTGAGGTTTTGGTGAATATTCACCAAAAAAAGTTTTTGTTTTTATTTTTAAAGAAAGAGCCTCAAAATGGCTCTATGCTGTAAAATGGCAGCCATATGCAACATCAGAAGTTATTTCCAGGTCATTTCCGACCACTCAGCAACCGCGAATAGGCATATTTTAGCCTATTTTTGTACCATGGATAAAGGAACTGGGCCTCTAAGATCCACAGGCAGATTGCAAAACTGTGGGTGCTGGGACCGTGGATAATGAGGGCCACCTGTACACATAAATGCACATACATATTTTTCCTTTTAAGGGCCCTTTTAATGATTTAATAATAGAGAGAAATGTGAAACTCGGGCAATAAATAATCCATTTCCATTATATGTTCAACAACTTAGAGCAGCACTTTCTGCCTCTATATGTAGCAATTTTGAATATTGATTTTTAAAGCTGTACTCTCAGTGGATTATAATCAGTGCCTCATATTAATGGGAAATTGTACATATCCAGATTAATTGAAATGGACATAAAATATCAGTCTGAATGACTGAAAAGTAATATAAGTTTTCATCTTAATTATATTTTGTATAAATAATTGCAGAGGATATGGATGAATTTACACAGTCCATTTGATACTCTGAAAAATGACTTGAATTTGCCTTGACAATTTTGGAAGGTATTTAACATATATGCAAATTCCAGAAAGGTAGGCATGTTAGTCTGTTTTAGAAAAGGAAAACAAAGAGTCTTGTGGCACCTTAAAAACTTGCAATTTTATTATTGCATAAACATTCCTACTGGCCTATGAACACCTATCTTTAAGGTGCTGCAAGACTCTTTGTTGTTTTGACATATATTCAGAATGAATTGCCTTATTAATTGATTTCATAAAAATATATCAAACAGGAAAAATACTTGAGTAAGGGATGAGTTACAAACTGTGATCAAAACTACTGTGCAGTTTGTTCTGCATGCTGATGAATGCTTTGAATTTCTTTTTCTTGAACAGCGGGCCCCTTGCCACATAGCAAAGCTTTTTTGAAAGAGAGCAGTTTGAAAATCAGTTTGTGATACAGGTGGTCTGCTGTTCAAAGAAAAAATATAAATCAAAAATTCCACTGAGCACAAAAATTCCACTGTGCAAGCCCTTGGGCTCATCAAAAGTAATCCTTTGATTCCCAATCTGAAGAGTTTAATTTAGCAAAAAGCAATGGCCACAATCCAACTAAAACAAGCACCTGAAACAGGACTATTTAGGTCCTGAGCTTAAATCTTTCCAGATGAAATCATGTGGATTTATAAGTGTTTAATTTGGCTGTATTATGCCCTGTGTGTCAGCCCAGTGCAAAATATGCTTAGGATTGTAGCCTTTATGTATGGTAATATGACAGATCAACAGATCTTTTATACTTGAATTCTTGAATATAAGCCTTCTGACCAGGAAGTAATGTTAGAACATAAGAACATAAGGACAGCCCTGCTGGATCAGGCACAAGGCTCATCTAGTCCAGCATCCTGTTCACACAGTGGTCCACCAGATGCCTCTGGGGAGTCCATAGGAAAGAGGTATGTGCATGCCCTCTCTCCTGCTGTTGCTCCCCTGCAACTGGGATTCAGAGACATTTTGTTTGTGAGGCTGGAGGTGGACTCAGCCACCAGACTAGTAGACCTGTCCTCCATGAATCTGTCTAAGCCCCTTTTAAAGCCATCCAAGCTGGCGGCCATCATCACATCCCATGGCAAGGAATTCCATAGATTAATTATGCGCTGTGTGAAAAAGTACTTCCGCTTGTTGGTCCTAAATTTCCCAACTTTCAGTTTCATGGGGTGACCCCTGGTTCTAGTGTTGTGAGAGAGGGAGAAAAATTTATCTCTGTCTATCCTCTCCACTCCATGCATAATTGTATATACTTTGATCATGTCTCCCCTTAGTCGCCTCTTTTCCAAGGTAAAGAGCCCCAGATGCTGTAGCCTAGCCTCATAAGGAAGGTGCTCCAGGCCCCTGATCCTTTCGGTTTCCCTCTTCTGTACCTTTTCCAGTTCTACCATATCCTTCTTAAGATACAGTGACCAAAGCTGTACGCAGTACTCCAGATGTGGCCGCACCATAGATTTGTATAAGGGCATTATAATGTAAGTATTTTTATTTTCTATCCCCCTCCTAATGATTCCTAGCATGGAATTAACTTTTTTCACAACTGCCGCACACTGAGACGACACTTTCAACAAGCTGTCCACCATGACCTCAAGATCTCTCTCCTGGTCAGTCACTGACAGCTCAGATCCCATCAGCATATATGTGAAGTTGGTGTTTTTTGCCCCAATGTGCATCACTTTACACTTGCTTACATTGAACTGCATTTGCCATTTTTCCACCCATTCCCCCAGTTTGGAGAGTTTTAGAGCTCCTCACAATCTGATGTGGATTTCACTACCCTAAATAGTTTAGTGTCGTCTGCGAATTTGGCCACTTCGCTGGTCACACCAACTTCTAGATTGTTTATGAACAAGTTAAAGAGCACTGGTCCCAATACCAATTCCTGGGGGACCCCACTTCCTACCTATCTCCATTGTGAAAACTGTTCATTTATTCCTACTCTGTTTCCTTTCCTTCAACCAGAGTTACCAATCCACACATGAACCTGTCCCCTTATTCCATGAATGCTACGTTTACTCAAGAGACTTTGGTAGGGAACTTTATCAAAAGTTTTTTGGAAGTCCAAGTATACTGTGTCAACCGGATCACCTTTATCCACATGCCTGTTGACACTCTCAAAGAACTCCAAAAGGTTAGTGAGGCAAGACTTGCCCTTGCAGAAGCCATGCTGGTTCTCCTTCAACAAGGCCTGTTCTTCTATATGTTTAACAATTTTGTCCTTAAGTATGCTTTCCATCAATTTACCTAGCACCAAAGTTAAGCTGACCGGCCTGTAATTTCCCAGATCCCTCCTGGATCCCTTCTTGAAAATTGGAGTCACACTGGCTACCTTCCAGTCCTCCGGTACAGAGCCTGATTGCAGGGACAAGTTATATATATTTTGCTAGGAGTTCAGCACTTTCACATTTGAGTTCCTTCAGAACTCTTGAGTGGATGCCATCTGGCCCTGGCAATTGGTTAATTTTTAGCTTTTCAAGACAATTTAGAACATCTTCCCTTGTCATCTCAAATTCACCCAATTCCTCAGCCGCTAAACCTGACAAACTCAATTCTGGGGAGGGTATATGGTCAGTATCCTCCACCGTGATGACAGATGCAAATAACTCATTCAGCTTCTCTGCAATCTCCTTATCCTCCTTAATAATTCATTTCACACCCTCATCATCTAACGGTTCCATTGCCTCCCTGGCAGGTTTTCTACTTCTGATATATTTAAAGAAGTTTTTGTTATTCCCTTTAACACTTCTAGCTATATGCTCCTCAAACCCTCTCTTTGCATCCTTTGTTGTGTCCTTGCATTTCCTTTGCCAGAGTTTATTTTCCTTCCTGTTCTCTTCATTTGGGCAGGACTTCCATTTTCTGAAGGAAATCTTCTTCCCTTTTATAGCTTCCCTCACTCGTTAGCCACGCTGGCATCCTCCTGAACTCAGAGGCGTAACGATAGGGGGGCAGGGGGGCACGTGCCCCGGGCGCCACCCTGGTTGATCACGTGGGGGGCGCCCAAAAGTGCCCCCGCTGATCCCCTGGCTTTCCTTTTTTTTTTTGAGCCCCCTCCCCCGGTCCTGGCGCCGCCGCCGCCGCCCCCCCCCCATTGTGGGTCGCCCGCTGAGTGCGGCGGTGGCTGGTGTGGTGGCTGGCCGCAGCATCCCATGGCCTGCCGCCTGTGTATACTAGCGGCAGTGCGAGGACGAGTGCAGGCAGCGACGCTGAGCTGAGCTGCCCGGCGTCGGTTCCCAACTGCGCAGGCGTGCCAGCTCGGCTTGGCGTCGCTGCCTGCACTCGTCTCCGCGTCGCCACTAGTATACACAGGCGGCACAGGCCATGGGATGCTGCAGCCAGCCACCACACCAGCCACCGCCGCACTCGGCGGGCGACCCGCCGCCACCACTTCTCTCGAGGGAAGGCTTCAAGGCCAGTGTTTGATGAGGATTCTTTTAAGGTTTGTGGCGTGCAGCTTTAAAATTGCTTTAAGGAATAGCCCCCTTCTGTGGTGGATAGAAAGTGAGATGATTTGGGTTTTTTTCCTGGACTGCTCTCTCTCACCATCTCTCCCACACCTCCTTCAGCTCCCAACTCATCATGCATCCTTTACCAAAGTGTGTGGGTGAAGCAGGTCCCTTCTGACTTCATCAGCTGCAAGGAACACATTTTGCAGCACTTAAGCTTCACCGGTGGACAGGGCCATCCTTACTGAGCCCTGTGGGGTGCAGGGCCCCCTTGCAGCTAATTTTAACGGCCAAGAAGAAGAAGAAGAAGAAGAAGAAGAAGAAGAAGAAGAAGAAGAAGAAGAAGAGGTGCATGGGCCCCTGCTTCCCTTGCTGTAAAGTTTTTCCCATTATGCAGCTGTTGAGGCACAGAATCCCTGCCAGCAAAAGGGGTGGGGTGGGTGGGTGACCTGACCTATACATTATCTCTACCCATTTCCCATTGTCCCTCTCTCAATCTCCTGTGTCTGCTCCACCCCCCACCCAGTTGAGTTTTTACTCATCTTCTGGCCCTTTTGTCTCAGCTGCTCGCCTTCACTCCACACCTCATTGCTACCTCCCACTTTCCACAGGCTTCTTTTTAAAAATCCAACCTCTCCTTCTCAACTGCCCAGCTTCTGTAGAACTTAAGGCTTACTCTGGGCTGATAATAACTATACTTCCTTCGATTAGATTCAAAAAGCCCTCTGAAAGATATGGAATAGCAGATTGAGGTCCAGTACACATTATATAGTTGAACCCAAACTTTTTTTTTTAAAAAAAGCAGAGGCTGCAGAGCTGTAGGATGCTGACAATTCACTTAGAACAGGAGAGGAATGTGTGCGTCCACAGGGAGGTGTGTAACCCTTTCCCTTGTTGTCATTTTCCTATCCCTGTGATGCAAGCAGCAGCTGGGGAGGGCATAATTTTGATCAGAACAGCCCAGAGCACATTGCTGCTGTTTCAAATGCATCCCCCTGCCATGAAGTGTGGTTTCAGATGCAGCACAAACCTAAGGTGGAGCATTACTAGGACTGACAAGCCAGCTTTCATTCTTGGTTACACATCTAGGTTTCTTGCCCCGAGGAACATGCAGTTCCTTGGTAACTGAAATTGCAAATACACGCGAGGTGAGTTGATCGGGCCCTCTCGGCAGGCTGTGAGGCGATGGAAGGGCTGTGTGTGATGGCATGGGCTGTATATGCTGTATATCAACGCAGAGTCTAATGTTATGAAACTGTGTGTGTTCTTAACTTCTGGGTTTAATGTATGATTCTTAGATGCAAGTGACAATGAAATATGCAAGGCTGATCTCTCTGTGTATATATGTATGCATCATGTAAGGTGTGAATTGGGTGTACAGATGTATGAGTTACAAGATTGTGTGATGTGTCTCTGGCACACACATTCAACAGGGTGCTGGATTAGATGGGCCTTGTGCCTGATCCCACAGGGCTGTTCTTCTGTTCCTCACTGGGGGTTGCCAGTTTTTCAGCCTTGCTTCTGCATCTGTGGCTTTTAATAGCATCTCAGCCTGCGTAGGTTGAGGGATAAACATTATGGATGAGCTGTGAAACGTTTCAGCTGCAAATTTCTGCCTGTCAAGCAACTATCAAACACACAGCTACAGAGGCTTATTGGAAAGTTGGTAGACCTGGTGTGGCTTGTGGTGCTATCAAGTTGGTTTTGACTCCTGGCACCCACAGAACCCTGTGGTTTTCTTTGGTAGAATACAGGAGCGGTTTACCATTGCCTCCTTCCACGTAGTATGAAATGTTGCCTTTCAGCATCTTCATATATCACTGCTGCCCGATATAGGTGTTTCCATTCGAACCCACAACCTTTTGCTCCCTAGGCAAGTTACTTCCCTGCTGTGCCAGTAGGTGTGGCTTGTATTCCTTATAAATCTAGGAGTAGACAGTTGTTGTTGTGTGTGTGTGTGTGTGTGTGTGTGTGTGTGTGTGTGTGTGTGTGTAGGATCTTGATTATGGAAGTTGGCTGAGTGTCAGGATGGGACAGGTGTCTTGTGTGTGTGCTGCAGTAGTATTTAGGAACATAGGAAGCTGCCATATACTGAGTCAGACCATGGTCTATCTAGCTCAGTATTGTCTACCCAGTCTGGCAGTGGCTTCTCCAAGGTTGCAGGCAGGAGTCTCTTGCAGCTCTATCCTGGAGATGCTGCCATGGAGGGAACTTGGGACCTAGATGCTCTTCCCAGAGTGGCTCCATCTCCTGAGGGGAATATCTTCCAGTGCTCACACTTCTAGTCTCCCATTCAAATGCAAACCAGGGTGGACCCTGCTTAGCTAAGGGGGCGGCGGGGGGGCGCAATTTCAGTGCTTGCCCCGGGCGCCGTTTTCCCTAGTTACGCCTCTGCCTGAACTTGGTGGTACCTTTCCTCCTTCTTCGTATACATTCCAACTGTGCTTTTAGTACTGTGGTTTCAAATACGTTCCATGCTTTCTGGAGTGATTTGACCCTCCTGACCTTCGCTTTCAACTTCTTTCTTACAAGTCCCCTCATTTTTAAGAAGTTTCCTTTTCTGATGTCTAACGCATCTATGTTGGACTTCCTTGACAATTCTCCACTCGCATTTATGCTGAATTGGATCACACTGTGGTCACTGCTACCCAATGGTTCTGCAACTCTGACATCTCGCACCAGGTTCTGGGCACCACACAGGATTAAATCCAAGGTAACCATCTCTTTGGTTGGTTCCACGACTAAGTGTTCTAAGGCACAGTCATTTAACACATCTAGAAATTTTGACTCTCTATCATTACCTGAATGTGAATTTACCCAGTCTATGTGTGGGTAGTTGAAGTCACCCATTATTACTGCCCTATCTCTCTTTGACGCCTCTCTTATTTGTTTCTCCAACTCCAGGTCACTCTCAGAGCTTTGATCCAGAGGGCGATAGCAGGTCCCTAGTAACACATTTCCTTTCAGACCTTTCAGTATTCCCCATAATGGTTCTGTGGAGGACTCTGGTCCACCTAGGTTTTCTAGCTGATTGGAATCTATCCCTCCTTTGATATACAGTGCCACTTCTCCCACAACCCTCCCCTCTCTGCCCCTTCTATAGAGTTTATATCCAGGAATAATCGTGTCCCACTGGTTCTCACCATTCCACCAGGTTTCTGTTATATCTATATTCTCATTAGTAACCAAGTACTCCAGCTCACCCATCTTGGCTCGGAGGCTTCTGGCATTGGTATACAGACACCTATATGGTGGGTCCCTCACCTTGTGTTGGCGTGTGCTATCGCCCTTACCATCATTTGACCTATTTGGCAAGCTGTCCTGTGTTTCCTTCTGCTCAACTCTTGGCTCTATTCTGTCCCCTTCTAGTTTATCCAAAACTTGTTCATCCTCACACCTTAGGGGATTTTGCCAGCCAAAGAAGATGCCACGCTGTTCCCGCTGGCAATCCCTCAGGTGTCATTTTAAAAGCTGCTTTGCAACCTTCTTGATTTTTAGCACCAGCAGTCTGGTTCCATTTTGGTTCAAGTGGAGCCCGTCCATTTTGTACAGTCTTCACTTTCCCCAAAATGTATCCCAGTGCCTAATGAATCTAAATCCCTCTTCCCAGCACCACCGTCTCATCCATGCATTGAGACCTCTCAGCTCCACCTGTTTCGCTATCCCTGCATGTGGAATGGGTAGCACTTCAGAAAATGCTACCCTGGGGTTCCTGGACTTCAGTATGCTACCTAGCAGCTTAAATTTGGCTTTCAGGACCTCCCAAGTGCATTTCCCAACATAGTTGGTGCCAACATGCACCACGACAGCTGACTCCTCCACAGCACTGCCAAACAACCTATTTAGACGCAGCATGACATCCGCAACCTTCACACCAGGCAGGCAAGTAACCATGCAGTCTACATGTGAGTCACAGACCCATCTCTCTATGCCCCTAATGGTTGAATCACCCACTACTAAGAGGCCCCCACCCCCTGGAGGAGTATCCTCTGTGCGAGAGGATATGGGTGCATCACCCAAGGAAGGGGTCCCCGCTAAGGGAGTGTTTCCCTCTTCCACAGACTGATGTCCTCCTTCCCTGAGACCCTCATTCTCCATGACAGCAGAAGCGCTGTCAGCCTGGGAGTGGGATGCCTCTACCACATTCCTGAAGGTCTCATCCACACACCTCTCTGCCTCCCTGAGCTTCTCCAGGTCAGCCACCTGGACAAGAATGAACTTGTTCCCTGAGAGCCAAGAGCTCTTCGCACCAAGCGCAAACCCATTACTTCTGCCCCTCAGGCAGATAATCATACATGCAGCATTCTGTGTAATACACTGGGAAGCAGCCCCTCCCCTGCTGGCATGCTACCTTCATAACTAGTTTTATTGGGTATTTAAAGTATATGGGGTTTGAAGCTACATACTGGGTACAGTTGTCAGCTAATTAATGGTTTTAAGTTTTGTCTTCCAAGAAAATTACAAAGGTTGGGTAGTACTCACCTTATTCTTGTCTTGTGTGTCTCCCCACAGCTTGGAATGAATGAATCCCCCACTCAGGCTTCTTCTCTGGCAAAGACACAAACACTGCCAGCCAGCCAGAAATCCAACCCTAGGAGATTCCTAGGAGATTCCCAGCCCTAGCAGACCTAGCTTCTCCTTCTCCTCTTGTTTTCTTGGTGATTTATTTATTTATTTTATATCCTTGCTGTGGAAATTTTGCTACAAGCTTGTTGCTTCCTCCCTCCTCAAGACCAGCAAGCAACTGTTCAAATGTTCAAAATATGGAAGAAATTTGGTATACTGTTTCTGTAAATATAATTCTGAATGCTTGAGAGAAAACATTTATGTAGCTAAGAAGTTTGAAATTTTAAACAATGAAAGATGACCAAAAACATTATCAACCTATTCTATGGCTGTCACAGAGGGAAAAACAGTTGTTTACCTGTAGCAGACGATCCTTGAGTGATCCTGGGTATTCACACAACTGGGATCTCCATCTGCGCAGTGGACCAATCAGGAAGATTCCAAAGCTCCATGCAATGCTCTTTACTCCGGCCACAACATGTGTGTGTCCGTTAGAGAAGGCGGTTGGAGCATCACATCCTTGGTTCCTGGATGACCGCCGGCTGTTCGGCGATCATTGTAAGAGGAACTGGATAAGGTAAGTGAGAAAACAAGTAAGATGCCAGATCAAATGCATAAGCAGCCCAAAGTTCATCCTCCAAAGAAGAGGGGAAGAAGGGTGGGATGTGTGAATACCTAGGATCACTCAAGGATAATCTGTTGCAAGTAAGCAACCTGTTTATACTTGATGTGATCCTGTATATTCACACAACTGGGCGATTAGTAAGCTCTCTCTTGGAGGTGGGTGTCTTTGGACTTCTCATGAAGAAGCTAAGACAGAACTTGCTTTAGAACACTCCTGTTGAAATGGGCATCTTGTGAGGACCATAGATCCAACGCATAGTGCTTGATGAAAGGGTTCTGAATACCATGTGGCAGCTCTCTTGATTTCTTCCATAGAAACTCCAGAAAGATTGGCGGCAGAAGAGGCTACTGCTTTGGTGGAGTGATCCTTGAGGTCAACAGGTGTGTCTCTGCCCTAACACTTGTAAACCTCCACCATAGCCTGGACAATTCAGAGGGGCAGTGGTTGTCATGTGATTTTTATACCCTTCTTGTGTGGTCTATAGGAGACAAAGAGCCCTGGGTCCTTGCAGAAAGGACGGGTCCTGTCAAGAGAAAAGGCTTATGCATACCCAAAGAGTATAACAACGTTTCCAACTCTGTCTGAGGGTCGTGAAAAAAGGCGGGTAGAAGAACATCTTGATTGATGTGGAAATTAGAGTTAATTTTTGGAATAAATTTCAAATCTGTAAGCATGATTATTTTGTCTCTGTGGAAACAGACATATGGTGGGTCAGAACATAGAGCACACAGTTTGCTAACCCGACATGTGCAAGCAATGGCTATCAGGAAAGCCATCTTGATGGATAAGAACCAAAGGGGTATAATAGCCATAGGTTCAAAGGATGTATTCAATAAGTCTGGTCAAAACTAGGAATAGACTCCATTGGTTGACAGGTGTATGCATAGTGGGTACATATTTTCTAAACCTTAAGTAATTTTTTGGAGAGAGGGTGAGAAAAGACCATTCTGGCATCTACCCCTATATGACAGCTAGATATAGCTGCCAGATGAACTTTAAGGGAAGAGTTTGAGAGCATCAATAATTTTAGGCTGGACAGATATATGTTAGGATCTGTATGACTGAGGACATGGAAGGAGAAAACGAGTGTGCAGCTATGTAGGATGTGAACCGCTTCCATTTGGCAACGTGAGTCTTTCTAGTAGAAATTATCTTTTTGTTGAAAATAATTTGCTCTAGTAGGGTCTCACTGGGTTCGGAGGCATGATCCTCCAGGTGGTAAGTTCCAGCATCCTGATATCCAGATGTAGAATCCAGGCGCGTAACAACGATCGGGCAAGGGGAGACAGTTGCCTGGGGGCCCCACTGCCTGGAGGGGCACCCCAGGGACACCTCATGTGACTCCCCATTGCCCCCTGCCCAGCCCCAAGGCCCCTCAGCCACTTGCCCTCTTCGCTGTCTCTCCTGCTTGTTCTGCTGGCCCGCAATCGAAGCAGCAGGCAAGCTGCAAAGAGCTCCTTTTCTCCCGCCTCTCAGCTGATCGGCGGGTGGGCGGGGCTTCCACGGAGGCCTCCGTGTAGGCCGCAGTGAAGCCTGAACTCGAGTAGGGCCCAAGCAAGCCAGGAAGGAGGAGGCAGCCAGAGTGTTCTCTGCAGCAGAAGATCCCTTGCTGCACTGCTTAACCCAGACCAGCATTTGCCAGGTAGAGTGTGAACTCCTTTTTGTGGTTACCTTTCCCGCCCCCCCCCCATATATAGGGATCTGCTTGCCATAGGGCTTGGATATGGGGGGGGAGGGACCGAGAAGTCTCTGAATATTTATTTTGAAACAGCTTGGAAAATTTGCTGACTTAAAAAAAACTATCTAAAAAGTCCTATAAGTGGCTTGTTTCATGGCAGAAAATTGCAAAAACTTCTGGAACAGTATTTTATTAATTTTATTTATTCATTCATTCATTTATAAATGCACTTATGTTCAAGTTGTTTTGCAACCCAGAAGGTCTGAGTGAGAACTGTGAAGCATGTGTGGTGCTTTTATTTTATTTTTCTTGTGTGTGAACTGCTCCCCAATAACTTGCAGGGACTTCAGGGTAAATCTGGCCAACATGTGAATGCAGCACCTCCATTCCAGAGGAGATGTTAAAGGGCTTTAAAAGCCTCCTGTGAAAAACCTCCTGCAATCAAACTTGACTGAATTTGTTCAGAATTCTGGGAAAACAAACATAGGTTCACCCTGCATGGTTGAAAGTCTCCTTTGCTAATCTGCAGCGAGGGGCCCATTTTAATAATTCATCTTTCTAGTGTGTTCTAGGCATTAAAAGTAATACAAATGTATAGTACTCAATGTATATCACTATATATTGTGATGTGTGTGTGTGTGTATTCAGTGAAATGTATTTGCAGGCAGCATACTTATTTTGGAATATCAGACTTAAATCCTTGGGGGCCTGGGGTGTGCGGAGGCCCTGGACTTTGGGGGGGGGCCCATTTTAAAATCTTGTCTCTGGGCCCACTCCAACCTTGCTACGCCCCTGGTAGAATCTGTCTATCAAGCATGGAGCGCAAGTCCGGAACTAGTGGTAGAGGCTTCTTCCTGCCCCTGTAGAGTCACATTACAGTAGGATACCATACCTGACGCAGCCAATTTGAAACCATTAGGATGCAATGTGTCCCATGGTGTATAATTTTGTACAGTACATGTGGGATCAGCACACATGGGATCAGAGGAAGAGGTGGATAGAGATAGGGATAGAGTATCTTTTAATTAGATGCTGTTTTAATTGTGTTTTAATAGTTTTAACTTTTTAATTTTAATTGTTGAAATGTTTTAATCTTCTGTTGGCTGTTTCTATTGTTTTATAAACCATCCAGAGAACTTGCGTTTTGGGTGGTATAGAAACATATTAAATAAATAAATAGATAGATAGATAGATAGATAGATAGATAGATAGATTTAACTTTTAAATTTTAATTGTTGAAATGTTTTAATCTTCTATTAGTTGTTTTATTGTTTTGTAAACCACCCAGAGAACTTGCATTTTGGGTGGTATAGAAATTAAATAAACAAACAAACAAATAAATATGGTTGATTATAGTACTCATTATGAATGTAGCTGCCAAAGGTAGAGTGTGAGACAGGTGAATAGGCAGGATATACCCTCCTACAAAAGTCAAAATCACCTGCTCCTTTAGAGCACCACTGTGAAGATGGAGGTTGCATCAGGCTATGATGGAAAGTTAGTGCACTCCATGGTTCTTTGGTCTTCCACTGGAGAAGTTTATGATGGTCCTCGTAACCAGATTTTTTTTGTGTGGGGAAGGGGATAGAGATGGTAAGATCTCAATAACATCATCTGCATCCCCAAGATCACCACCATCAGGGCAAGTGGAGGAACTAGGGTATACACTTTGTGCCAGGGCAACACTGGCATTTGATGGTAATGCTGGAATGTTGCATGGAGGTAGTTCTGTGGTCAAAGCTAGTGAGTGAGTGGTCTTGAGAGAATCCAGGGTCAAGATCACTGTTGACCTCTGAAGTTGCTGAGTGATGGGAATGATACTCAGTTTCGGCATGGTGGAAGTGGACACTATAGAAGTTGTGGTTCCCGACACTGATACTGTCGATATCGGTATTTACAACACTGGAAGCTTGACAGCGGTAAACTTCAATGTTGACACTTGTTTTGGATGACTTTTCTCCAATGTCGAGAGACCTTCAGTGTTGAGTATATCTTTTTTTGTTTGGCGTCACTCAATGTCGAAGTAGTGTTAGGTATTTTCTTGTCCTAACTAGGCTTCCCTTGTTTAGCCTGGTTCAAGGTCGAGGGGATAGTCTTCGAGGACACATGATTCACCTTCAATATTGAAGACTGTAATTGATAGTGATAGGATTCTTGTGCTTCAGAGTTGGTACTGACTTTCTGCCAGACTCCCTAGGAGGTCTCGCAGTCGGCGTCGAGGTTTTCGGTGTTGACTTTGATGTCGAGGCAAGGGCCAGGGTCGACATCAATGTTTCAGGGTGCAGTGCCAAATAGTACAGGGCGTCTTTTAAGCATAATTCTCTATTTTTTAATATATATTTTAGAGAATTTTTGACAGATCTTACAGAGATCAGTTTTGTGTTCTCTTCCAAACACAGGAGACACAGGGAATGTCTATCTGAGGAGGGGGAAATAGATCGGCACTTCCCACACCTCTTGAAAGTTTTCCTTTCTGACATGAAATAAGTAGTAATATCATAATGAAAGGAAAAATAAAGGTGTTTTCTCACTTTTCTAGGGATCTGAGGTGGTGAACTTGCAACCCTGAGAGCAAGAAGAACATTCTGATGCATCTTATCTTGGCAGAGGTCGGAAAGGAACTGAGGATGGTGATGCTCCAAGCACCTTCTCTAACAGATGCACACACATGGTGGGTGGAGTCAGTGCTTTGGAATCTTCCCAATTGATCTACTGTGCCGGCACAGATCCCAGTAGCGTGAATACAACGAGGTCACATGAAAGTTCATATTTTGCTTCTCAATACAGTGGCTGGCATCCAAAGAGCTACTTTAGGTGCATTCAAGGCCTTAATTATATCTAGTGGAATTGTTGGGTCCCCCCCTTCCCCAAATGGTAGATGCCCATCAAACCACAAATTTCAAACTTTCCTCATGTTTGAAAAGGAGGTTTGCTGTGCAGCATGGAGGGCTGGTGTTTAAAAAACATATGTCCGAACTTATCTTGGGTATGCACAACTGGTCATTTGCTTCTTTGGATTCAAGCCAATATCTTGACCAGCACAGTTTACTCCTGAAATATGCCGCGGTCTAGCATGTAAGATCCTTGTGTGGCAGCAGATTTTCTTGTGCACAGTTGATGCTGATGTGCATCTGAGACTACTGAGCTGACTGGATTTGCTTTTTACGGGGAAATGATGTACATTCCCATCCAAAAGCACTAGTTGTTGTATGCTAGTTGCACATAACTATAACTGGTTTTATACTGTGTTAATCACCATTTTTAATTAGATGTGCAAAAGGCTACAACTATATCCATTTGTAAATCAGAGAATATACATTGAACAGATCACTTAATAAACCAGTTAAACCTACAGTTTTGGACTAGCACACCCATTATAAACATATTTATCAAAAAGTAAGTCCCATTTATTTCAGTAGGTTGCAGTTTTAAGTTGCTTATTTGGATTAAATTGCACTGAAATTCATGGACCCTCTCCTCACCCCACCCCCTATGTAAATGTGTTTATGGCTGTGACATAAATCTGTTGTGGTTTTTTTTGTTAACTTAATAGTGAATTGTGCAGTAAAAAACACTTTACACTTAAAACAACAGTTTCATCTGTACCTGCCTAATATGTGTCAGAGGATATGCTGAAGATAAACACCCGTACTAACTAATATTGGAAACCCTCCAAAATAAGTTTAAAGTATGGTTTCATATAGGTAGATGTCTTATTTCTGTACAAATGAGTTTTATTCGCCTCACATGCTGATAAAGCTTCATGCTTATTTCCCCTTATTGAAATCCTTGCCATTAAATATACTGCATTCACTATGATTTATACTAAGTACTTGGACCTTATTAAGAAACCAGCATTAATCATGTCTTCCAAATACAAAAATAGCTGTAGCAATAAATTCTTATCCTCATGATTGTCTGTTGTGCAATCAATTTTAAAACGTTGCTTTAATTGTATTATTCTGCCAACATATTTTTTTAGTTGCAATTCATCAACTAGTTAAGCTAAAATACTTAGTTATTATCTTAAATCCACATATTTTGATTTAGTTGAATTGGCTGCCCAAAAACCCCAGACTAGACTGGATTGCTCTTCTGTACTGCCTCTTTAAGAAACAAGCTTGGAAGGTGTCAGGATAGGGGTTGCAAGCCAGCTTGATTCAAGCTGGGCTCGACAGGTTTGGGGGTCGAACCGGACCAGCATCAGCCTGTCTGAGTTCGAACTGAACCGGGCCCGGTTCGAACCAAACCAGCTCAGAGCCCTACTGGTAAAGGGGAATCCAGTGAGGATTTGCCTTTACCAATAAAGCGGGGGGGGGGCAGGGGGCTTCCCAAGGTAGAGAAGGCAGGAGGGATGTAAGCAACTACTTACAAGTTACGCACGTGACAGTGGGGGGACACAGCCCCCCCCAGCCTCTCCCAGAGTAGGCAGGGCCACCAGCAGCCTGGTTCGGGCCTCTGTGCACATATGGAGACTATTTTACTGACAACCACTTCCATTGTTTGACCAATCCTGTTTGACTAGGATTCCCCAGAAATTCTGGATTTGGTAGGAGCAGGGGTTTTAACCATTTACCTCCTTGCAGCTGCTATTTGCCCAGGAAGAAAAGCTCCCATTGATGCCAACAGGAGTATCATTCCCAGGGGAAATAAGGAAGCCTGCAGGAAGCCTGATCCCAACTGAAGCCACAGACGAGGCAAATAGTTAAATCTCCACTGCCCCCCTGCCCCCCCATCTCCCTGTCACAGTCCCAATCCAAGTCAAGGATGCTGTAGTTGCTATTTAGTATAAACATTAAGCATATCAGGGCCAATGATGTGTAGTTTGACCCTCTATGCAGAAGTTTGTTTGTTTGTTTGTTTCAGAGTGTGATAGTGATCTACACGCGTGGAAAAATTTGTTGATACCCTTACAGCTCATTGAAAAAGTGTTTTATGCCTCTTGAAAAGCGATTAAATGAAAAGCAATTGTCTCATGTATACCTGCATGCCTTTGATATGTCATCGAGTAAAGTAAAGCAAGTGTGAAAAGAGATAAAGTATTGCTTATTCTACAAAGATATTCTAAAGTGGCCTGGACACATTTGTTGGTACCCCTAGAAAAGATCATAAATAATTGGATTAGAGTGATTTTTGAAATTAGCTGTTCTCTTTAATTAGTATCACACATGTCTCCAGTCATGCAATCAGTCATTCAGCCTATTTAAATGGAGAAAAGTGGTAACTCTGCTGTTTGGTATCATTGTGTGTCCCACAATGAACATGGACCAGATAAAGCAAAGGAGAGAGTTGTCTGAGGAGATCAGAAAGAAAATTATAGACAAGCATGTTAAAGGCAAATCTCCAAGCAGTTTGATGTTCCTGTGACAACAGTTGCAAATATGATTAAGACGTTCCATGGGACTGTAGCCAACCTTCCAGGACACAGCTGCAAGAGGAATATCAACCCCAGAATGGGCAGAAGGACACACAGCTAAAATCACCCAAGAATAGCTAAGGACAAAACATTGGACCATTCTGAAGGGGCCTTCTATGAGCCCTGATTCGAATCCTATTGAACATCTATGGAAAGAACGGAAACATGGAGTCTGGAGAAGGCACCCTTCAAACCTGACACAGCTGGAGTAGTTTGCTCAGGAAGAGTGGGCCAAACTACCTGTTGACAGGTGCAGAAGTCTCATTGAGAGTTACAGGAATCGCTTGTTTGCAGTGATTGCCTCTAAAGGTTGTGCAACAAAATATTAGGTTAAGGGTCCCATCATTTTTGTCCATGCCATTTTCATTTGTGTTATTCTTTGAAATATTCTGTTGCATCAAAACTCTAAAGCAAAGAATTTTGGTTTTTTGTTTTGTTTGAGATTTTTTTAAATGTGGAATAAACAATGATGGGTGCCAATTACTTTTGTCAGTTTCAAGTTATTTCAGAGACAATTGTGGGTTCTTCTTTTTTCGTGGAGGGGTACCAACACATTTGTCCTTTCCCCTAATCTAAGATCTGACTTGCCAACTATCTTTCCCCCTACATAACAGAACATTATGTCATGCACATTTTTATTATGAAATCACTTTCCAAATGTGTACATATTCATAACTTAAAAACTCGTTACACACAACTGTGAGCTCCATTACTAAAGTAAGATGGAGTGCACTTTGCCAGACAGATAGGTACAACTGGCAAGTAAGCTCGAGTCAGGTACAAATTCAGTAATGTAAGGTAAAGTGTGCCGTCAAGTTGATTTCGACTCCTGGCGACCACAGAGCCCTATGGTTTTTCCCTTGGTAGAATACAGGAGGGGTTTACCATTGCCATCTCCCACGCAGTATGAGATGATGCCTTTCAGCATCTTCCTATATCACTGCTGCCCAATATAGGTGTTTCCATAGTCTAGGAAGCATACCAGCGGAGATTCAAACCAGTAATGTAGTTCAAGAATATTAGAAAATAGGTACAAATGGAAGGGATGTATTACTACTGCTATTGTGTTGTCTATGTAACTTTTAAACAATCTGTCCAGTCCAAATTTATTCACATTTACTTGGAAGTAAGTGTCAATGAGTTTAAAAGGGCTTACTTAAGTAAATGTGCGTAGCCGGGACAATCTGCAATTTGGTGAATAACTATTATTCCAGTTATACAGATGTGGAACATGGCACATTTAGATAGAAGTAAGCTCAATTAAAATCAATGAGATTTATCCATGCATATGATCAAGATCAGGATCTAATGCCAAGAGGCTACACACAGTGGTCCTAACTCAACTCTAGTTATGGTTTGTTGAGTGCAGTTAGTGGATCCAGTCGCATATCAATCATCTCAATCTGCATCAGATGTGTACATTGTTCAGTGGAGGTCAGATGAGCATCAGTATCTGTAAGTGAATCAGCTGTGCTTGTGGATTTTGTCTGCTACTGGTCTAGAAATAATATACAGGGGAGTGGTACTATGCATAAACAATACAAAATCAAATACCGCTAAATGAACAAGATGTAAACTATTTATGTAAACATGAAATACATCAACTTTCTACAATGTAAATGATATATAACCAATATAATACAAATATATATTTAACACGATTCCGCGATAAATCTTGGTTTCGCTGCTGCTTCATCAGAAATACATTGTTTCCAACCATGAATGTCTAAACAGTTTCACAAAGTCAGTGTCTTCAACCCGGTTGCTGTAAAGATTCTCCAATCATTGTAATCATAAAGAATCTTTACAGTAACCAGGTTGAAGATGCTGACTTTGTGAAACTGTTTAGACATTCACAGTTGGAAACAATGTATTTCTGATGAAGCAGCAGCGAAACAAAGATTTATCATGAAATCTTGTTAAATATATACTTATTGTATTGTTTTATTGGTTATATATCATTTACATTGTAGAAAGTTGATGTATTTCATGTTTAATCTTGTTCATTTAGTGGTATTTGATTTTGTATTGTTTATGCTACTGGTCTAGGGCAGTGTATCCAAGTCTCACTTTCTATTCTAGATGTGTATACAGACCTGAGGCAGGAGAGGGGTGGGGGAGAGAGAGAGAGAGAGAGAGAGAGAGAGAAACATACACAATGTGCAGAAAGTGTGAGCTATGCATCAAGAAAACCAATCAATGACTGGAGCAGTCCATCTCATGACTGTAACATTTAACTGAATGTATGTATTGTTAATGAAACTGTTCTGTGGTGCTGGCTAAATATCCCAATTGGGTTTTGGGCTAATGTGGGGAATCAATGTGATTATATGGAACTGTTAATTACTGTGACAATTTGTGGAAAGTTTTGGTCTGGAAATGATGAGAAGACAGAAATATGGCATAATCAAATTTATTTAGGGATAATCGGGGTACAGAAAAATAAAATGATTAGACAAAGTGAGGAGGCAATAAGATCTTAACTGACAGTATTAATTAGAGTCTCATGTAGAGATGTTTTAGCTTAAGGTCCAAATTGTCAATTAAATCAGCTTGCCTTTATTTGGAAAGGACCAAGATATAGACTTAAAGAGGAGAGAGAAGGCAGTGAGGAGATTTAGATGAGAAAGACAGTTAGTATTATTGGTCCCTATTCATTGGTGCATTGTGTGCACTTGCAGGTTGGAGTGCACAGTTAGATTTCCTTGTAGGGGCAAAGTAGAAAGGCAGGAAAGAGATGAAGCAAGTGGTGCAGCATGACCACTAGTGAGCTGAAGAACCAGCATGGTGTAGATCAGTGTAAGTGTGGAGAGCAGGGTCCTTTCTCCTTGGGTACGGAATTGGTTCTGAGAGTTCTCTGGGTGTTCCAAGTGCTCCTGTATGTGCTTGGACCTGGGATACATATAGGCAAATTCATACCTTGGGGCAATGCATAATGGATATAAGCTCTACAGAACTTATACGCTTATAAACTCTACTCTATCTTGGAGTAGATAAACTTTACTCTATCTTAGAGAGTGCCTTCTTCTGCATGATCTCCACCGCATGTTAAGGTCATCTGAGGAGGTCCATCTCCAGTTACCACCAACACTTCTGGTGGCCTTCTCTCTGTACCTACTCCTGGGCTGTGGAATGCACTCCCGGCAGAAATCTGTAATCTGAGTTCATTACTGGCCTTCAGGAGAGCGCTTAAGACCTATCTGTTTGGCCTGGCCTTCCAGGGTTTTTAAACCGTAAAGGTTTGGCCTGGCTTTCCAGGGTTTTAAAAACTGTTTTAATGATGGTTTTATGTTTTTAGAGTTTTTAATTTTAATAGTTAATTTATTTTACTTTTTTTTTTAATGTAAACTGCCCTGAGCCATTTTTGGAAGGCTGGTATAGAAATCAATCAAATCAAATCAATAAATAAGTCAGGCGTCCTGACTGCAGAGGCTGAAACTTGTGTGTAACAAAGAAGTTCATGTTTGCATGAACCAATCAAGTACATGTGATCTTTAAGGGGAAAAAGATGGAAATGCTGGTTGAGAGGTATGTATGAAGTACTGAATGGGTGAACTCAAAAGCTTTATCTGAAACTGGGGCATCTATTCCTGGGAGAGAGAGAGATTTCCTTTTCCTGTTAACAATCCTACCTCTGGCAGCTCATTAACATAGCTCATTAACATTGCAATAGGAGGGTGAGGGTGTGCCATGCATATCTGGGTTGTTGTAGGAGTGTTTAGCAAAGCTACTTCTTTCCCAAGAAGGGAGTTGACTATTTCTCTTGTGAAGGCCTCTTTGACCTGGGTCTGCTTGTTAGCTTTCCATGGGGGACACCCTACAGTTGGTTGTTATTTTAACCTTGAGCAGTATTGTGCCATGTTTGCTTGTGCTAAGTGACCAAATTGCATAGTTTGCCAAACATGCCAAGCATGTGCAGAGTTCACAATCCTGTGAGTTCAGGTATCCAAGATGGAGGTTGTAAGCTTGCAACTCCAAATAACATTGAGGGGTGCTGCTGACAGCCCCCAAACAAGCTGTTTTAGCAACAGTATACAAATCAATATACAAATATATTGATTTAGCAAATTAGTAGGGAATGGTGAGGCAGCCAAATGTGGTATGCGATTTGGATCAAGGGGAGCTTCAAATCCAAACCAGGAGCTGGAAGCAAAGCTGGAGCAATGGCCATGGTAGACGGAATTGCCAGAGCCAAAGCCCACGCAGATGGTGGATCCAAAGCAGGAGCACACCTCTGAGTGGGGCTTGGGATTGAAATAGGCAAAAACACGCCTTTGGACCAAACACGGATCACACCTCCTGGCTGCAGGGAATGACATCTGTAGTTAACAAAAGTTTTCCAAATATTGGGATGTGGAGGGCTCACCGACTTGAGAGTCCAGGTAGCTAAGATGGAGACTGCAAGCCTGCAGTTCCAAATCACATAGAGGGTTGATGCTTGTACCCCCTGAACAGGCTGTTCTCGTAACACAGAGGAGGGTCTTCACCCTCTTCCGTCCCCTTCAGCAGTGTACATATCACTGAGGATGCATTGGCTTCAAGCCAGTGAACCTCAAATTGGAAGCAAATAGCAAAACTGCAGAGGGGGGAGACAGAAGGGCTCCGAATGCCCCTAGGAGCCCTTCAAATATCGCTAGGGGTACAAATACCCACTGTTGGGAACCCCCTGATATCGAGAAATGAAACAGGAAACTATTCTGCATTATTAGCAGAAAACAATAGCCCTATTCACACATTATGTTTCATACTTGTACAATCTGTTTATAGTATACACAGATCTGTGACACAGATACAGCTATTACCATGTTATGTTGAATACAACAGTACATTTCCTAACTGTATCATGCTTTTGAGCGGCCTGTACCCAAGTTAATTAATAAAATGAATGAAAGTACAGTTATCATGGGATGGAGCCATAGCTCAGTGGTAATGCATCTGCTTTGCATACAGAGGTTCCCAGGTTCAATCCTGTTGATGGTTGCCCTTCCGCTAGGTAACCCTCCTGCCACCATTCAGACTCTTTGAGCTATCTGAGACAGACCTTATTCTTTATTATATTTCCCCAAAATGATAAACAGCATGGCGAAACACCTCTGGTGAACACAGAAGAGGAAAGAAAACATTCAGCACCTTGGTAACACTGAAATAACAAGTTTTATTTTACTTAACTTATTCAGATGATGTTGAACAAGTTCTTCAAAGCATAATGGTTTCAGATATCAAAATGTAAACATATGACTTAAAACAGCATAGGTGTTTGTAAAGTTTTACCGGTAAGAAACTTTCTCTGTGACTTTCCTGTTTTAGGGTTAGGGTGACCTTCTTGGGTACTTTGTTTTGTTTCATATCTGCCTCCCAGTTGAGGAGTTCCACAGAGCCCTATTCAGATGTCACTGCCACCGTAGTACTCACAGTTACAGTAACAGAAGCGGGGAGGGAGTCCCGCCCCAGAGCTGTCACTCACCCCCTTCTGCCAGGCGCTCATAGTTACAAAGCTGTTTTAAGGGGGAAGCGCCATGACCATGATGGCTGCCACTTCTGTTTGTTTGGCAAGGGAAAAGACCAAGAATTAATTTTAAGAATTTAACAGATGTAAAGGAAAGAGGTGGTCTTACTTTGCCGGATTTAAGGTTGTATTTTGATGCTGTTTGTTTGATGTGGCTAAAAGAATGGATAACATTAAGAAACCCTAGAATACTTGATTTGGAAGGATTTGATAGAAGGTTTGGATGGCATTCATATCTGTGGTATGAAAAAAGCAAAATACATAAAGATTTTTTGAACCACTATGTGAGAAGGAGTTTAATGAGGGTGTGGCTAAAATATAAAAACTGGTTGGAACCTAAAACTCCGCTATGGGTATCCCCGATTGAAGCTTTATCACATAAAGAAGCAAATATGCAAATGTATTGGGGTACCTATAGGGATTTGTTACATTTTCAGGAAAAGGATTGTAAGTTAAAAAGTTTAACTGAAATACAAAATTTCGTTAGAGATTGGTTTCAGTATCATCAGTTAAATGAGATATATAAGAAAGATTTTAAAGTTGGATTTGAGGATCAGATTTCGAGCTTTGAGAAGGAATTATGTGAAAATGATGAAAAATTAGTTTCTAAAATGTATAAACTGTTACTTCTGGAGGAGACAAGAGAGGAAGTGGTTAAAACGACCATGATAAAGTGGGCTCAAGATGTGGGTCATAATATAGAAATGGCAGCCTGGGAAAAACTATGGAAAACTGATTTAAAATTTACTGCATGTTATGCTTTAAAAGAAAATTATTACAAAATGATGTATAGATGGTATCTGACACCAAAAAAATTGGCATTAATGCATACAAATGTTTCAAACAAATGTTGGAAGTGTGGACATTTTGAAGGCACTTTTTTTCATATGTGGTGGACCTGTGGGAAGGCTAAAGCCTATTGGGATATGATATATAATGAGTTAAAGAAAATATTTAAAATGACATTTCCTAAGAAGCCAGAATCCTTCCTGCTGGGAATAACACAAGGTGCAATTTCTACAACTAATTTAACATTTTTTATGTACGCTTCTACGGTGGCCAGAATTATATATGCACAGAAATGGAAGAGTAATGAACTGCCTTCAAAAGAAGACTGGCTGATAAAAATCTTGGAATACGCGGAGATGGCAAAACTGACAACACTAATAAGAGACCAAAATTTGGAATGTTTTAAAGAAGATTGGAAACCATTCTTGTTGTATCTAAAGAACTATTTTCCTACTATGGACTTTACAGCAGGGTTTGAAATTTAGTAAAAAAAACTGCAGGTTGGGTAGATTAACTGTGGTTGTAAAGGTTTAAATTTATGCTTTGAATTATTATTATAGCAAGGGTAAACTTTATAGTTGATGATTCACGAAGAGATGTGTACAGGAAGTCCACCTTTGTGTATTTGTAATGAATGACAATATTACTGTTGTTAAAATCAATAAAAATTGAATTTGGGGGGGAAAAAGATGGCTGCCACTTCTGTGAGCAGCAACCTTGGACAATCCAAGTTGCTGGTCATGGAAGCACCGAACATCAAGGTTATCGTGCTTCCCCGTTCAGACAAACAGCTTTGTAACTGTGAGTGCCCGGCAGGAGTGAGTGAGTGACCGCTCTGGGGTGGGACTTCCACTCCACTTCTGTTCCTGTAACCATGAGCACCATGGTGCTTGGTAACGTTTGAATAGGTCTCACATCCCCCTGAACAGAAAAAGGGTGTTCCTTTTAAAGCACTGAACCTCCTCTGCCTCTACTTAAAACCCTCTCTTCTCCCTTCCTTGGAGAAGTCACTTTCTTCTTCAGTCTTATTTACTTTACCCAAGACTCAAGTCTCACCCCCTTAAAACCCTCCTGCCAACTAAGTGGCTCCCATCTTGGGCCCAGCCAATAAATTGTCATTCCTTTTCCCCAACATTCCAAACAGGGTTTTCCAGGCAACGCAGGGAATGCTCTTCTGAAGAGCCCTGGCTGCACACCTTATGCTCTGTTAATTCTGTAGTGACCACACTATTCTTACATGCACTAAAATAACATTTCACACAGCTCTGTAACAATACAATTTAAAATACCTATACGCAATAACTGTGAACAAACAATCCTGGATTGGCTGCAAGGGCTCTGCTCCACGTGGCTAAGACCCATTTGTTGAGCAAGTGGAACAGGGCCTTCTTAGTGCTTGCCCTCAGGCTGTGGAGTTCCCGCTCTCCCAGCCTTTAGGCGAAAACTGGACTGCCCTTTTTTATCCAGGCTTTTGGCCAATGAATTGCCCCCGCTCTTTTTAATGACATTTTGTGATTGTTTTTATCTTCTTGTTAACTATCTTGGGGTCTTAAGACAAAGGGTGGTATAAAAAATATAGATCTATCCATCCACCCCCGGCATCTCCAGGTAGGGCTGGGTCAGAAAGACTCTTGCCTGAAACCTTGGAGAGCCGCTGCCAGTCAGCAGTATATAGACAACACAGAGATAGATGGGATCTGACTCGGCATAAGGCAGCTTTTTATGTTTCCATTCACACACAAACATGCTCTCATTGCACAACACGTTCTCATTCACAGAAAAACATATCTGAATAGATTAGTCATAATCCAGAAGAACGATTTCCCTAGAGTTACGTCTTCGCCTACAGCAACAAGTCCCCCCCCCCCCCTCAAAGTCCCCAATCCGCGGTTAAAACGCTCTCGGCTTTCTAGAGATTTTCAGCCAGGGTTAACCCCACCCATTCCTTCAGGCCACGCCTCTATCCCTCCTTGCATCTTCGGAACCTCAGGAACTTCTCGGGTAGTGCTGCTGCTGTTGCGTTCGTCGCCGATTGGAACCTTGCTTTGACCAATGAAAATCGCCTACCCCAGGGTCCTGAAAAGAAGGGGGCGGGTGTCGGAAGTGAGAGAGCAGCTCTATTGGAGGGATTGATAGATGGGGCGGTGCTTGAGCTTTGACTGTAGCCTTGCGTGGCAGCCGTTGCAAAGGATTCTTGTAGGGGAAAGGGGTCATGGCGGTGTCCGTGCCGGCTTTTTGGGCTGGGATGATGTTTCTGAGTTTGTTCCTGCGCGGTACCGAAAGCTCTCCGCGCAAGGCGGTGGCTGCTCGGCTAGCAGCGAAGTGGCAAGCGACCCCATTGCTGCTGGAGGCAAGGTGCGTGTGGTGCGGGGAAAGGGCTCCCGCTCCCTGCAAGAGTGAGGGACTTATGCCTCGAAATGATGACGGCCACTGGAGGGAAGCCGCAGGGAGCAATCGACTCCTTTGCCGCCGCCCCCAGCCTTTGGGTGGGAAAACCTTCCTTCACAATAGATCTTTCAGGGGGTAGACAGTAGGGCTGTAAACACGTCTTCTCCTAAACCGATCTGTCTCAAAAGTAATGGGTTGGGTTGGGGATAATGAATGAGAGAGGAAGCAGAGACACTTTTCTTGCCTTCCAAGGTGCGTAAGGGGAGCAAGGAGGAAGGGAACCCCAACACAGCTGTAGGCAAGGAACAGGATGGAGGCGATCATGTCCTTTTTCCACCTTAGCAAACCCCACAGAGGAGGTAAAGTGTGGGTAACAAGTAGCTTGAAGTTGTAATTCACAAATCAAACAGGTGCCCCTGCGCTGTATTTGTTTCAGCCGTTTTGTTGTATGTGTATATCACTTTAACTGGCTTGTGGCTCACTATTGTATTGAAGGGGCACCAAGTCACAAAATAACTCTATGTCAGCTTTCTTACATGTCCTGCAATCACAAGAGTGGCAGCAAACTGAGAATTCTGCCTCTAGCAGTCCCATGAATGCAATACTGTAGGATGTCAGAAGAGAGATGTAACCTAACATTATTGCATGGAATAATATATGTGGCTGACAACAAGTCCATACCTCAAGGTGTTTGATGCATATGACTTCAAAGTATTGATCAGTGTCACCACTTCTAGTGTCTCTGGTGCCAAGTAAATATTCTAAGTCCTCTGCTCAGGCTAAACTTTGTCACCAAAGAGAAGAAGATGAATCACTGTGGACTAAGTACTTTTAAACAAAGTGTTATGTTGTACTTAGACAGAGACTGTCTTTTCTATCATACTGATCAGTGGTGTTCAGTTTGGTGTCCTGTTGCTCCTCCCGCCACCCCAAAATAGATGCATCTGAATTCAAGCTATGTCTTAGCAATAAATAAACTAGTAAGTAACCAGTCTCTGTCTTCTGGGGTTGTGCTACTGACTTGTTTAAACTATAGAAGTCTGCTGTTAATTGAAGATATTGATTAGCTTTTTATGTTGATTACTGAGAATGCCATATTCTGAATAAATTAATAAAAGGAAGGGCAAATGACAACACACCCTAAATGTGCTCTCAGATGTATATTAATAGCTTAAAGGAGTGAGAGGAAAACTGAGATAGTTGGAAAAGCTGCTTATGAACACCTAAGCACAAAAACACATAACCTCTTGATTAGATCATACAATGACATTTTAAGGCACAACCCATTCATTGTTGAATTAAAAACCATCTTGTTAATGTTCACTTAGTCAGTCAGTGCAATGTCTGGGGTTAAAAGCTGCCAAAGGCCACTCAACCAGTGTTTTTCAGCAGTGAGGATTCAATATACATCTCTTACCCTCAAATATGTGAGGAAGAATGAAGTAATGGAACTTGTATGTCTTCTCATACTTGGTTTTCATCTACTCATTTTACAGTGCAGGCCTGCCTGCTGAGCTCATGGCTGACCGAATGCCTACTATAATTCCGAGTTAGTTTTATCAGACTTGTTAAATCTTATCTCTGTTGTGGACTTGAAAGGTGACCTTAGGTGTCTCCATTTAAACTCAGTTCACTATCTGCAAAATGATGCAACTGCCAGGTTGATGGTACAACTGCTACATAAAAGATTGATAACTGACTGCGAAATATACTTGTGGAGCCCCAGCCCATTAGCTGCAGAGGCTCTGTGGATTTCAGTTCTGTTGATTTCAGTGAAATTTCATATTGTTTTATCACAAATATTTATATACGGCTTTGCAAGAAGAACTTCTCCAAGAAGTTAACATAGGAGAAGAAAACAGAATATGGTTCCTTGTTCCAAATGAGCTTGCAATCTAAAAACAAAGACATCAGCAACAGCCGCTGTGATGAATAGGGACAGTTGCTTTCCCTGTGCTACATACAAGAGAGCCAGTACTATAAAAGATGCCTCTTTGTCTGTTTAGCAAACGTTAAGTTGCAATGTCTAAATTGTGGTGACACGCGCTATTTGGTTATAATCTGTAAGGTTTTTGTTCTTGAGAATTATTTTTCTAATATTTTTGGCGGTGTAAAAATATGATAAATTATTAATAATAATAATAAATACATAATAATAATATTTATATACCACTTTTCAGCAACAAAAAATTCTCAAAGCAGTTTGCCTTTAAATGGAAAACAAAATATTTTCTCACTTCCTCTGGTGATACGCCCATCCCGGGGTTGGGGACCTCCTAGTTAATGGGTGATCTGAGAGATGGGTCTGTGATCTGCATGTAGACCACATGGTGATATGCCTGCTGGTGCGAAGGTTGAGGACACCATGCAACATCTAGATAGGCTGTTAGGCAGTGCTGGGGAGGAGTCAGCTGTTGTAGTGCACATCAACACCAACAATGTTGCGAAATGTAATTGAGAAGCCAAATTTAGGCTGCTAGGTAGCATATTAAAATCCCAGGACCCCTAGCGTAGATTTTTTGAAGTGCTACTTGTTCTATGCGCAGGGCCAGTGAGACAGGCAGAGCTGCACGGTCTCAGTACATGGATGAGATGGTAGTGCCGGGAAGAGGGGTTTCGATTCGTTAGGCACTGGGATACATCTTGGGGCAAGCAAAGCCTGTACAAAAGAGACGGACTCCAATTGAACCAAGGTGGAACCAGACTGTTGGCACTTAAAATAAAAAAGATCGCAGAACAGCTTTTAAAATGATGCCGGGGAATTGCCGACACCAACTGGGAAGTATCTGGTTCACAAGCAAAACTCCCTAATGTACAAGTGTTTCAAATAAACCAGAAGGGGACAGAGTAGGACCAGAAGTTGAGAAGATGAAAGCACATGACAGCTGGTTAAAAAGATCAAATTATGGTAAGGGAGATAGCACACACAAACGCCAGGTAAGAGACTTGGCATATAGGTATTTATATACCAATGCCAGAAGCCTCTGAGCCAAGATGGGTGGGCTGAAGTACTTGGTTGCTAATGAAAACATAGATATAGTGGGCATAACGGGAACCTGGTGGAACAGTAAGAACCAATGGGACACTGTTATTCCTGGATGCAGACTCTACAGAAAGGAAAGGGAGGGGCAGATTTGGGGTGGAGTAGCACTCTATGTTAAAGAAGGGATAGAATCTAACAAGCTAGAAAACCTAGAAGGACCGGCATCCCGCACAGAAACATTACGTATGACAATACTAAGACTGAAAGGAAATGTGTTGATAGGGATGTGATATCGCCCCCCACCTCCGATCAAAACATAGAAAGTGACTTGGAGTTGGAATAGCAGATCAGAGGGGTGTCAAAGAGAGACAGCTGTAGTAGTGGGTTACTTCAATTATCCTCACTAGACTGGGCAAATTTACGTGTGGGTATTGACAGAGAGGCCAGATTTCTAGACATGCTAAATGACTGTGCCTTAGAGAGAGAAGATGACCTTGGACTTAATCCTGAGTTGTGCCCAGGAACTGGTGTGAGATGTCAGAGTTGTAGAACCTCTGGGGAACATCGTGAAATCCAGTTCAGCTGATATGTGAATCCAAAACAGATGCGTTGGACTTTAGAAGAGAAAACTTCTCAAAAATGAGGGGACTGGTAAAAAGGAAGAGGAAAGCGAAAGTCAAGGGGGTCAAATCATTCCAGAAAGCATGGAACTTATTCAAAACCACAATAACTGAAGCTTATGAAGCTCAGTTGGAATGTATACCGAGGCGGAGGAAAGGCACCAACAAGTTCAGGAAGATACCACCATGGCAAACAAGTAGATTCAGGGGAGCTATAAAAGGGAAGAAGACTTCCTTCAGAAAATGGAAGTGCTGCCCAAAGGAAGAGAACAGAAAGGAACATTAACTCTGGCAAAAGAAATGTAAGGAAACAATAAAAGATACAAAAAGAAAGTTTGAGGAGCATATAGCTAGAAGTGTTAAGAGGAATAAAAAAAAATTATTTAAATATATCAGAAGCAGAAAACCTGTCAGGGAAGCGGGTTGGACCCTTAGATGATGAGGATATAAAAGAACTACTACTTCTGGCAAAAGAACGACTACTTCTGATGAGGATGTGAAAGTAATTATTAAGGAGGATAAGAATGCAGAGAAAGTAAATGAGTTCTTTGCATCTGCCTTCAAGGCGGAAGATACTGACCATATCCCCATTCCAGAATTGAGCTTCTTGGGCATGGAGGCTGAAGAACTGGGCCAGTGATGAGAGAGGCTGTTCTAAACTTAACCTAAAGTTAACTTAACCTGAACCTTCTAAAGTTAACCCTGCTAACTTTTGTTTGTTTGTTTGTTTAAACTTCTGTACTGCCCAAATGTTCATCTCTGGATGGTTAACATAAAAACAATTAAAATACATATAAAGTTAAAACAATGCAACAATTTAAAAACAGCCATAAAATTAAAAACAGACAATTTTAAAAAGCTGGGAAAGCTTGGGTGAAAAGATGGGTTTTTAGGTGTTGCCAGAGATGGGGAGGATCGTATCTCAGCATGGAACACATTCCACAATCTTGGGGCAGTGACCGAGAAGGCCCGTCTCTGTGTAGCCACCAGACGAGTTGGTGGTAACTGGAGACGGACCTCTTCAGACGACCTCAATGGGCAGTGTGGGTCATAGTGAAGAAGTCGCTCTCTTAAATACCCAAGGCCTAAGCTGTTTAGGGCTTTGTAAGTTACAACTAGCACTTTGTATTTTGCCCGGAAACCTATTGGCAGCCAGTAAAGCTCCATCAGCAGAGTAGTAATGTGGTCTCTTCAAGATGATCCAGACACCAACCTGGCTGCCGCATTCTGAACCAACTGAAGTTTCTGGACTACGTACAAAGGCAGCCCCATGTAGAGCGCATTACAAAAGTCAAGTCTGGAGGTTAACAACAAATGTACCACTGTTTTGAGGTCTTTGATCTTAAAAAACGGGCGCAGCTGGCGTATCAGACGAAGCTGATAGAAAGCACCTCTGGCCACCGCCTCAACCTGAGAAATCAAGGAGAGGTGTGAATCCAGAAGTACTCCCAGACTGCAAGCCTGTTCCTTTTGGGGAAGTGTGACCCCATCTAGATCAAGATCGTCTAGGGAGTTCTGACCCTGCACAATAAGTACCTCTGTCTTATCTGGATTCAGCTTCAGTTTATTCTCCCTTATGCAGCCCATTACTGCTTCCAGGCAGGCATTTAGAGAGGATATGCCAGCTCCTGAAGAAGTTGGCATGGAGAAGTAGATCTGGGTGTCATCAGCGTACTGGTAATGCCCAGCTCCAAATCCCCTGATGTTTCAAGTGATGTCCCAGTGGTTTCAAGTAGATGTTAAAAATCATTCGAGAGAGTATGGAGCCTGGGATGCCATACTTGCTCAGAATCTGAGCCTCAGATCTTGAAGAGCAACAGTCTCCAATCAACACCATCTGGAATCTGTCTGAGAGTGAAGAGCAGAACCACTGTAAAATAGTGCCTCCCACCCCCAACAGCCTCAGATATTCCAGAAGGATACTATGGTCGATAGTATTGAAAGCCTCCAAGAGATCCAAAAGGACCAACAGAGTTACACTTGCTCTGTCAATTCCCAATTGGAGATCATCCATCAGGCCGACCAAGGCAGTCTCCATCCTATAGCCTGCCCGAAAACCAGTTTGAAATGAATCTAGATCATCAGTTTCCTCCAAGACCGTCTGGAGCTGAGAGGCCACCACCCTCTCAATTACCTTTCCCAGCCATGGGAGATTGGAAACTGGCCTATAACTGCTCAACTCTGAGGGATCTAATGCAGGCTTCTTTAGAAGAGGTCTAATGATTGTCTCCTTAAGACAAGGAGGCATCCTGCCCTCCCTCAGAGAAGCGTTTGTGATTTCCACCAGGCCGCCTACAATAGCCTCCCTGCTAGATAGAACAAGCCATGTTGGACAAGGGTCAAGAGAACAAGTGGTAGGTCTCACCGCTCCAAGCAGCTTGTCAACATCCTCAGGAGTCACAAACTGAAACCGATCCAGTCGAATTGCATAAGAGGGGTTGCTGGACACCTCCAGTTCAGATATCAAATTAACTGTGGAGTCTCCATCTAGATAGGCCCGAATCCGAGAGATTTTATCATTTAAAAACTCTTTAAACACATCACAGTGGGTAACTGATGACTCCAAATTCTGGTTCAAGGGAGGGGGGGCTTTTAATGTGGTGATTCTCTTTATTTAGCAGGGGAAGAGTAACTGGCCCTATCCACCCCCAGCGCTGTACCTCCAGTGACTGTTGCTGGTGTCTATCTTATGTTTCTTTTAGATTGTGAGCCCGTTGGGGACAGGGATCCATCTTATTTATGTATTATTTATCTGTGTAAACCGCCCTGAGCCATTTTTGGAAGGGCGGTATAGAAATCGAATTAATAATAATAATAATAAATAAATAAACTGTCTTAAAAAACAAAAAATCAACAAATTGCCAGGGCCAAATGGCATCCACTCAAGACTACTGAAGGAACTCAAATGTGAAATTGCTGATCTCCTAGCAAAAATATGTAACTTGTACCTATAATCAGGCTCTGTACCAGAGGATTGGAAAGTAGCCATTGTAACTCCCATTTTCAAAAAGAGATCCAGGGTGTATCCAGGAAACTACGGGCCAGTTAGCTTAACGTCTGTGCCAGGTAAATTGATGGAAAGCATACTTAAGGACAAAATTATTAAACATATAGAAGAATAGGCCTTGCTGAAGGAGAACCAGCATGGCTTCTGCAAGGGCAAGTCTTGCTTCACTAACTGTTTGGAGTTCTTTGAGGGTGTCAACAGGCATGTAGATAAAGATGATCCAGTTGACATAATATACTTGGACTAACAAAAAGCTTTTGACAGAGTTCCCCACCAAAGGCTCTTGAGTAAACTTAGCAGTCATCTGATAAGGGGACAGGTTCATGTGTGGATTGGTAACTGGTTGAAGGACATGAAACAGAGGATAGGAATAAATTTACAGTTTTCACAATGGAGGGAATTAAGAAATGGGGTCCCTCTGTACAGGGAACTGTACTAGGACCAGTGCCCTTATTCATAAATGATCTAGAAGTTGGGGTAAGTAGCAAAGTGGCCCTGAAGTATTTAGACAGTGAAATCCAAAACAGATTGTGAGGATCTCTCCAAACTGGGTGAATGGGCTACAAAATGGCAAATGTGGTTCAAGGTAAACAAGTGTAAAGTGATTAATATTGGGGCAAAACCCCTCAACTTCTAATATACACTGATGGGGTCTGAGCTGTCAATGCTGACCGAGAGAGATCTCAGGGTCATAGTGGACAGCTCATTGAAAGTCTCAATTCAGTGCACAGCAGCTGTGAAAAAGGCAAATTCCTTGCTAGGGATCATTGGGGACTGAAAATTAAAAATGCTAATATTATAATGCCCTTATGCACATCTATGGTGTGGCCACATGTGGAGTACTGTGTGCATTTCTGGTCACCATATCTTAAGAAGGACATTGTAGAATTGGAAAAGGTGCAGAAGAGAGCAACCAAGTTGATCAGGGGGCCTGGAGGACCTTCCATATGAGGCAAGGTTACAGAATCTGGGGCTTTTTAGTTTGGAAAAGAGGTGACTATGGGGAGACATGATAGAGGTGTATAAAGTTATGCATGGAGTAGAGAGAGTGGACAGAGAATTTTTTCTCCCTTTCTCACAACACTGGAACCAGGTTTCATCCCATGAAACTGATTGCCAGGAAATTTGAGACTCATAAAAGGAAGTACTTTTTCACACAGCATATAATTAATCTATGGAATTCTCTGTCACAGGATATGGTGATGGCAAACCACCTTAGATGGCTTTAAAGGGGGATTAGACAAATTCATGGAGGACAGGTCTATCAATGGTTACTAATCTGTTGGCTATAGACTACCTCCAGCCTCAGAGGCAAGATGCCTCTCAATACCAGTTGCAGGGGAGCAACAGCAGGAGAGAGGGCATGCCCTCACCTCTTTCCTGTGGGCTTCCCAGAGGCATCTGGTGGGCTACTGTGCAAAACAGGATGCTGGACTAGATAGGTCTTGGGCCTGATCCAGCAGGGGGTTTACAATTTAGAGACAAACCCGCAACAGCACTAGAGAGACACTTTGTTGGGCTCAACAGAGACAGTTGTTCTGCAAAATATAAGAGAACCACTGGTTGAAAGGTGCCTCTTGGCCATTTCTAGCACCATTATGTTCCTGTAACTCAGACAGTTTTCATTGCTACTTTGGTGTTCCTGTATCTCAGACAGTTTTCATTGCTACTTCGGTGTGAGCAGTGGATTGCAGTCTTATACATGCTTCTCTCCCCCCGCCCCAGCTAGCCAATAATGTGTGTGTCATGAACTGTACTAATAGATAACTCATTTTTTAACAGTGAATTCATTGCAGAAGAAAACAATGAACACTTTTGGCAGTTTTTAGAAACAGTGAAAGAACTATCAATATACAAGAAAGGAGGTAAGTGATCCCTTAGGCTAATTAGTCTGGTAATGTTCTTCTTTGAATGGTTTGCAAACTTTAAATCCACACTTTATTGTCCAATCTGCCTTTAGTAGCACTACACTTCCAGGTTCCTTCGTGTAAAAATGGAAACAGCTCAAGAGATGTTTGTGCCTGAGCTGGCAAGTCCAAACTGTGTCCATGTGGTAAAAAAGTAAATGACTGACAAGTTGTCACTGTCTAATGACATCCCCAAATCTGCTGAATGAAGTAACCCATCTTGCCATGCCTAAAAGGTTTATTCTGGCCCTACTTTTAAACTGGGTATTAACTTTTGTACTGTCCCCTTTATATTTCTTGTTGTTCCTCGTCCTTCCCTGCACCTTCTCCTTAGTTATCAGAGGTGTTTTCCATTTTGAATTTCTATTCCAGGAGATTTTGGAGATATTTCTATCCCACCCAGGGGCATAGCTACAATTGATCAAGGTGGGGGGAAATGTCCCTAGGCCTCTGAGGGAGAGATGGCCCATCAGCTGAAAAGAGCTTGCTCTTTGCTCTCCCCACTTGCTTCTCCGAAGAAGGAGATATGGAGGTTGTGTGGGGAATCAGTGGTGCATCTTTACTTTTTGTCCCAGAGCCCACTCCAACCTTACTACACCTCTGATTTCACATACGCCTTGGGGCAACTAAAAATTTGCAAAATGTTAAGCTGGTGGGCTGAGACAATCTAAAATGATCAAAGGTCATCCATGATTCTAGCCAAACTGAAAATGAATTCAAATAATTTTAAATTCCTTGTTCTGTCCAACCGGATAACCAGTTTACAATAGGAACCACAGCAGCAGACTTCACCAGCAAGGTGCTGTACAGTTCTCTTCTACATGAGTTTCAATGCTATAAATAACAGGTACAGGAATCTAAATAAAAATTGGTCCTACTAATAAGAGCTCAAAAACAGATATGTAATTTTAGGTGTACCTCAGATATATGTCTCAAATATATCCTAATATACATTATTAAGTACACTTCAGTACCGTTTATAATATTGTAATATCAATACAATAAAGGGGAAAGATCTCTCAGGCAAGACATACAGGTGAAACTCGAAAAATTAGAATATCGTGCAAAAGTTCATTAATTTCAGTAATGCAAATTAAAAGGTGAAACAGATATATGAGATAGACGCATTACATGCAAAGCGAGATAAGTCAAGCCTTAATTTGTTATAATTGTGATGATCATGGCGTACAGCTCATGAGAACCCCAAATCCACAATCCCAGAAAATTAGAATATTACATGAAACCAATAAAACAAGGATTGTAAATAGAACAATATCGGACCTCTAAAAAGTATAAGCATGCATATGTATTCAGTACTTGGTTTGGGCCCCTTTTGCAGCAATTACTGCCTCAATGCGGCGTGGCATGGATGCTATCAGCCTGTGGCACTGCTGAGGTGTTATGGAAGACCAGGATGCTTCATTAGCGGCCTTCAGCTCTTCTGCATTGTTTGGTCTCATGTCTCCCATCCTTCTCTTGGCAATGCCCCATAGATTCTCTATGGCGTTCAGGTCAGGTGAGTTTGCTGGCCAATCAAGCATAGTAATCCTATGGTCATTGAACCAGGTTTTGGTACTTTTGGCAGTGTGGGCAGGTGCCAAGTCCTGCTGGAAAATGAAGTCAGCATCCCCATACAGCTCGTCTGCAGAAGGAAGCATGAAGTGCTCCAAAATCTCCTGATAGACGGCTGCGTTGACCCTGGACTTAATGAAGCACGGTGGACCAACACCAGCAGATGACATGGCTCCCCAAATCAACACAGACTGTGGAAACTTCACACTGGACTTCAAGCATCTTGCATTGTGTGCCTCTCCATTCTTCCTCCAGACTCTGGGTCCTTGGTTTCCAAATGAGATGCAAAAGTTGCTCTCATCAGAAAAGAGGACTTTGGACCACTGAGCAACAGACCAGTTCTTTTTTTCTTGAGCCCAGGTAAGACGCTTCTGACGTTGTTTGTTGTTCAGGAGCAGCTTGACAAGAGGAATACGACATTTGAAGCCCATGTCCAGGATCCGTCTGTGTGTGGTGGCTCTTGATGCACTAACTCCAGCCTCAGTCCACTCCTTGTGAAAGTCCCCAACACTTTTGAATGGCCTTTTCCTGACAATCCTCTCCAGGCTGCGGTCATCCCTGCTGCTTGTGCACCTTTTTCTTCCACACTTTCCCCTTCCACGTAACTTTCTATTAATGTGCTTTGATACAGCACTTTGGGAACATCCAACTTCTTTTGCAATTACCTTTTGAGGCTTTCCCTCCTTATGGAGGGTGTCAATGATGGTTTTCTGCACAACTGTCAAGTCAGCAGTCTTTCCCATGATTGTGATTCCTAATGAACCAGACTGAGAGACCATTTAAAGGCTCAGGAACCCTTTGCAGGTGTTATGGATTGATTAGCTGATTGGAGTGGGACACCTGGAGCCTAGACTGTTGAATCTTTTCACAATATTCTAATTTTCTGGAATTGTGGATTTGGGGTTCTCATGAGCTGTACGCCATGATCATCACAATTATAACAAATTAAGGCTTGACTTATCTCGCTTTGCATGTAATGCGTCTATCTCATATATCAGTTTCACCTTTTAATTTGCATTACTGAAATTAATGAACTTTTGTACGATATTCTAATTTTTCTAGTTTCACCTGTATGTTAGTTCTATATGTCTCTGCGTTCAAATCGCACCCCTAAATTGCTTCAATCTCTTCATACTGGCTCTCTCCTCCAAAAGCCCACCAGCTTAACATATAAGTTAATACACTCTATCTCTCATTTAATGTTGATGGGATGGAAAAGGCTAGAAGATCCATGATTTGTTTAGGAAATTTCCTTTTGTTAAGTATTGGAGAATAACACATTACAAAACATACTTTATTAAACATATATGTTACAAGATTCAGTTATCCCACTTATTGAAAGTTTCAATAAATTTTGTTTCTTATTATTACTTATATAGGTCTTAATTTAGAAGTAGGACATTAGAGCAAGGGAACTTATATTCCCCTCCCTATAGAATACAGAATCTTATCAGTAATACCTAATATCATTTTTCGTGTCTGTGATGCTCAAACCACAGAGCATTGGAGATGTCTTGGCCTGTGTTCGAAATAATTGTATCATATCTACTTTATACATCATAGTTGGGTTGGCTCTCTCCTCTTCAGACCGTTTGATAGTGGGATGATCAATCATGCTGGGACAGACCTTTTCTTTTCTAATTTCCTCTTGTGGGGTTCAAGATTCTTTACTGATTGCTACTGATGTCTGATGCCTAGTTTAGGACCCTTTAGATTCAACTAACACTATTGTATTTTTTCTTCGTTTTGGTTTTGAAGGATAAGACTTCAAATGTATATAAACTTGTTTGGTCTTTTTGGAGTCTCAGAGATGTAACCTTTCTGTTTCCACTTGTAATACTAATAAAAGCATTTAAAAATTACAAAATAATAAAATGGTAAAACTATAAATAATTAGTAGAGAAGCAGACAAAAACAGTGAGCCTGTCGGTAAAAAACAAACTTTCAAACATTAATCATCCTATTACCATATTTTCACATATATAATTCGTGGGTTATACTTTTTTTGTTTCCTGTGAAGTGGGGTGCAGGGAATTAAATGAGTACGGGTTATGCAAAATTTATTTTCATTCCTCGCTCAGTCTTTCTGTCCCACCCCACCCCCCAATATCATCCCCGCTATTTCTCTTTCCTCTGCAGGAATGCTGAGCTGTACATTTCTTTTAAATGGGTGTTGTTGCTTTTGGTGCTGCCACCACTATGGTTCCATCTTCCCAAATGCCCACCCATTTGCTCTTTCCTTCACCTGCTATCAGAACTAGCTCTTTCAGCCCACCCCTCTGGTTTCCTCACAGAGTTGGCTTGTAGATTATCTGTGCCCGTATGGGAAACACCCAGGTGTGAGCTATGTCAAATTTAAAAACATAAATGCTAATTTCCCCACAGGGTATACTTGGGTGCAAGTTATAGCAGTGTGCAGAGTATATGTGTAAAAATACAGTAAAAGAAAAAACAAATGTCATAAAAAACCGCTTAATTCCCTTCAAAGCCCAATGGACTTTGGTACCTAAAAGATAGTAATGAAGGTGTTTCAGGCATATGGAATCAATTCCATAACTTGGTGCCACCACAGAAAAAGCCCTATCTGACAGTCATCTGCCTTACTTCAGAAGACAGGGAATACTAGGAGATGGGCCTCCAATGAAAACTGACAGGCAGGTTTGTGTGGGGAGAAAACCAACCCTTCGGATACCTCAGTCCCAACTACCACATTGAATTGAGCCTGGAAACACAGTAGCAGCTGGTAGAGATCTTTTAACTCTGGCATAATGTGTTTGTGGCAGTTGGTTCCAGTTAACAATTGGTAGCTGCCAGTTGTAGTTTGTGGGCTACAAACTATAGTTCGTAGTTTCTAAGGGCAGCTCAATGTATGACACCCAACAGTTGTCTAGCTTGTTAGTTAGAGATACCCTCACTTATTTGGCAAAGAAGAGCAACAGGGAGGAATCGTGTTTTACCTCACCACATCGAAGTTCCTGGTTTGTGCCAAAGAATACCATTGTTTTTGCATTTATAGCAACCAGAACCTGCATTCTAAGAATAGGGAAGCACATATAAAGGGTTCAGGAATAACAAGGGATAAACCAAAACAGAAATAAGATATCATATCAGCAGAGTTCCTCATTCCATCAGCAGAGGAACTCTGGACTGAACAGGATAATACCTAACGGAGCCTACTATGTGCCATTTTACAGTAGGGTAGAATAGTGGAGCATATAAATTTATGTTCATGTTGTGTAGTGCAAACCTTGGAATTTAGCAGGTCCCTTGCTATTTATTTATTTATTTATTTATTACACTTTTATAGCGCCCCACACTCGTGTCTCTGGGCGGTTCACAATATCTGAGCAGTGATTACAATGCTATCTGAGCAGTGATATCTGACCAGTGGTTACAGTGCTGTCAGATGATAAGGAGTAAATGTGCCTGTCATACTGCAAACCCTCATTAATCAAGGCGGGGGTGGGGGTGGGAATCAGTAAAATTATTCTAAATGCCAGGAGAAAGCCATGACCTCTTCTATCTGTCACTCTAAGATACCAGCCAGTTAGAAGTCTGGGTAGAGAAGGGGAGGTGATCTCCAAGTCAGACATGGGAACATGGGAAGCTGCCTTATACCAAGTCAGACTTGTTATTATCTACACTGACTGACCGTGGCTTTCCAAAGTTTCAGGCAGGAGGCTTTCCCAGCCTTACTTGGATATGCCAGAGATTGAACCAGAGACTTTCTGCATGAAAAGCAAATGCTCTACTGCTGATCAATGGCCTTGTAGACTCTAAAGTTGTCTCTACATAACAATGTCTCCTCCAAGTGAGGACTTGGGCCAGTGATTCACACATGCAGATTCACCATTCACTATCTTATATTTAGAATCTCATTACTCAAAGAACTGCTGCTGAATATGTTAATTGCTTTGACTGATGTAGGGCCAAATTAGAATGCCAGACACTGTCTGGAAAAAGCTAGGTATAATATTGTGACAAAGGAACCTGGGCAGACAGTGCATAGTACAGCCTACATATACTGTCATGGACTAAGCTCAGGAAATGTCTCTGCAGATCCTCACAGGATTTGACAGCAATGGGATGTTTCATACCTGTGAACCAGCTGCCTATTTTCTCCATTCTCATGGAGTGCCATGGTGTGAGCTGGCTCTGTGTGGATATGTGTGTGTGAACCAGCTTAAATCTCATTTAAGCACTTAGTAGTGAATTAAAAATGCAAATACATGTTTAATTTGTCTAAGCCTTAGGGTAGATTACAGTATGTTCCAAAAACTGAAATATAGTCGACTAAAACACTTTATCACCACCAAATGGCTGTGCACTTAGTGTAGTCTGTGCAGAATAAGTTAGAAACAGCAATCATTAAACACTTCGTTGTGGTGCTGTGAGGGTTCTTATTTTAATCTTCAGTCCTTAAGGACTTGCCCAGGTGCTCCATCAGGTTTGCAGCCCTAATTGCTGTTTGTTAAAGCAAAATTATATACATAACAACTCAGTGGAACAAGAGCCTGTTTTCGACTCTTTGTTTATCTGTACTCTTTGTACTACTTTCCCCGCTCCTCTACATAACGTTGTGCTATAAGCTTCCATTTTTCCCTTTGCCTTTTCTTCAGCACAGCAATTTGTTTGCAGCATTCTGACATCTGTCATCACTTATTCTGTTTTTCATCTGGTATAATAATTAGTCATAATATAAAAGAATATTACCTGTCATTTCTTCAAACCTCTCTGCCACTGATTCAGAGATGCCAGGCTGGGAGGAAAGCAAGTGTGAGATTTTGCAGAAGTGCATCTTAAGATATGTAACAGTCGCTGTTACAAATCTTCTCCCCACCCCCCTCAGAAATACTGGTGGTGACTTTGTAACTGGTACAGTCATATCCATGTCTGTTTTCTTACTTCAAGGTCTGTTCCTGTGTCTTCTCCGCTCTGGAGTCCATGTGGGGCCAAACAAGCTAACCCCATAACCCCATCTGGTTCTTGGGCAATTGGCTTTAGTGAAGTAAAACTTTAACACATCTTATATTTTAGCAGTGTTTATAATTTGTAAAACTCCACTTTTGCATGTGTGTTATATAGACACAAATCAAATTTTGGTATATATTATGTAAACTGCCTAGAGATGCATATGTTGGACAGTAAAGAAATATGCAAAATAAATTTATTTTTTAATTTGGTAGATATGCTATCTTGAGCTCCTTGGATGGAAGGCAAGAAATAAATTAAATGTTTGTTTGACTGAATTCATTAATAATTGTGGCCACATAGTAATATTGGACATATTTATTTTTTGTATACAGTTTCTGAACAATCTTATTACAACTTAATATTGAAGAAAGCAGGACAGTTCCTGTCAGATTTACAGATTAATCTGTTGAAGTTTTCTCTTTCCTTACGAGCCTACTCTCCAGCTATTCAAATGTTTCAGCAGGTGTGTAAAATCGACTAGTGCTTGCTAGGAATTTGTGTGTGTGAAAGATACCTGTGCTATTTGGCTACAATTCACAAACTACTTGGTAACTGCTTTACATATATCAGCCCCAAGCAGAAGTTGCTTTAAATGGTTTCCAGTGGTGACTGGCTTCCTACAGCAAAGCCATTCATGTGCAGATGCTTGCAAAATAGATTAGAAGACTTTCTCCATACTTCCACAGACCCTACTACATCCAAAGTGTTTTGCAGTTATGTGGAGAAAATCCCTGATCTGTTGGGATGCTTTTCAGACAGCAGGATTTACTGTGGGTTTACTGCAAGGCTTTTCTGCGAGTTCGGGGCATTATGGATACTCTGATGCAAAAAGAGGATTTTTTTTTTTAAACCCCAGACATAAATTGGGCTAGGTTCCAGTATGGAGGGGAAAACCCGAAGCGTGTGTGAAATGCTCTCTGAAATATCATATGGACTTTGGGGTAAATCTGGCCGATATGTGAACACACACCCAAAGTTAAGTCGCTGTCTGAAAAAGCTCCTTTGAACTACTACTGTTTGTTATGTGGTAACAGCTAGGGATGTGCAAACAGGTTTGACGTCGAACATATTCGAGTTTGAACTGGTTTGGTTTGAGAGTTCGGGGTTGAACTGAACCATTCCCAATTCAGTCTGACCTCAGGCCGTTGAGGAGGTTCACAAGTCGTTCATTCATATATATATATATATATATATATATATATATATATATATATATATATATATAAAATTATCACCCTCTCCTCCCCCACTGAGCTTCCTTGTGACAAAAATCGCCTGGTTTGGGTGTTTGGCCCTTTCTGGGCCTTTCCCCCATTGTGGTGACCATTTTGGAGGCCACCACGCATGCACTATGGGCCTCTACATCTCTGAATGGCCGGGTCATGACCCAGGCCATGCAGATGCCCATTACGCATGCGCGGCAGCCTCCAAAATGGCCACCACGATGGGGGAAAGGCTCGGAAAGGGCTGAAGAATGCCAACTGGGCAATTTTTGATGTGAGGAGGGCCAGCGGGGGGGGGGAGGTGAAACTCCAGAAACCGCTCCCCCCATGGCCTCAGAGAAGTCCCCCGGAGAGGGTAAGTACTAAACTGACTCTTGAACACACCCAGACCAAACTGGGGGGTGGGTCAATGGGAGGCAAAACCAAACTGTCCTGGCCCTGTCCGGTTCGAACTCGAACTGACCCAGGCCAGACGGTTTTTTGCACACCCCTAGTGACAGCCACCAGATGGAGCAATTTAAAGTAGCCTCAACATGGTGTCTGCCTTGTGAACACCAGCTCTTATTCTGGAAAAGTGCTGTAGTCTTTTGCAGGAGTAGTCGGGAGAAAATGTGTTTTTGGTTTGCATCATCTGGCCTGTTAATATGCTATCCAGCCTCAACAGTTTATCCAGGATGATGCTGGAAGCAGGCCTCAGGGGGTCTCCTTTCTTCCATACTGTAAGCTGGAGCACATAAGGGATCTAGGGGAACCCATGTTATAATAAACCCAGGATTTCCCAGTTTACTTGTTAGGTTTCACCTGCTGGAAAGGAATGGAGGCTGAAATGTGGAGCTTAAGAATTGCTCTCAGTCTCTCCTTGCACAGGCTCCAGGGGGTAATCTAGCTGGAAGCTTCTCCAACTTACTTCTGATCATGAGCACCAGCCTAGTATATAAAACTACTTCTCTTGCTCAGGATGATCCGAGAGTAGAAAATCACTTTTTATTCTCTGATAGTCATCTTGCCCTCTAATCCCTACAGAGCACTGTGCCTGTCTTTCCTGTAGTTTCTGGATAGCTATTACTAGAGAAATCTGTAGCAGCTGGGTGGAGAACAAATAAAATGTGCTAGAAGGAACAACAGCTCATCTGGCTTGACAGAAAGTGTTGTGCATTAAACCTACACAGATGTGGAGAAGAAATCTACATTCCATTGATGTTGACACCAGAACTCAAGCAAATCATAATGGGTGTGGATTGCATTAAAGACATGTTTGGAAATAAGTGAATTGATGTCATTGTCTCAGAAACCAGTCAGCAATGTATAAAATCAGCTTTTTGAGGGCTGTACCCTATAAAAAATTTAGTAGTATATTTCTGTCATGCAAGATAGCAGAGAGAAGGCAAATTCTTCCTCGAAAGCTCACAGCCAAAGTGTACCGAGATGCTTGCTTATAGTAATCTCCAGGACTGTGTTCTCTTCTCAGCTGACCCGGGGAAGTGGGAAATGCATATAAGTAAGACCCCTTTTGCCAATTATTGTCAAAAATGTTTGTTAAGCTATGCGAAACCAAAAAAACTATCATCTCAGATGTCCAAATCATTGTTGGTGGGAATTCTAAGAAACCAATATGGGATGTTATTTTTAGCGGTTTAATCTTTTCATTATTTTCTCCTCACATAATCACTGCTTAGATGCACAATGTGATAGCAACTGATGAGTTGTTTTAATCAAAGGAAGGTGCATCACTTTTAGGATGAAATGCAATTAAGCCAGTTGGGTTGAGTGTAATTGTTGAAACGTTAGATTGCAGCTGATGAGCCGCCTCCGAAAGGTTGCAGTGCATTTGTGGTTATCCATGGGAAGAGCACCTGCAAGACTAATGAAATTAAGAAGCTTTTGAAGAAGGCTGCTGGAAGGTAATTGTAATGAGCTGTATTGAGTGATCACTCTCTCGCTTTTCCCCATTAGGAAAAATAAAAGTGATATAGTAGAATAACTGCCTTTGTTCTTATCATGTGAACTTGTATGTTAAGGTCAATGATGCACATTAGTCAAAGAAGCCACTTCATGTTCCTTGTGCTATTGTAAGATTCCACAGTCATGCCATTTCTTTTTGGGTCAAAAAATATCTCCAACCCTGTTGTAGGCCTCCACTGCAACTGATGAGCAGAATGAGTTTTCTGCCACATTCTCTCAATGATAGAAAATCATTGGAGCCTTCCTTTCCTTGATATCATCCCTTTCCAAGCCCCGCCCACTTCAGATACAGCCTTTCAATTGAGTTCAGAAAATACCAACTCACTTGACCAGACATCATTCATGGCCTAAAAGAAAAACAATTAACTTTTGTACAACTTCCCTTTCTGTCCATCTGGAGGCAATCTTTGCTCATCAGTAGTGACTAGGGAAATGGTTATCGATGGGTCTGTTTCCATAGCAGTTTTGGCATCTGTATCTGTTTTGGCATCTCCAAGGGTTAGATATGTTATTTGGGAGATGAAATAATGTGGGAGATGAATTTTCTCCATGTTGAAATCCCTAAAAAGGTTTTTGAGGAAAGGGAAAAATTCCAAGTAAACTAAGCAGTGTTCCCTGACCACTTATCAGGTGTACACATACCCCTTGTGGCTTTTGCTCAGTCTATACTACTTTCTTGTTCTCTGTGTGCGCTAGCATTTGTACGCAACGCTAACTCCAAGGGTTAGATATGCTCTTTCAGCCCTTTTATCCCCACAGTTCAAACTTGCACACCCCATCTCGGTTGTTGGCAGTGTACAGAGCTGATGAGGTACAGCTTAGATTCTAAGAGTCTTCATGGTTAGATTTCCTTGATTGGACCCCAAGGTGTTCTAGGGGAAATGGTACCCAGTTTTCCTTGAAAATTTCAATTATTTTGGTTGAATGGAAGCATTCTATACTGGTCTCAAAATGAGTCCTGGACTTACAGGCGAACCTTGCCATTTGCAGACCTGATGAGGTTCCATGTATCCATGGTTGGGTAACTGACACCCAACCTCTGCATATGCAGGGGAAATGTGTTAGGGTTAATTTCTGTATACCTGTGGTTTCGGGGTGGCCAGAAATGACTTCAGAGGTCATTTCTGGCCACCATTTTAAGGAAAGGGCCATTTTGTGGCTCATTTGTTTTTTAAAAAAATTCCCCATGGAAAATCATGGGGAAATGTCAGATTTTGGACTTTGGGGGGCCATTGAGGGACAGATGCAGGGGTCTGGGCACATTATGCATGGTGGGGCACATTATTTCCATCCTTTATTGCAGGCTTTTTTCACTATTTTGCAGCCTCCGGGAACCTAATCCCCCCCCCGGCATTCCCATTGACTTAATGCCTTGTTATCCGTGGTTCCATTATCTGCAGTTGTAAGAGAGAACAGAACCCTAGCAGATAACAGGGTTCACCTGTACTGCTTTTCTTGTCTTGCTCCTTGTGGATATCGTACTTACAGAAGCTAACATGGAAACTGGAGGACTAAATACTACATGTAAATAGTGTAGAACTGCAAAGTCATTAAATAGTTAACGGAGCTTTGTTGCATTCCTATACATGCTTTACCTGCATTGAAAGCTACACTAATTTTGGATTAGCTATACAGTGTTACTTTGATCTAGACTTCACTAGAATGCAGATCCTATTTTTCTATAGCTCACTATTTAGCATTTATATCTCAGGCATGGTGAAAGAATTGCTACTGTGGCATAAGACTTGAAAACAAAGCCTGAATCCAACTGGAGTTTGAACGGCTCAAATCTTCTTTACTGATTGCATTGTACTTGGTCCAATAGCTATAATGAAAAGTAAGCAATAAGAAGTCTGCGTGTTACAGGATAATTAAAATATACTAGCCCTGAGTGCTTTGTGCTTGCTCTTGTGTAGCTTTTATCTTTATAAAATTGCCCTGTGGCAGAAGTTGAATTTCGTCTTTAATTTCAAACTGGTGCTCAGCTACCTCTGTAACCCTTTATAGCAATTGTGATGTCCTTTCCATGTTTTACCTGTTTTGTCGATTGCTCAATAACCAGGAAAAAGAGTCGTGTCTCTTCCCTTCTGCCACACTCATTCAAGCATCTTTCATTCTGAGCTGAAAAGTTATTTGTTCTTAATCCAAGGCCCAAGCCGTATCTGTTCAAAGGAGACCATAAATTCCCTACGCTCAGTGAGGCTGCCCCAATAGTGATCCTTTATGCTGAAATGGGTACAAAAGACTTTGCCACGTTTCACAAAGTTTTGTCTGAAAAAGCACAAAAGGAGGAAATTGTTTACGTTCTCCGACACTTTATCAAGGTAGGTATGTGCAAAAGTGATATTTGGTTGGTTGGTTTTTTTAACCTTTTATATCCTGCTCTTCCTCCAAGGAGCCCAGAGCGGTGTACTACATACTTAGGTTTCTCTTCACAACAACCCTGTGAAGTAGGTTAGGTGAGAGAGAAGCAACTGGCCCAGAGTCACCCAGCAAGTATCATGGCTGAATGGGGATTTGAACTCAGGTCTCCCCGGCCCTAGTCCAGCACTCTAACAAGTACACCACACTGGCTGGACCACGACACCATGTTGGCTCATGCATTTTATGATGATGGTTGGAAGCAGACTACTATACACTATGGGTCACATTGTAACTCATCTCAAAACCCTAAATCCATGTAGCCTAATATTTTTGAAGTTGTTCAGCTTCTTACTTTTCAATGTTGTTAAAATTTTAAAAATAAATTTGAAGCACTCACCAGTTTGGAACAGGTTTACTTTTTATTCAGCAATCGGGTAGAATACTGCCCACACATGTTGTCATCTCCACAAGTAATGGTTATACTTTTTTTTGTTAAATGCAAGTTAAAGATTTAGGAAAGGGGCTTGGAATATCCCTGAGTGGGACCTTGCCCCTATAGTCCCACTGCGGCTATGCCCCTGTATGATAGTACTATCTCCATTTAGTACATTCAATCAAATATATTGACACTACCAAAAATGGTGGAAAAGAGAAGTTGGGAAGACTAATCTGATCCATCTGGTGCCTCTTTTTTTCCAAATCTAGCAACCATTTATGCCAATAACATTCTAGAAACATTAGACCTTTCCTGCATCCTTACAAAGACAGTACCCAAACATAACCAATATGAGTTTAGCAGACACGTGACATTTCTGAAAATCTACTCCCCACCCTGCCATGTAAGGCAAGTAGCATTGCCAAGTGCTATATGTTCCAAGATCGAACATAAATAAAACTTGGTATCCTCATTATCAGATTGTCAGAAATGATAAGGCTATTTGGGAAAGTTTCCCAAATTCCGGATACCTGGAGCACAGATTTCTGAACTATAATTGGAGATGTGTTTCACTCTTATGAACACACACACACACACACACACACACACACACACACACACACACTCTTTCTTAGTCACCTTCAAGAACAATGAGCAAGCATCCAAGGGTAGCTCATTCTTTCTTTTGCCCAGTCAGTTGGGAATAAGAATGAGTCAGGGATTCCTCTGTGCCTGCTGGGCTGGCTATAGCATGGACTATATCAGGGAAGCCTGCCAAGTCCTTTGTCTTAGAATGATGTTGCTGCCCTTCAATAGTAGATTGAGGGACATAAGAATAGCCCTGCTGGATCAGGCCCAAGGCCCATGTAGTCCAGCATCCTGTTTCACCCAGTGGCCCACCAGATGCTGCTGGAATCCACAGGCAGGAGTTGAGGGCATGCCCTCTCTCCTGCTGTTACTCCCCTGCAACTGGTACTCAGAGGCACCCTGCAGAGGAATCAGTGCTGCATGGGACCTCCTAGTTCTGCGGGACATTGAATAGATACATCCAGTGTGCTGACTGACTTCAGCCTCTCCCTCCTGGTGCCTTAATGTTCCACAACTCACAACTTGGGGTTGCTGAACTATGGCATTATTGGCATTTTGGTGCCTAGCATCTATGATCACCTGGCAGCACTTATCACATATTTAGCATCAACAGGTTGGTCTGTATCATTCAACATCTGACTCAAAAGTCCTGGATTTTCCACCTGGTTCTGGTATCATTCATGCCATCTGGGACTTCTACTTGATCCTAAATACTTTCCCCCTCTAATTTCTTAGTTGAAAGCTCTTTCAGTGTCCTTGAGGTCACTGGAAGCTATCTTCAAAACATAACACTGCGATTAAAAATGGAATAACTGGTTCCAAATTATCTATGTGGGCATACAGTCAGTTGCAGGGAAAACTGACGTAATTTGGAAGCAAGTAACTGGGGAGTTAATTTATTGAAGACTAAGATTCCTCCCCCCCCACCGCCTTTTTTATTGTTGAGGTTCACATGATATGGCCATATGTGGTACTATACCAGTAATAAGCTGAACAATCAATGTGAGTTGTTTTTCCTCTTGAACATTCTGCTGAATTAAATATTCTGAAGCTTGGAAATAACTGGCTTAGTGAAGCACTTTTCCTTCAGAGTGTTCTCTGTGTCCGGCCTCACTCCACTTACACATACTGTGTGATTTAAAATATCCAACATACAACAGTTCTCTGTGTCCGGCCTCACTCCACTTACACATACTGTGTGATTTAAAATATCCAACATACTTCAGTTAAAATTTAATTATTGGTACCCTGGCATTCAGTTATGAAGTTGGTGTTAAGTGATACTGGCTTTTGTGTTCACTGTCACCTAGTCTGAACACAAAAACTTTGTACATTACAGCCTAAATTAAATGATCACAGATAACGTGGCCAGAGATGCCTATTTTGTCCAAACTGAGGGAGGTGGGAGGGGAAATTCAGATCCAAACTTAAAGCCAATAGGAAAAGAAGGGATTAACACTCATTGGACTCTTGTTGATTCTAGAAACTGAATGATCGGACTCCATAGTTCTAGTCCAGTCAAATGCCTACTGCAATTTAATGGTCAGCAATTTTAATGGTTGCTTGTTACAGTGATGGAAAAAGCCCAGTCCTCTGCATGTTTACTTGGCAGACAGACTGATTTTGATGAGATTTACTCTGAAGTAAACCTAACTTTATCCATTGGTTAGAAATAGCAACTCTAAACATTCTCTTCCTTTTCCTTTCTTTTCAAAATGATGTACCAGAAGCCCGGCTCTGAGAAGATGTATTTGTCTGGATATGGTGTGGAACTTGCAATAAAGAGTACAGAATACAAAGCGGTGGATGACTCTCAGACTAAAGGTGCATTTTTTCCCCTGTGTGTGGTGTTATTGGATACATTATTATCACAAAATATTTGGCAGTGTCTAGAATGTTGAAGGCAGTAATGTTCTGCATGGCCCCATTGAAGTTAATGGAATATGTCTTATTGGGTCAGTAATTCACTCAGTATTTGTTTTCTTGACACACACTGTTGGTTGTGATTGCATTTTGTGGGATATGGCAAAAGTAGCCACAGGCACTGAGAATCAATACAGAAATGTACATTTGTAATTTTTTTTGTAGATGGAAGCCTTTGTGGAATGGAAAAGACCTATTTTCTAACACTGCACACCAAACATGATCTTCCTCCTTTGTCATCTGTTTAAGGACTGTCTAATTTCTCCTCTCAACCCCCCCCCCCATTTTAGGAAGTATAAGTTAGGTTATTTTGATAGGAAAAATGTATCATTGTAATAACTTCTGGAAATCAAACATATTATCACTTTGTATATGTGTCATGTTTAGCTACAAGTAATGAAACAGGGAGAGAAGATAATGAGGAAAATGAGGTCCAGGGATTTCTCTTTGACACATTGAAGTGAGTTAATTTCAATCATAATTCAACACTTGCGTGCTTGGTTTTATAAAGTTGCATTCTAATGCTTTAAAAGAAATCCTTGGGATGGGGGGAGGATCAGCTTTTGAAACTAGACCTGTTTTATGAAATTAATTTGAATGAGTACCATATCTACAAATGCCATGAAATAAGGAATACAGTTGCTGTTTCTTACCTTTTGATCATTTTACAAATGTTTAAGATGAAGCTTCTGTTAAAGTACTGTATGGCAATAAATAGATTTTTCCAGTTTGTTTTTCAAAATCCACTTTTAGAATTTCTACAATCTGATGACATTCTGCCTAATGAAGTGCCAATGCAGCAGTGTTGCTGCATTCCAGGCTAGGACTGCACCAGTGCACCTTGGGGCTCAAGGGCATATTTTTGAGTGGCACGGGCAAGGAAGGAGAGATTGTTGATTTCCTTGTATGCGCTGGTGCAGCCTTAGTCTGGAACGCAATGTTGGTGCTTCCTTAGGCAGCATGTCAGCCTTTATATTTGATCATAGCTAGATTGCTTTCATAAATGCAGCCTTTATTTTCAATAAACATAAAAAGATGATGAGACGGTTCGGATGATATCGGTCCCAGCTGGTATTTATTGCATGGGTGGTGGAGGGGGCGAACAGTTCTTCTGAACCACCACTCATCACGTAACCCAAATACTAGTTTAAACTAGTATTTGGCTGGGTTGTAAAGCAACAGTTCAGAACAGCCATCACACACACACACAAACACACACACACACACACACACACACACACACACACACACACACACACTCACTCTAAAGAAATGCACCAGGAGGATGTCAGGATATCTGGGGAAGACTTCAGAACAGACCTGTTTGTGGCATCTCCCTTCTTCGTTCCATGGGCCAGTTTGTGGGGGTGGGGAAATTATTGTTCAAATAACTGTTCAAAGTGTGTAGTTTAAAAGAGCCTTGAGCACAAAGAGGCTTTATGCAGACTAACCCTAACCCTTCATGAAACTCCTCGTCCTTGTGTGCTCACACTGTTGTGCAAGAGGACTAGGAGTCTAGAGCACCCCCTGTGCTCCAGAAGCATTTAGTAAGATTGGAAACCCAATGCTGACCCTTCACAATGTCTTTCTGATCTTACAAAGTGCTTCTGGAACACAGGGAGTGCTCTGGACTCCTAGCCCCCTTGCACAACAGTGTGAGCACTAGAGGACGGGGAGTTTCATGAAGGGTGCTGCTGCATGGCCTTACACCCTGCTTACACATGCGCTATGTTAGGATGTTGGCCACTGCTGTTAACTCAAGATTGAAAAGCTCCCCAAATATCTCAAGTCTGGCCTCTCCTAGGGAAAGGTAGTTGTTCAACTGCTGAACTGCCTCTAAGGATACCTCTGAAGTTTCTCACTGTATGACTTGTCACACAAGTCGTAAAATTAAAGGAATGCTATGTTGCAATTGGCAGTCTCTGATAGTATGAGGGGGTTTTTAAGTGTAGAAGTCTATAGTAACAACAAGAGGGAGTCCTGTGGAATCTAAGAGGACTGGTGTGGGCATAACATTACTGACCGGCTGAGTATAGTCAGGAAAGTGGGAATATGCTGCAAGCTCACTTTCTCTCTCCTGTTACATGACTCCCCCCGCCTTCTGCCCCGCCTCACCACCTTACCTTCCATGGGTTGCTTAACCATGGTGTAGGGTCTCTCTGTGTGTATCTGCATAAGTTGTACTATCCACAGTTAATGGTGACTGAAATTCCCCTCATTGCATGCTTCAAATTTTGGGTTTAGAATTCTGGTTATGAGGGACCATTTGTGTGTTCTGAGACCTTTTGAATTGTGACTTACTACAAGTGCTATGTAACGTTGTCTGTTTTTCAATCCAGTCAGAACTATCCTGACCTCAAAGACAATTTGAAAGAGTTGAGAAAATACTTGATTGAAAGCACTGATGATACCGAGCCTTTGAAAGTCTGGGAATTACAAGGTATTCATCTTTATACTGTATCATAGTGTAAACTGCGAAATCTGATGTGGAAGTCAGTGCCAATAATATTGAAGTCTCCGTAATAGCTGCAATTCTTGTATGTGGAAGGGTTTTCTGCTCTCTGAAAGGGAAGTGCTACTCAGAGAAATATTTCTATGTATAGAGAAAAATATTCACAGAAAAATATTTCTATGCATACAGAGCTTTTTTATCTCTCATAAAAACAAAAACAAAATAGGAAGCCCTTGCTCACATAGGTTCTAGATTGGTAATTTTGTATTTGAATTCATCATGGTTTTCTTTGTGACATTGCTCAAGAAGTTTATATAGGTAAAGTTGTGCCGTCAAGTCGGTGTCAACTCCTGGCGACCCCAGAGCCCTGTGGTTTTCTTTGGTAGAATGCCGGAGGGGTTTACCCTTGCCATCTCCCACGCAGTATGAGATGATGCCTTTCAGCATCTTCCTGTATTGCTGCTGCCCAATATATCCCATAGTCTGGGAAACATATCAGCGGGGATTTGAACCAGCAGCCTCTTGCTCCCTAGGCAAGTTACTGCCCCACTGCATACCAGATCTCTATTTTTAGAGAATCTGTTTTCAGGTGTTCTTTCAGTAACAATGGGAATTTGCTTGCTTACCACACTGAAAGCCTTAAGGGATGTTCTAGATGTTAGGCCTAGTTACTCTTACCTTCCTTTTTCATACTAGGCCTGTTATGTCAGCACATGGAGCCAAGATTAAACCTTGGTTTTGCTTATTGTCTCTCAGTCTCAGGAGCATGCACTTCTTCTCTTCTCCCTCCACTCCCCTCCCCTGCCCATCTGCGTGTCAAAAGAGTTCTTTTTCCAGTTGTGGTTAGAAACAAGCCAGGATTGGTTGTGACATCTGAACCAACTCTTTCTGGCTTATTCTAACTAAAGCACTTGAATAAATGGCAATTGGAAGCTAACTTCAAACCTTGTGTTCAGTGATTTATTCCAAGAACTTGGCTCAAAATAAGCTATGATTGGTGCCATCGTTGCAACGGATCCTTGTTTTCAACCACAGCTAGAAGTAGAATTCTCCCAATTTGCTTTTGGGGGTGGGGCTGATGCTTGTGAGCCTGAGCCAAGGTTTAATCTTGGTTCAGCATGACTTCTGAACCAATCCAATGTATATGTAATAGTCTGAGTGAATAGAGCATCATGGTCAACAGACTGAGCTGTGAAGAGAGCTGATCTTGTGGTAGCAAGCATGACTTGTCCCCTTAGCTAAGCAGGGTCTGCCCTGGTTGCATATGAAAGGGAGACTAGAAGTGTGAGCACTGTAAGATATTCCCCTCAGGGGATGGAGCCGCTCTGGGAAGAGCATTTAGGTTCCAAGTTCCTTCCATGGCGTCTCTAAGATAGGGCTAAGAGAGATTCCTGCCTGTAACCTTGGAGAAGCCACTTCCAGTCTGTATAGACAATACTGAGCAAGATGGGCCTATGATCTGACTCAGTATATGGCAGTTTCCTATTTTCCTAATCAAGACTTCCCTGGTTCAAATCTCTCATATGCCATGAATTCAGTAGATGGCCCTAGGTTTCCCTCTCAACCTCAGATGCAATGTAGGGATAACAACACTGGCTTGCCTTACAAGATTGTTGCGTTATCTTTACATAGTTCTTGCATGGGAAGTGCTTTCCACACTCAAAAAGTGCTGGGCAAATGCTGAATGTTGTTGTAAGCCTACTCATGTCTTAACCTAATGAAGTCTGAGTTTTCCAGCCACCTTTCCCGCATCTAACTGCTGCTGGTGGAGATGGGGAAGAAGGGGGAGTTGAGCTAGTTTTTTCAGCAGCAGCCATGTTTTTATCATAACTCCCAATTAGACTCTAAAGTGACCTATGGTTGGATCTCTGTGCTTTTCTTATGGTTCGGGATATGTCCAGAAAGCAAATCTTAATATACGGTCAGACTAAAAACATATTATTCTGACAATGAGGCCAGGACAAAGCACTGAGAATTGCCAATTATTCTTCTTTGATTATTTTTTTAGCTTTAGTAAAATTTTAGATTTTACTGGTATACTACAGTATCAGGTGGGAAAAAATGCTCTCTCAGCTCTTCAGAGAGGATGAGGAAAGAAAATATGTGAACTCTTAATATATTGATGACCTACAGGAGGATATTCTGTGGCTGAAATCACTATAGTACCATTTATCTTCACCGTTTCTATTAATGTGGCACAGGAGTAGGCCATGAAGTGTTATCATTGTAAAATAAAAGTCATAATACTACTTAAAAAGCTATTTTGTCACATCTGTGATATGTTGAGGCTGAGGGAAATTGACCGTGAAGCTTGCAGAAGATTAGGCCTTTTTCATAATACTGTGAAGGTTGTATGATGTGATGCCTTTCTCCCTTCCAACATTATTAACTGTTTCTGACATGCTTTATATTCCATACAAGAGATATTTTTTGACTAAAAAGTGGGAAACAAGGAAGCGGGTGTATTGAACAAGCCCAAACTTATTGGCCTCTCTGGTTGATCGTAATCAACCGAAGTGCCATTGTTTCCCGTGATTAACTTGATCTGGACTGGGGTACACAGCCTTGTGCCATTCATGACTTCTAAACCTACATTCTGTTGGATGAGTTTATAAACTTCCTGGAGTCTATGTGAAATAGAATTAAAAACCATACATACTTCTCAAGGATTTATTAAAACTTTTTTGTATTTGAGGGTAACTATAATATTATGGCTGTGTGGACTTGGGTTTTTTTTTAAAGCTATAAAGGAAATCTGAATTTTGTGCTAAGAAAAGCTGAATTCTGCAACCTATATATGAAAAGTAAATATGGATTTTTGCTTAACTGGTCCATTTGTGCCATTTTACTATAGATAGATAGATAGATAGATTGATCTATTCATGGGAAACTATACAGGACACAGAAGCTTTTCCTCAATCCCTGGAAAACCTGTTCAGGCACCCTGCTAGCTTTCAAGATTCCAGCAGCATTTGCCCACACAACTTCAAGCATATTTTAACCATCATGTGCTTCTCTGAGGAAAGGCAGGATGCCTCCTTGTTTTAAGGAGGCAATTGTTAGAATTGATTGATTGATTGATCGATTACGTGCCGTCAAGTTGGTGTCGACTCTTAGCAACCACATAGATAGATTTTCTCCAGCATGATCTGTCTTCAGCTTGGCCTTTAAGGTCTCTCAGTAGTGCATTCATTTCTGTTGTAATCAAGTTCATCCACCTTGCTGCTGGTCGTCATCCTCTTCTCTTTTCTTCAACTTTTCCCAACATTATGGATTTCTCAAGGGAACTGGATCTTCTCATAATGTGTCCAAAGTATGCGAGTTTGAACCTGGACATTTGTGCCTCGAGTGAAAATTCTGGATTGATTTGTTCTTTGCTCCATTTGTTTGCTTTCCTGGCTGTCCATAGTATCCTCAAAAGTCTTCCCAGCACCAAAGTTCAAAAGTGTCAATACTTTTTCTATCTTGCTTCTTCAAAGTCCAACTTTCACATCCATAGAGTGTCACGGGGAAAACCATTGTCCAAACTATTCTAATCTTTGTAGATATAGACACATCATGGCATCTGAATATCCTTTCCAAGGCCTTCATTGCAACCCTACCAAGTGCTAGTCTGCGGTGTATTTCTTGACTGCTGGACCCTTTTCTGTTGATGGTTGATCCTAAAAGGCAGAAGCTATCCACCACTCCAATGTCTTCATTATTAGTTCTGATGCTGGTTTCTGTACCTATAGTCGTTAGTTTAGTCTTCTTTACATTTAGTCGCAGTCCCATCTTTTCACTGTGCTCCTTGACTTTCATTACTAGAGCTTACAGATCATCCACATTCTCAGCTATTAGAGTGGTGTCATCAGCATAAGAATCCTTCAGAATTAAGCAATTATAGACCAGTCTCTAATCTTCCTTGTCTGAGCATGTTGATTGAGAGTGTGGTGGACTCTCAGGTCCAGGCACACTTGGAGGAAATGGATTATATGGACCGATTTCAAACTGGCTTTTGTGTAGGCTTGCGGTGGAGACTGATGGGTGGTTTTCAACTGGGAATCAACAAAGGGAGTGTGGGTCCTTTTGGATATCTTGGAGGCTTACAGTACCTTCAATTATTGGTATCGTTCTGAATTGTCTTGAGGAGGTTGGGAATGCAAGGCACTGCTTTGCAGTGGTTCCACTCCTACCTCTCAGGCAGGTTCTAAATGGTGTTGCTTGGAGATTGGTGTTGCTCTTTAGAGCAAGAGCTTTTATATGGGGTACGCAGGACTCCATACTGTCTCCAAAACTTCTTAATATCGACATGAAACTGCTGGGAGAGATCATCAGGAAATTTGGTGCATGGAATTATCAGTATGCTGATGACACTTAGCTCTACAGTATTTCTTCACGTCAGCTTCATCAAGAAATGGCATAACTTCCCTAAATGCATGCCTGCAGGAAGTAAAAAAAAAAGGATAATGATGATGACAAACTGAGACTGAATACAAATAAGATGGAGGTACTTGTTGTGAGGGGATCAGAATTTAGGAGACCATTTAGATCAGGATTACACTCTACCAGAAAGAGCAAATACACATTTTGGAAGTACTTCTGAACTCAGACCTCTCTCTGCTATTTCAGATTCCTGGGTGTGCCTGCATAAACTGCTTGCTCTCAGTACATATGTACACAAAAGTACTTTCTTTCCCTGCTGCATGCCGGGTGCCCCTTTTCTCCCCACCGCACACATGACAGGGGCAATGGTGACGGCTGAGCAGCAGGGGCAGAGCAGCCTACCCTGTGCTGTTCCCTCAGGGAGTCTGCTGCTGCCGCCAATGCCACCACTGCATGGTGGGGAGAAAAGGAGCTCCCCACCACTGTTCCCTCTAAGGTCTGTGCACGCACACGTGCTCACAAGTTTTCTGATGTCCACTCAGTTAATTTCAGATGCCACTCAGGTTGAATTAGGAAGACCCCACTCTGAATGCATGTGCACACACAGTGCCTCGATACTGCTGCCCAGAACAAAACTAATGCAGCCCAGAAATGAAAAAAATTAGAGGGATCACAGCTCCCCACTTGCAGATAAAAAAGAAGGGGTGCTGTAGTGGGAGGGGTGCTGCAGGGGCGGCAGCAGCGGCTGTGGCTAAGTGGCAAGGGCAGGGCAGGCTACCCTGGGCTGCTGTGGCTGCTGCTGCTACCGCCATGTGCGGCGGGAAGAAGAGTATGGCTACCCCCGTATGGCAGGAAAAGGGGCACCACCGGGGGGAGGGGTGCACTACAGGGATACCACTTGGTTGCGGAGGCAGGTAGCCCGAACATGGGCTGCCTTTGCCCTGCCTACGCCACTGTACTTTTCTCCTGGATTTTGGGTTTGGATAGATTTTTCTTTCTTTCTTTCTGCTCCCCCAGTCATTCTTGGGAAGATTAACAAGATAAGTGGGTTAATTGCGCCTCCTCAGGCTGTCAATCTTCTGCAAGATCACCGAGTAAATCTGTTAAAAAGAAAAGCAAGGCTTTAATAAAAGTAACTCTATCTGTATGATCCCTCCATACATCTCAGAAGAAATGGGATATATTGAAGTATCCCAAAAAGCACCATAAAAAGTGGAACTTTTTAGCACACAGATAATGCGGGCTAAGCTCCAATGCGCAGGGGGAAATCCAAACTGTGTATGGAGGGCACCTTGATATCTTGCATGGATTTTAACATACCCCCCACCCCGCCCCGTATGAATTCAAATTCACTCTCCTTGTGGCGGAGTAAAGTAAAATTGCAGTCTGGGAAGGGCCCTGGTTATTACCTACAATGTCCTAAATGACTTGGACTGAGGATATTAAAGAGAACTCCTTCTTTGGCATGAGTTCCACACCTCTTCTCATCTCTCAGGAGGTCCATCTGCAGTTGTCACTGGCTTGTGGCTACTCAGGGTTGAGCCTTCTCTGCAACTGCCCCAAGGCTTTGGAATGTGCTCCTTGCTGGAACAAGAGCGTCAACCCCTGCTAACTGGGCAAAGAGGCACTTTTTTCACGTGGTGATTCTCTTTATTGAGCAGGGAGAGAGTAACTGGCCCTATCCACCCCCAGCACAGTACCTCCAGTGACTGTTGCTGGCATCTATCTTGTGTTTCTTTCTAGATTGTGAGCCCTTTGAGGTCAGGGAGCCTTGTTTGTTTGTTTGTTTGTTTGTTTATTATTTATCTCAGTAAAACTGCTTTGGAAACTTTTGTTGAAATGCAGTATATAAATATTTTGTTATTGTCATTGGTCATCCATGATAGCCTTAAAAAACAAAAACAAAAAAAACCCTCTCAAGATGTATCTATTGAACAAAGCTGTCAGTTAAATTTTTACCTGGTTTAAACTGTTTTTTAAATGTTTTAATTCTGAGTTTGTATGTAAACATGTCTTTTGGGCAGTATATACATGTGTAAAATTAAATAAATAATGAACCATAGGGGCTAGAAACTTGCTTTTAGAAAGCTGCAATTCTCAGGAAGCAGAATTCTGTGAAGGTTTTGTGCTCTTGTCAAACTGCAAGATATTCCAGACAAATAATGACATGTGGATAGGCTGTAAATAGGAATATGGAGAGAAGCAAGAATAGTTCACGCTAATACTTAAGCACAGTTTAGTGCGATTCAAGCTGCTCGATTGGAAACCAACCATGCTCCCTCCTTCCCTCTCCTATATTCCCTGTATAGCACTCACTATAGTTTGCTTTGACATACAAATCAACCAACTATTTCTAGTGCTTGCTTCCGAGTGCTAACTATTATTTGTTGATAGGAACATTATGGCAAACTGCGGTTAGTGCTAAATGGCAACTGGAAGGGTAAGCTGATCCAGGAGCAGTGGAAGGAGTGTGTAAGGCCATGGCTCATTCACAAGCTGGAGGATCATTCAAATAAAGTCTTTGAAACAATTCCAGGCAAAACAAGTTGGGAGCGCTCTCCTAACCCCATGTCTGTGATTGTCTGCCTAACTGTGGTTGCTTGCAGCCATGGCTGGCAGACTAAGGAGATCCTGTGTAGCTTCAGGGAGGGGAGGGAGGGGAGGGAGGGTCACCCTAACTCGCGTGGTGCATTATTGGGGCAACACAGGGCAATGCATCCTGGCCCCCCAGCCCTCCGGCAGCAGCTACCTGCAGCAGCCAGTAATTGTCTGGTTGGGCGATCCATCCATCAAAGACGACAGTGTTGATTGTCAGCGGGTAGGTAAGCTCTTTAGGGCTTCCTCCCTGCTCACCCCCTTTCCCTTTCTGACTGCTCTTAAGAAAGGGCTCTCTTTCTTGCAATCTGCTTTATGAAGAGATAATTGTTATTGCATACTCCTGTTTTTCTTTTAATGTAGAACAAACCCTTGTCAAAGTGTGCTACTCTTCATTTTGGGTCTGCCTTAGACACACACATTTTGAAGGCCTAGGACTGCTCAGCCCTTTTTGGGTGCCCCCTTCCCCCACCCCCACCAACTCTTATATGAGGAGTAGGTTTTCCCACATCAAAATCAAGTGGATGGTGGAAGCCTACTGTGAATCCCTTCCCCCTCTGGCTCTGGTAGAAGCTACGACAGCTTCATTTAATTTTGTAGATAACTTGACTTTCACTAATTTATGAAGTAGTATATAATACCTAGTCTTTAATGTAATGAATACCTTTTCTCATTTTCTGTGTAAAGCTGTTTTGCATCTCTTTCTTGCACTTGACACATTCCATTAAGATGCTGATTACACATTTCCCTTTTTACCAGGGAAAGCATTTCTTCAAAATATTCCTAGATAGGGTGTTTCCTAGACCCAGAAGCTATGACAGTTTTTTTCTGAGTCAAAGTGTGGGGCAATATAGGAAGCTGTGTCTTGAATAATGCCTTCCTTTTTTCTTTCCATTGTTTTTCTACTCCACCTCCTTTTGTATATTACGTTTCTGTCTTATTTCATTAATGTTAAATAAGGCTTGCTATTAACTAGGTTTTTGTATCCAGCTCTTGGGTTCTTCAGTGATCCTTTATTTTCTTACAGATATTAGTCTTCAAGCAGCTTCTCAAATTCTCTCCGTCCCTGCTTATACTGCATTAAAAGTAATGAAGGATATTGCACAGAATTTCCCAGTAAAGGCCAGGTACAATAACTCTGTTTACTTTTCATATATTCATTCATATTTAGATTTTGTTCACATGTTGTTTTATGTATGTATTTGAGTTGTTACCCTGTGTTTCCTCTGAGGAGCTCAGGATAGTGTACACAACTCTGTTCTCCATTTTATTCTCAAAACTCTGTGAGGCAGAACGAGTTTCTGTTCTGTCCTGTTTCTATAATCATGTACAGCATCCTAGAGCATGCCTGGAAGCCCCACACTGATGCACTGGGCGCCCAGCCTGCCAACCACAGAAGCAACCATCACACTTACTGCATTTGCTTCTTCAAACTAACTCCATAACAGTGAAGAATGCAGGGAGAGTAAAGCTTCCCAGTGCATCAGGACTTCTGGGCACACAGCATCTCCCTGTCCCCAACATCTGAACAGGGCTTTTCTGTATTTGAACCTGGGTCTCACCTGTTCAAATTCTAAACTGTACACTAGAGCAGCCTTACAAAAGAAATCCACACAAGTTACAGCCTGATTGCTGTTATGTCTGGCCTTAGAGAAAAACCGAACCAACTTTTGTGAAGCTCAGCAGACAAGAGGATTCAGTGTGTTCCCTGCTAACACAGAAAAGAGGCACCTTTTAAAAGTGGTGATTCTCTTTATTTCGCAAAGGGAGAGCAACTGGCCCTTTTCATCCCCAGCACAGCATTCCTCCAGTGGCTGTTGCTGGTGTTTATTTTATATTTCTTTTTTAGATTGTGAGCCCTTTGGGGACAGAGAACCATTTTATTTATTTATTCTATATCTATGTAAACTGCTTTGGGAGCTTCTGTTGAAAAGCGGTATATAAATATTTGTTGTATTCTTAAATCCAGATTTAAGAACAAAATAAATGTCTTTTAAATGGCTCTTAAATGGCTGCCTGGGGGCAAACTATCAAATTAGAGAACATGCCCCCAGACATTTAGATTGCAACAATAGGCAGATCTTTGCCATCTTTCTTTATACCAAGAGATTATTTGTAGTGGTAGAGATACTATGTCCTAAATGTTCATAGAACTGGTGTCATGTTGAGATTTTCTCCACAACCGGATATTGTCATTTTTACGACTGAGATCTTCTACATCAATTTTTTACATTACAAAGTGCTTTATAGTTTACTCTCACAACTACTCTCTGATCTAGCTTCACCACAAAAGCCAAATGTCTTTTCCTACTGTTCTGTCAGATAATAAGCTATTGCTCTAATCTGCCATGCCTTGAATCTCAAATACCTTTCTATGCTTGTTTGACATTACAAGGCACAGCTTGCTGCAGCTTTCCCACTATGGCGACAACATTTGAAAGAATAAGACAGCAATGAGAATGTTCCATTCGTGTGTTACAAAATACATTACCAGTCATTTCTGTCATCTTGCAAAAAAAAAAAAAAGAATTTGAATACTGCTTGCTTAAGAGAGAGTTGTGTGTGTGTGTGCGTGTGCACTTATGCTTCTGTGTTACAACTTAGAGTTAGATCAAAAATAGTCACTTAACCATCAGCAATGTGTGTTTGATATAGCTAGTGCTTCCAGAATCTAGGTGCGCTACTCAAAATATTTGCACTGTTGAGCAAAAGCTCAAGACCACCTAGACTGAGCCCACAGCAGCACAGGTGGATCCACGGTGAGCCCATATTATACATGTGAGCAGTGAGATCTACAATTTAGTCATTTACAAACTTTCTGCCAGGCTTCTACAAGCTTCTTGCGTGAGCCCAGTTATTTGGATCCTCTCTATTGTAAACATGCTCTCAGGAGCTGCAATGGGACATTTTATCATGTGTTTTCAGTCATGTGAATGTCCTTTACTTATTGCGGAAAAGGTGCAGTGTCTGTGGTAGAAACTCAGGAATTCAGTCGCATTTGGAGTCCTACTCTACTCCAGATCCTTTCTTTGAAAAATATGGGCTAAGTGAAATATTTGTGTTACCTCAAATATACCGTTGATAACAAACTCAAACAAATACAAAGTAAAACCCTTCCATTATAAAAGTGTCTTAAGCCAAATCCCATGTTACGGTTTTTCATTTGATATTAAAAGAATGCCATTGGGACTCTCCTGTAATATGGAAAATAAGTCAATCGCATAAAATGATATGACCAAATATTCTAGCAATAGAAGCCTTTCTTAAGTTGTTCTTGGATGTGTAAAACTTTAAGCTTGTAAACAACTTAGAGATCTTTGAGCAGTATAGCAATTTGAGCAGTATAGCAATGTAACAAATAAGTGAAATTTTGTTGTAACGAGTTCTTTATTTTTATCTGTTTTTATTTTTGTGAACCAGAGCCATCTGGGTGAGGCAGTATAAAAATCTAATAAATACATTAAAAAATAAAGGGGGCAAATGGAACTTACCAGCTAGCCACACCTCCTACACCAACATGTCCTTTGATCACACCCTCAGGATGGATCCATGTTCATAATCTTCCCTCTGCAGGCAGCATCAGGGGCGTAACGATAGGGGGGGCAGGGGGGGCACGTGCCCCGGGCGCCACCCCGGCGGGTCACGTGGGGGGCACCAAAAATGATGAACACAGAATGAACTGCGCAGGCGCGCCTGCGCAGTTGGGAAGCGACGCCGGGCCAGAAGGCAGGCTCGGCGTCGCTCTGCTTGAACTCCTCGGTGGGCGTTCCGCCGCCGCCGCGCCGCACACCTGCTGCACTTGATGGGTGACCCGCCGCCACCCACACCACCGCCACGCCGCCGCCGCTGCGCCACACGCCCGCGGCACTCGGCGGGCAACTCAGCGGGCAACCCGCTGCTGCCGAATCGCCGCCACCGCGATCTGCCGCCTGGGGGTGCCGCCACGCCCTCACAGGTATGTGGAGGCCGCCGGCAGGGCGCCATTTCAGGGCTGGCCAGAGCTTGCCCTGGGTGCCGTTTCCCCCCGATACGCCACTGGACAGCATTGAATGTAGGGACATCCAGGGAGCACAGGCAGGAAGCATATCAATCAAGGGGGGGGTGCCTAGCTTTTTGCTCCCCTAACCCATTGGTCCATCATGGAGGGCTAACATGTGAAAAGGGCTAGAATATCTCACTTTCCCAACTGTTGTATTGAAATCTAGCCAACTAATGGCTTGCTGAAGAGCAGTTATAACATTTTTGAATATATTGTATACTAATAAAGCTGGCTTGCCGTTTGCAAGCACTCCTCCTGCACCACAAAATGACCATGCACTCTCCCCTCACTCATTGCTAGTTGGTGTGCAGAAGAGTGCACATCAACTCCAGCACTTAAAGCTTTCTTATGTTTTTCAATTTCTTAAGCAATTTTTGTGGAAATCTGACATGGATTGAAATACAGTGAACTGAAAAAATATAGCTTGTTCATTGCTTCACATTTCAGTGGGAATCTGGACTTTCTGTCTATGAAACGTATGTGAGAAAACTGCCAAATTTTGTTGGAAGGTATCATTTCCAAATGGTCAAGTTTTCCAATATTTTCCAGAAAAAATATTCAAGTTTATAGTGGGTCCTGGGACAAAAGGTGAATGTGCCTCCTGCAGGCCCCTGCCGCCTTCACTCCTCACCATATATTTTCTGCAGAAGAGCAAGCTGTGGCCCAATCTGTGCCAGCTCCCAGGGGCCCAGAGACATTTGTTCAATTATAGCTACTTGATTGAGCCCCTTGCTCAATTATTGCTACCCCTCTGCTTATTAGAGGGGGACACACATGTAAACAAGGTGAGCTCAAAGAAGTCTGTACTTCAGAAAATAGACTAAAAATTCAGGGCCTTATGAAGACCTGAACAAATATAGTGGAGGTTTAAACAGCACAAATGCAACTGTAACAGCTAAGTACAAAATTAGAATTGAGGAGCTTCAGCAAATCAACAGAAATGAGAACCAATCAAATGCCCCCCAAATGTTTGCCTCAAAGCCTAATAAAGAAATCAACCCAGGGATGAGCTTGGGCTCAATAGCCGCATATTGTTCAAGTACATAAGTTCCATACCGATAAAGTGCTTACTATTTGATAACACCAGTTTTATTCTAGAGCCTGACCAATTTTGAAGAGGTTGGATTAGGCAGCAAATTATACTAGATCTTTATCTGAAAGATAGTTTGAAAAAATAGAAGTTTTGTCATCTCTGGTGCAAGCTGAATCTTTATAGGTTTCTAATAGCTTACTAAGATTTACAGGAGACCCTTGCTATCTGTGGATTCACCATCCGCAGATTCGCATATCTGTGGTCAGGAAATTGACACCCAACCTCAGCATACACAGAAAAAACTGAGTGGGAGGGTTAAACTCATGTCAGTCAATTTATTTATTTCAGTCATAGACCAGTTCAATAAGATAAAAACAAATAAAAAATAAGATAAAAACAGCAATAAAAGTTCATTACACCATGTGAGTCTGCATTTGACATATTATATATTAGCCACCGTATATACAACATCAGAATTTGGATTGGTAAGCAAGTAATTTAAATAAAATTCATCTTGATGACCAGGGAAATTATTCAAAAGCAGGGCTATTAATTTACATCTGACTTCTCTATAATAATCGCAATACAACAGGACATGAGCGATTGTTTCAATGTGGCCAGATCCACATGGACACACTCTAGATACACTTGACATGCCTGCGAATCTTTCAAATAGGACCGCTGTAGGTAGAGCATTTAGTCGGGTGAGGGTAAGGGCTCGCCTGAACTTTGGTATCAAGTCACTACTTAAATATGGAGCTGGCTTTAGCTCAATATTCTGACTACCAAGATATATACCGCTCGGTAAATTTGCCTGTCCCATTTGCAGCTCTATATCCTGTATACGCTGTATAATCAAGCGCTTAGCTCGATCAAATCCTAATCTGGTTACCTCCATTGAGGAGAATCCATATGCTGATAATTTCCCCATGATTCCTAATTCCCAATTACATTTAAAGGAATCCTCCAGGATAAGGTATACCAACCCAACCTTTGTAAATACAAGCTTTAGCCAGAAAAGTATAATAGCTTTCCAATAACATGATTCGATTGTGGTCAGTCCCACCTCTCTTCTAATAACAGAATTTGAGACACACCTTAGAAGTTGCAGTATACTTCTTATAAATTTAGTTTGCAAAGATTTAATCAGGGCAAAATTAGTAAAAGTACCTAACTGTGAACCATACATTATTTGCGGAAGACTTTAGCAGCAAATAGTTTTAATGCAACAGGTATATACCTAGCTCCACATGAGAAGTGAAATGACTTGATTAAGTTAATTGAGGTTTGAGCACTCTGGATAATATGTTTTTGGTGTACATTCCGAGAGCCAGATGCATGGAAAACCACTCCCACGTATTTATAAGATTTTACTTGTTTTATTTATTTATTTATTTATTTATTTATTTATTTATTTATTTATTTACCGCCCTTCCAGAAATGGCTCAGGGCGGTTTACAATTAAAAGAATGGATTTAGTTTCCATTCATATGCCAAGGTGGCGCCGTGGTAAAACTGCTGCCCTGTAACCAGAAGGTTACAAGTTCGATCCTGACCAGGGGCTCAAGGTTGACTCAGCCTTCCATCCTTCCGAGGTCGGTAAAATGAGTACCCAGAATGTTGGGGGCAATATGCTAAATCATTGTAAACCGCTTAGAGAGCTCCGGCTATAAAGCGGTATATAAATGTAAGTGCTATTGCTGTTGCTAAGTGTAAATCTTAGGCCTCTTGGCAAAGACTAATACCTTAGTCTTCTGGCAATTTACCTCAATCAGCTCTCTGGTGCAGTATACACTTAACTGTGCACTATACACTGTATAGTTTTCTAATAATTTGTTCACATGCCCATAATTTTCATTATTTACGGATTAAGATTTATTCCCTCTCAATGGGTATGGGGAGAAACAATTACTTAGTGTTGTCTGAATTTTATTTCTTCAGATCCCTGACCAGAGTGCTGGTAAACCTGCAAATGCGAAAAGAAATAAAGGAAAACCAAAAGGTTGGCTTATGTTATTTTTATTGTGCAAAATGAATAATTGATTTTACTGTTGTGGGAGATATATAATAATACAGCTTCTTTTTAAAAATTGATCATTTCTAAATGTTTACTTTTTTTTCTCCTCAAAATCAGAGATTTGCTAATCAGCTCTCCTGTCCTGCTCATTATACTCTTCTTCTCCTAAAATAATGCACAGCACCGCCTGATTTGCCAAGCTGCTGAGCAACTATAGTTCTAGCTAAAGTGAATGCTGAAAATCAGGCCATTAATGTTCAAATGATGCCTTCAGGGACTGAGCTGTAAGCCTGAAGTAAGCAGCTTTAAGTGACCTCTGAAGTTGAACATAAATCAGAGCAACACTCAAATGCCCACATACAGGGCAATTTATACATTTCTCTGTTGGAAACGTATGAAGGTTATGCTTTTGAGCTCTTGTGCCTTATGCATAAATCGTTAAGAGAGTCTGTGCTCTTTAGTATATGTTTTAACTGTGCTTTGAAGCACTAGCCTTTAACTTGTATTAACCCCTAGTCTCCAGTAATGATTCAATAGGATTGACCCATAGTCTGTCTGTTTGTTTATTTGTTAGCGCTGCTTCATGTAGGACTCATTTTCTTATGTGATCTATATACTTGAAGAATGTACAATACATATGTCACTGTTCTTCCCTCCCCCTCTATTATATGTTTGATTTGCTACTCGCATCACTATAAAAATGCTTAGAGAACTTGCTAGAAAGCCAGTGAGTCTGTTCACATGATCAGAGATCCCTGGGTAAGAGAGAGTTAACCCAGGGATTCCTGGTTCTCTGGGGATCCAGGAGCCTTCCCAACCCAGCTATCCTGAACCTGGGTAACCCAGATTTTCTGCCCAGGTTAAAAGTGAGGTAGAAGGACAACCAAGCCTGTCCTACTTCTTCTGTGGCCATCTGTGTGTGCATTCTGCAATAAAGGCATCTCTAGGGGCCATGTTTATCAAAGAGTTCTGGGTTTGCAGGGCCAGGCAGAGCTGAGTTGCTGCAGTATTGAGGATTGCCTCTCCACTGCTCGCATGATGCTTTGTGGGATAGTGGAGGACCCAGCTTGGGTTTTGTTCCCTCCTGGAGCATGCATCAACTCGATCGTTGGGTATGTTAACTCAACCAGGAGTTCGGGTCATCTGGGAGGCATAGGTAGGAGCGTGCCTCCCTACAAATCCACATGGATGTGAGAACAGTCTCTGTATGTGTGGATGTACTTTTAAAAAAAAATTATACTTCTTCCTCAGAATAAGAGGGTTTGAAGTGTACTCCAGAATGGTTAAGGACCTTTGTTCAGCTAGGAAGCTGAAGTTTGGGTAGTCAAAGATACCCTGAAAAGTCTTAAAGCAGGGATTTTGTAATACCTTCAGTCAGAATTCAGGCCATGACACACACTGGCGCAGTAGCCTATATTGTGAAGTATTAAACCATAGATGGAAAGTTGGCTTGTACATGTTTAAGTCATCCTCTTGGTGAGAGTGGACAGCTGAAAATCTAAGTAACAAAACTGAATGAGTCATATGCTTATTAACAATCCTTATGTTTGGAGGAAGAAAGATTTCTGATGAGCGCTCGGACCATTCTCTGTGACTACATAATGCAGACTGTATTTAACAGCATGTGTGTATATAATATGTAAAGTCGATTGAGTTTCACTACCAGTATGTAGAAATTGATCAATGATTTCTACAAATAAAAAGCTGAAATTAGTCCAACATGCCTCATGTTAGGAGCTTGAAAACCATCCAGCCTTGAAGCCACTGTGTCATAAATGCCTGACCATTATAGCTTTCCTCCCACATATGGCTAGCCCAAGTCATGTTGGTTTCTAAAGCCAAAAATCCACAATGCCCCCTTCCCCACAGAAATACACCTGGAGCAAAATCCACTAGGAAGTTTCTCTACACAAGCCTAACTGAAATGACAAAGATGTAAGAAACGTTATGACAAAATGACAAAAATGACAAAAATGTAAGAAACGTTACATTTTGCACGTTAGCTTGCAAAAGATAATGTGTCAGTGGGTTGCTCACATGCATGCATCAGCTCTGTCTCCCACTCTGCTGTCCTTAATAGTGTCCAAAATCATTCTAAATTTTTTCTCTTCTGTATGGTTGCAATTATTGACTTCCTTCATTTTAAATACTCTTTCAGTCTTAAGCTATACATTTCCTCAGAATTCCAAAAATTGACATCGCTCCTTGTAGCAAAAGAATGTGACCAAGCCTGCAATTCTCAACTCTCATATGGGAAAGATTCAGTGGGCCTTAGTATTTTCTGAGAAAAAATACCTCACATTAGGCTTCCATTCTCATTTTGTAGGTGCTCAAAAGCAGTTCTGAACTTCATGCCCATGAAAACCTCTATTTAAAGAGCATTCTGTTTTTCATGCTTTCCTGACACTTTTACATGGTTGATCTAAAACAAATACTATTTTTGTTAAAGCCCTGGAGTTATTTTTTTCTTCAAGCGATTTGATCTTCTTAATAGGCATCTTTTAGTGAATTCCTTTTTAAGTTTCCCTTTTTTTGCCTTACTGCAGATTACTCATTTTTATTAGACTGCAGCAGCTGCACAAACGCAGTGCAAAATGGTATCAAGTGCTGGTAGTTAAAGAGCTCTTAAAATAGATTTGAATGTGTTTTGATGTCAGTCACTCTTTCTTTTTGGAAAATCCTTGAGCCCCCCAGTGTTGCGTCCAAACTAAGGTCTGAGCAGAAAACATCTAATATGTTTGATTAAATTGCATTGCCGAAGTGGAAGTGGGGGGTGTATTTAGAAAGACTTGCTTAATTAGATGAACTTGCTACATAGGGGATCAAAACATAACTTTGAAGAGTAGTGTTGAAACACAGTGTCAGTTCTCTGAATACAGATAATGTAATGTAGTGATTAATTGGGGTTTAAATTAAACCTGATCACGTACCATTACATTTGTCTCTGAAGACCATGTGAAAAGAGGGTTTGGGTGAACATGAGCACAATGCGGGTGGGGGAGAAATCCTTTTGTCTGAGTAAAAGTATGGCAGCTATTCAGACATCAGTCGTACAGCAGAAAAAAATTGCCATACACATTTTTCAGCTACAGGATATTCGTCTGGCAGCGGGAGAGCCATGATGTCAAGCTGTGCAGAACTGAAAGATTCCCCTCTAAGATAATGAAAGTTGAATAGAAAATGTAATACAGGAAAGAGGCTAAAGGCTATTAAGGACTGAAAAGTAGAGTATATGATGATTAGATGCAGCAGTCAGAATGGCATTCAAGGGTAAGCGGCCATGTAACAGAAACTGTAGGTGTTTAAGCCTAAATAACATTTTAAGTTATGAGCATATCTGTAGCCTTTCTTTGGGCTAGGTGGCTAACCCAGTTTAAACACCTAACCTTGTGTGGTCCTTGGATAGCACTTGTACTAGGCACAATGAAAACTTGTTAGATCATCCCTTTATAATATGAAAAGCAGTACAGTCTTTAATTTTATTTGCTCTCGCTGTGCCATCTGGAATAGGCTATATTATAACTATTTTATGGATGGAGAATAGACAAAGAGAGGGTGGTTTGCTCAAGGCCACCACTGAGTATACAGTGGAGCAACACAGGATTCAAAGGCTGAATTCAGTACACTGATGCTAGGCTATACTCTGTTGTTGTCCCTGCACATGCATAGGCTAGGCCAGATTAAAATCTGATCAGATTAGCTAGGCCAACTGCTCAGCCCTAAGGTTGGCAATGTATACTCTGATTATTCCTTCTAAGGAAATCTGTAATACTTGCAGCAGTACACAGACTGCACCAATTGACTTTTTAGGTCCCAGGCATAGTCTGATGATACTCCAAAGCAGCAACCTGGAGGCAGACCTGTCAAACCAGTTTAAAGCATGCCTTTTGGGTGGTTTTATGTGTGTGTGTTTTCTATGAATTGTGAATGCATGAGGAAGAGTGATGTGACTGAATAGCTAGCATCAAGAATATTTTGTAAAATAGGGTAATGTCTTATATTTAAGAGTCAAACTAGATATGGCCATAATCATCTCATTTGCCTTTGTGTGTTCACTTTTTAACTGCAAATAGTAGCTGTAGCAGGAGAATGGGACTGATCAGGATTGGGACTGTGGCGGGGGTGGTGTAATTCTTTTATCCTGTGCAGTAGAATTGTGGGTGTTCCAGAAAATTTTGAATTGGGAAAATTTCCCTATGAAATTCCCTCCTCGTTTGCATAAAACATCCATTAATATCTTTCTCAAATGAATTATTATACAAATTGCACTGATGCTTTAAAGAGATTGTGATCTGATTTGGCATGCTATTTGGTCTATTTATACAGTATTAAAAAACACTTCCACCATTTTTACCTTCACTGTATCTCATTAAGTGTTTCAATAGCTAAGCAGAAATTCTGATGGAAAAATTAAATATGTGAAAATTTCCCACATCTCTGCTGTGCGGTGATTGGTGCCAATGGCAGCTTTCTTCCTGAGGCAAATAGCAATCATGGGTGGGGGGCATTTCCATCATGATGTGGTGCAGGGGGAAGGTTTAATATTCCCTCCCTACATGTTGTGCTCCTAATCATGATCCACCCCTCTGCATGGCTGCTATTTAAAGTTTTAAAAATTAACATACGCGGACCAATGACATGGTCAGAGACGTGAGTTTGGGGCAGTACATAAATATGTTAAATAATATAAATGATTTGCATCACATCTAGTTTGGCCCTAAGCAGAATTAAAGAGCTGAGTTTTATGCTTCCCAAATTCACGAGATAGTGTTCAAATAGAGTTCAGGTTTGACATATTTGGATGTTAATAAGATTCTTCTTTAAACTGTTTTGCTAAAGTCAAGATAAGCTTCCCAACTCTCCTTTCTAGCATTTACAAGAAACTTTGGAACTTAAGCCTGGTGAAGCACGTTTGTTCCTAAATGGTCTTCAAATAGACTTGGATTTCCATGATCCATTTAGGTAAAGTATTGGTTTATGCAGCTTGCTTTTTCTATATGTACTTGTTTAAAGGGATCTGTGGTCCTGATAAGTGGCTCAGCTAGACTATGGTTAGCTATATCTTAGCTATTGATACTGATAATTGGTAATATTGGTAAATGTTTATACTAGTAATTCTGTGATTGGTTTGACAAACGATATTTTCTTTTATTTCTGCGGGAAAAATACGATTGAAAGGAGAGAGAAAAATTTGCTTAGTAAATAACCAGAAGCATATATTGTTTCAACTATTGTCGTCATTACAATGCAAACAGAAGGGAGAGGTTACCTGTTAGAGAAAGGTTTTGCACTGGGTTGAATATAGGTGTTCTCATGAAGAAGAGGTCTTATTGCCTCGAAACACATTGGGACTTGTTTCTATAAATAAACAGTTCTGTACCATTCTTTCTCTACTCTGCTGTGACAGTACAGACAGAACTGGCAAGAATCCCGTCAGGGTCTAGAATCTGCTCCTAGCAACCCTTTGCCACTTTAGCTCTCTGGAGCCAAGTCCTTCAAATCACTTTGCCTGCTCACTTCCTACCTGTACTGTGCAGTCCCTCGATATCCAATCTCTGTTTGTACTTCTGACCCAGCACTTCTTTCTTGTTAGCTGCTCTGCCTTGAACCAGTCTTCACCAGCCATTGTATCCCCAGGTCCTTGATTTGTAGAGCTCCTGCACCCCACTTCTTTTAGCCACCCTGTCACTTGACCTGTGTGTGTGTGTGTGTCTATGCCCAGAGCATTTAGTGTTTTCTCAGAACCTGCTCTGACCTAACCTCATTTTCCTGCCCTTTTCTTCAACTTTAATTCTTCTTTAATTCTAAGGGGGAGAGTAACTGGCCCTATCCACCCCCAGCACAGTACCTCCAGTGACTGTTGCTGGTGTCTATCTTATGTTTCTTTTTAGATTGTGAGCCCTTTGGGGACAGGGAGCCATCTTTTTTTGTTTTTTGTTATTTCTCTGTGTAAACCGCCCTGAGCCATTTTTGGAAGGGAATCGAATTATTATTATTATTATTATTATTATTATTATTATTATTATTATTATTACCTACCTTTTAAAGGATTTTTTAAAATCCTCTTTTGTCCTCTCAATAAGAGATGTCCAAAGTTTGTTTTTTTCGTAGTTCATTTCCTATTCTGTACACTTCCTCAGTCTCCTTTGCTTTAGTTTCCTACACCCTGGACTTCTTCAACATCCTTCTGTGTGAGGTTTAATCCCAGCCAATCTGACACCTTTCACTCTCCTCTGAGAAGCAGGCTGCTCACTGCTTAGTTCCCTTTACACTGAACACTCCATGCCATGACATCAGTTCAGCAAATTGATGTCCATGTCTTCACTGCCACAAACAAAATACATTATACTGAATAAACAAAAGTCACAAACATTTAACTTCTAACTGCTCTTTGCTTGTTCAGCCTTTTCTTCTAGAGACTATTCAGTTATAGAGCTAATATATAGATTATTATTTCTATATAATATATTTTTGTTTAAATATGAAGCATTTTAGAAACTTTGAAGCTGGAAGGGAAAGCAATGCATGGACTTCACTCCCTTGGAATTAAAGGAGATATTCTTAATAAATTCATAAGATTACCTGTCCGTTCTGAAGATAACACCTATGCGTTAGACATTCGCCACTCTTCAATAATAGTAAGTAATTATATTTATTTTGAGATCTTAAGCTCTAAAAAGCCCAGTAGGTGCTCTGATTGTAAATTTCATGACAAATACTGGAGACAGGCTAGGTATAATAAAGTTCTAGCTATTTTCCTAGAAATGTGTGTAACCTGTACATAAAGTAACCTATCCTGACTGGTAAAGGACAGGTTGCATTTAAAATTCTTTTTAAAAAAAACCCTGCTGCATTTTGTTTTCTACAGTGTTTGCACAAAACTCTTGGGACTCTTGAGTTATTTGACAAAACCATTCTTGGCATCCCTGTGGAATATCACTCTTTTTAGGACAGAACTTAATGTCTAGATATGCATGGTTCGGAGAAAGTAGTAGTGATGGTGGTTTATGCAGCAAGTAGTACAAGCAAATAAAAATCCCCAAGACTTCAGACAGCTGGATTTTGCCCCAAAAAGTATGCAGACAAAATTTCAACATGTGGTGAGGCAAAGGGTAGCTGACAGAGGGGACAAGGCATTGGAGAGGTAGGTGGGGCAAGGGGTAGGAAGGCAGAGAATGTTTGCCCACATGATGCAAATTTTCATTCCAAATGAGCCATGTTGAAATATTTCATTTTTTATGAAAAAAGAATTATATGCACTCTTGAATAATTTAGGATGAAAATATTATCACTAATGGACTTCAGCAGAGAACCCGAGTCCTTTAGCAAGCATTCTTTCCAAGTGAAATACAGTATTGCACACATATTTTTAATAGTTTAAAACTATTTTAAAGTTGATCAGGAACAGAGAAAAAAACTAATGAAATACTGCAAAGTTGATACACTAGAATTGTTATTGGTGAAATTATGCAGGATTCAAGTTTCATTTCATTTCTTTACATTCTGCCTGTTGATTGAAGAGTTTGTGCACCAGAAAAGCTTTCAAATACACCCTCCCAAAAGCAAACGTTTTCTAGTGGAATATCAGTTGTTTGAAGCGGGGAAAGCTAAACATGTATTGATTACTGGCATTCAAATTGCTCATAGTCAAGGTTGTGTTATTGAGCCTAATATGCATTTGTGTATATACTAGTCAGTGTATGAATTATTCCTATGTGTTGTTACCCTACCCCATGCTTTTATTTATTAACACTGCTTCAGTGGATAAACAATTAAACCATAGCCTTCAGCATTAAATGATGAATTTTCTTATAATTGAGAGAGAAATTGAAAGGAAGAAACTCAAAGGATGCCAAATTGCCCTTTATCGACAAGTATATGCATATTAGTATTGGCTGAGCAGATTTAATTACTTACTTGAAAATGAGATTGTGCCGTCAAGTCGGTACCGACTCCTGGCAACCACAGAGCCATGTGGTTTTATTGGTAGAATGCAGGAGTGGTTTACCATTGCCTTCCTCCCATGCAAATTACTTAGTTACTGCAGTATATATTGTATCATTCCCAAGAGGACTAAGTTCTTCTTCTGCACATTTAAACCAGAGTGTGTGTGTTTGTGTATGTTCCCTAATTGATCTTGGCAATGTATATGACTTTCAATATTTTGTGCTGAAAATATTGAAAGTTTATACATTTTATTTCTACTGGTCAAAAGCAGACTGTGTACAATAATGCATGTCCCCCCAATTCTTGCTATAATTTTCTCTGTCACAGTGGCTTTCAAATTGTATATCGGGGAGTTTCTTGGAAGTTTATCAGGTTTTCTTTGGTGAGAAGATAGGTAAAGATGTATAAGCTTCTTGAAAGAGAGCTTGCTATCGGTACTGGACTTCCTCCCTGTTGCTGTGTGTCAAACTGTGTTTGGTGTGTTCTGGACTATTTTCTCAGTTCACAGAATTGATCTTGTGGCCTAAAAGACCTGGAAGGTGTCTTGTGTGAAATGAGTGTGCACCTTAAAACAGGCTTCAGAATCCAATCCAATGCAGAATCCTTGGCAGAAACATGAATTTGGAAATGGTTCTCTTTCAAAAAAACACTTAAATTTTTTTTATTTTTTTTTAAAAAAAACACTTTTATTTATTTATTTTCATTTGTGTAGACCACCTCAAACTTCTTTGTCTTGGTGGTTTACAACAACATAAGACAGATTAAAATGAAAACCACTTAAAACAATTTAAAACCAAAGTTCAGTTAAAAAGCTTGGGTGAGAAAATAGCATTTAGAGACTTCTAAAAAGTCATCAGAGATGGGGAGGCTCTTATTTCAGCAGGGAGTGCATTCCAGGGTCTCAGGGCAGCAACAGAGAAGGCCTGTCCCCACGTAGCCATCAGATGGGCTGGTGGCAACTGCAGAGAAACCTCTCCAGATGATCTCAGTAGTTTACGTGACTAGCATATAAGTGAAACATGTTTACTTCTAAGTAATGGACCCTAAAAGCATTACCCTGCCCACATGAAACTTGTGGTGGCTAAGCATCATCCCCAACATTGGGCTCTGCACCTAAGCAGCAGCCACCGCAGGAGAATTCAAAAGTTCCTTGGAGGCACTTGAAGCTCCGCCCTTCATGGTCATCATGCACATGCTCTCTGGGTCTTTGGTCAGCAAGCACTTCTACTCCTCAGTTCCTTTCCGTCTGCTGTGCTGTGCACTTCCCTTCAGATTCACTTTGCAGTCTCAGTTCCTGGAAAATTAATTTAGTAATTGTTAGTCTCATTGGTTTTTTCTTGACTTGGACTGTTTTCTTCACCTACTCTCTTTGTCTGTGGTTTGGATTTGTTACGCTGTGAACTTTTGGCTTTGACTTGGATCATTTCTTGACTACCCTCCTGCTTTTTTATTTGGCTTTGAACTCTAAGGTACTCTCTCGGCTTTGAACTCGGACCTCTTTTGACCTTCCCTTTCATACTTTGCCCTCGCCACTTAGTCCCATGGACTTGAGAAAACAATTTATTTTATTTTATTTTATTTATATACTGCCCTTCCAAAAATGGCTCAGGGTGGTTTACATCAAAATAAAAACAATTAAAATCAATTAGTTAAAATTAAAACTAAATCAATTAAACAATTAAAATTATTTTAACATTAAAATAATTAACATTAAAATCATTAATGATTTTTATCATTAATGTTTAAACATTGCACCTCATGCCGCAATATTTTACCATCATCCAACCACCACACAGAGCAGAGCTCTATCTGTTATGCTTAGGAGAGGAGAATCACGTTAGAACATGCAAGAACTGCCTGTCCTTCTCTAAGTAGACCAGAAAAAGCCATGCTCTACGAGTCTGCCCTTTGTCCATCGATACTGATGCCTACAACATCGGCATCACTATTGAAATTGACTTGGATGCCTAAACCTTTTTCTGATTCCTATATGGCTTTGTTTAAAAAGCCTAAGGACGTTCAAAGGACTCACACCACCGTCACAAGAAGAGGAATCATAAGGATTCTTAGTCCTCTTATTCTAAACACCTGAAAATGTCTGAGCCTGCTTTGGCATCTCTCTAAGGCTCCACTGAGGCTGACGCCATCGGTATTGAAGCTGGAACCTCCTTTGATGTGCTCCTCTGTGTCAGTCGTGCCCTTCTCTACGGAGTTGACTGTTGAGTGCAGGTTAGTGTCAGTGGCACACTCGCCACCTTAGCACTCATCTTTGCCTTTGACCCCAACACTGTTGGCTGTGCAAGTCCTCTTTGTCATCACTGGATCCAGTCATGGATACCTCGTCCACCACGTACGTCAAATGATAGACACTCTTCTGCATCCATGTCGATGGCTGCTCCAGCTTTGATGTCAACCATCCTTCCATTGCTGTGAATGCCTTCCTTGATGTCGATGACACCTGTCATCATCGGCATCAAGGGACATCCATATCCTGGACATAGATGCAATACTGGATTCTCTGTTGATGACCTTGGGATTGACATTCAGTGGTTTCCAGCTTCATGGATTGGACTTGAATGACAAACTCAACATCAAGACTTTGCAGGTTCTAAAGACCCCTTCCGCTTCCCTTCCAGGGTGACCCATGTTGTGTCACTGGTGAGGATGACTTGTATGGTCTCTCTTTCAAGGGCAACCCCTTGGTCCTCTCCAGCCAAGGCTACACCAATTGCTCCTCCAGCTCCTGTGCCATATGATTGAAAGAAGCAACTGAGTTTATCTTTGCCACCTCCTCCATATTGACGCTGCCTTGACTGCTGGAACTCTCCAGGGCCCTAGTATCAAGACTATAGCGTAAGATGGGTCTCTTCCATGACTCCATGCTGGGGTACTCCCCATTGCCTTATGACTATGAGGAGTTTCATTTATGGAAGCTGAAGAAACTCCTCACTCACTCCTACAATGGAGCCATCTGACCCTTTTAAATGCCCTGCTGTTGCTGTTCCTGAGCATCTGCCGGCATCTCAACCTATCATTCCAGCTCCTTTGAATGTTTCTCCACCTCAAGAGCCTGCCTCTAATTCCCACTGCCCAACCACAGCAACCCATTCCTGATCAGGACTATACTTCTTCTTCCCGACTCACACTGAGACTACCGTCATGTCTGAGACCTTCTGGCACGTCTCCAGATGACAATGTGCCCAACAACCCACCTGATTCACCCTCGGAGGAGACAAAATCCTATTGAACCTGTCCCTACACATCTGGGATTGGTTCATTCATCACAATATTTACCCTATCACCTTTCACATTGTGGGGATGGACATCATCCTTGCAGACCACCTCAGCAGACAAACGGGTAACATGGAGCAACATGAGTGGGAGCTGCACTCGGATTCCATAAATTTCATCTTCCAGTTGTGGGGGACTCCCCAAGTGGACTTATTTGCTACTCAAGAAAACAAAGTGCCCAGCGTACTGCAAGGGCTAGAGTGGGCAGGGAATCCCTGGGGGATGCCTTCCAAATTCCTTGGACAGGCAAGTTCTTTTACATCTTCCCTCCCTTCCCACTCCTCTCCAGGATACTGAGCAGGATCTCACAACAGAAAACAGACTGCATTCTACTCACCCTGTGAGTTGGCAGCCCTGGTTTCCCCTTCTCCATCATCTCTCTCAGGGATCCCACTGCCATCTGTGTCATCATCAAGAATTGCTTCACCAGAACAGGAGCCAAATCCTCCATCACAGCCTGAAGACCCTGAACATTATGGCATGGAAGCTGACCTTCTGAATAATTTCCTTCTGCATGAATGGAAGGCCTCTGCAAGACATAACTAGTTTTGTAAGTGGAAAAGATTCGCAGTCTATGCATGTTCTAAGGGCTTTGATCCCTCCAAGGTTTCAGTTTATCAAGTCCTGCTCTGTCTGACCTCTGTCAAGCAGACTGGCCCTTCTAATTCATTGATTTAAGGTTCATTTGTCGGCACTATCAGTCATACACCCAGGCAGGGTTCCTCATCAGTTTTTTCCTCACACCCAGACTGTAAGCTACTTTTAAAAGGCCTGAACAACCTTTTCCCTCTGGTTAAGGAACCAGTTGAGCCCTGGAGCCTTTCCCTGGTCCTGTCTATAGTGGCAGAGGCTCCCTTTGAACCACTTGCATCCGCTTCCCTCAAGCTGCTGTCATTTAAAGTAGTTTTCCTTGAAGCCTTCTCCTCTGCGAGAAGGATCAGTGAACTTGGGACACTGAGAATGGATTTCCCCTATACTGTATTCTTCCCTAACGAGGTGGTGAAGAGGACTGACCCTCCCTTACTTCCAAAGATTGTGATGGACTTTTACATTAATCAGGACATCGTCCTGCCAACATTCTTTCCTAACCCAAGTACACCACTCGAACTTTCCTTGCCCTCATTAGACTTCCATAGGGCTGTGCTATATTATCCGGCATGTACCAAGGATTTCAGATGTACACATAGACTCTTTGTAACCCTGTGAAAGCCTAGGTAAAGAAAAACCAGTCACCAGACAAAGACTTTCAGAGTGGCTGGTTCAGGCTATCTTCTACTGCTTCGAGAAACGGGATCTCACCACCCACCAAGATTTGGGCTTATTCTATGAGGGCTGCACATCTGTCTGGTGTTAGCTTCTCCAACCTTTTCAAAGCAGCCACCTGGTTGTCTAATAAGCCCTTTAATCAATATTACACCCTGGACATCCGCTCTGTAGCTGAGGCTGGCTTTGGGTGCTCTGTACTGAAAAAAATTATTTAATACCCACCTTCTTCTGTTAGGGAGCTAGCTAATCGCCCAGTGTTGGGGATGATGCCTAGCCACTGCAAGGGCACACAGGTTGCTCACCTGTAACTTTTGATCCTTTGGTGGCTTGGCATCATTCCCAACACAAACTCAGCCTCCCCGCATATCAGATATACTTACCTGTTTTATTGGCGTCCCTCTAGAAGCTTCAACACCACAACATCTGTCCAGGAACTGAGGAGAAGAGGTGCTTGCCACCCAAATACACTGAGCACGTGTGTGACATGCGTGAAGGGTGGAGCTTCAAGCGCCTCTAAGGAGCTTTAGAATCCTTTCGCAGTGGCTTTTGCGCAGGCGTAGAGCCCAATGTTGACAATGATGTTAAGCCACCAAAGGATCAAAAGTTACAGGTGAGCAACCTGCTTTTCTCAATGGCCTGCCCCTGTGTATCTGGAAGGAGGTTTACATGACCCAGTCACATGGGTGGATGCCAATTGCATGAGTCTTTACTACAAAACTGACATTTCCCCTTCCTCTAGGATGTCAATTCTGTGGTCAGGATTCATGCAGTTCACCTTTTGTGCATGTGGTTGGATCATTTAAATGTCTTCACAGCAGCACCAGTTACGGTAGCAATTAAAAGAGCCCATACATGTACTTATATTACTGTCTTTCCTCCATGTGATGTGTTTAGTATCAAGGTGCTAACATAGAACTTTTGAGAACTTTCAGTTTGGTTATAATCTTTGATTTGTAACTTTGTGACCCTTGACAATCATTGATATGTCTTTCTAGTGGGTCAATAACCTAGAAAAGGATAATATGTATAATAAGTGGCCTGCAAGTTTTCAAGAACTCCTTAAACCAGCATATGCAGGAATGATGGGACAGATTCGGCGCAATTTGTATAACATGGTATGTATTCATGGTATTGGGTAAATGATTTATATAGTCTTTTATATATCCTGACTTAGTGCTGCTTTAAACATTAGCTCCACCACATGTGGAAATCATAGAAAAACTCATTCCCCTTCACTTTTGGTGGCAATTTATGTTGCTATGTGTAACACTTAAGAGTGTATCACTCAGTCACATGTAAAGTGTGCACAGCAGCGCCTGCATATTGCTGACACAGGCTTGGGCATGCACACTTTGGTCATTGCACAAGTGCAGTATTTGGATGTCAGCCAATTATACCATCTTTGGGGGCAGAAGGGGGAGTCTCTTGATTTCAGAAAGAATTGCTTTTCACCATAATTGTTCTTTTGAACTTTAAATGGTATTTTTCTGGCACTAGCAAAAAGGCATCAGAATGAAGTTCTGTAGTGTAAGTTCTGTGAGTAAGTTCTACTTACTCACCCTGATCTAGATGCCATCCTCTGAGGAGAAACAACCTTCATCCTTGCCTCAATGTTACTAGTCCAGAGAAGGCAGTTGTGCATGGGCTGTCAAAGTCAAACTTCATAGCTTTCCTGTGAGTGTGTTAACGAAAGAAATGAAATTAAAATGTGAAGCTTTGTGGTTAGTTGGCTTTTATATACTAAAACTCAATTTATCCTTGAAGCAAAACCAGACTTCCATCCTCCCTTGTAATTAGGCTTTTAATTTAAGCACACTTTACTATGAGAGAGCCTATTGATGTCTGTCTGAAAGTACAACTAAATAGTGTATTAAATCCTAATTCTGCAAACATGCCACTGCTTATTTCTTTTTAGTGGGATAAGCTCATTCCAGTCTACCATTTGCTCAAACTGATTGCTATTGCTTGTACATTTTTTTTGAAAAGGCTGTCTCTGAGAGAATCAACATGTGGTAACTGCTTTGTCAGTCAAGGTATTATGTGTGGGTGGCAAATGCCAAATGAACAAACAGTTGTATGATTGCACATTAAGTGCTTAAAATTCCAGTTCTTTGATTCAAGTCCAGCTCTTTGCATTTGTGTTGCATTGCATGGAAGATAAAAACTTGCAGTCTAAAATATTCAGTAGCAATAACAGAAAATAAAAAATGCTACAGTCAAGAGTAGTAATATTTCCAGAATAAAAAAGATTGCAAACATAATGTAGATATTGTACATATTTTAGGTTTTGTTCACACTTCCCTTTCCATAGGGTCATTAATTGGAGATTCACTGCTGAAAGTGATAAGCATACACGTTTTGGGGCTCTGAGCAAAATTAGAATGACTGTTGAAGTACTGTTTATCACCCAATACTAAGCATTTTAGTACAAATTCATAAATTCTAAAGTGGTGTTCAAGTGCACTACTGACTTTTCAAAGACACTGGAAATGTGTGAGACTGCACTCTTTCTTCTGATCCTTTTTTTTTTTTTTTTGCCTAGTTCTCACTGAAATTATAAGTCTGCATTTGGGCTGTACCACCTTGGACTGCATTGGGGGCTCATATCATGGGATTCTTTCATTCAAAAAAATTCTCTCTCCATAGAATATTAGCAAGTCAGGAGATCTGGATAGGCTATAACCCTTCTCTCTTTCTAAATTCTAGATTTCTGTGTGGAGGGATATTTTCATGTGGTTGAGTATTCAGTCATATAGGCCCATAACAGCAGTCTGAAGTAATATAGTCCAATCACAGGTTTACTGGATCTGTTAAAACTAGGTTCTTAGGTGTTCCCTTGGGGCTCTTAAGTCTGCATGGGAAGTGAAAAGAGAATGAACAAAAGATGATGTTGGACCTTTGCATTTTCCTCTCCTGTTAGGTCCTATTTATTGATCCTCTCCAGGAAGAAGCGGCTCACTTCATGAAACTTGTAGACGTAATCTACAATCAAAAAGTACCTCTTAGGTAACTGTAGTGGGATACTCATCTTACATTGTAGTTGTGGTGTTAGCACTTATATCTCCTCTTTACCCCCTGCAGTTGCAAATTTTAAAAAGATCGTGGAACTGGGACAGCTTTACATATGACAGTTTCCCTACATTGAGTATTGACTAGTATAGGGTAGAAAAACAGAATTGTGTGAAGATCACACGTTTATTTTGTGGATGCACATGTGTTGGGAACTTATTACCCACTGCAGCTTCTCAATAAGCATAAACCTTGAAAAATAAGTGTGTGATCTGTATACATGGTGATTGATATATACTAGTGTATATGGATATTTTGGGTAAAAATTACATATGAAATGACCCTTAGATCTCCATGAATTGCTAATACTGTACAGTGTTTTCAGTTTCCTAAACTGAACTTATAGCAGTATTTGTGAGAAAAGGAGTTGTACTCAGCAAGAGGTAGTATTTCATCGTCCTTGCAGTTCTGATTATGCAGTCCAGGAATGAAACAAGGATGCATTTGAGAGAGAGAGAAAGGTGCAAAGATTTGAGAGAAAGGGGGCAGACCTGGAGTGTGTAACATAATTTTATTTTGCAGAAGTTGGTCACTTCTATGCCCTGTTTTATGAGCTTCCAGAGGAATCTATTGGCAACAGAATGCTATGGACTCCTGGTCTCCTTCAGCAATACCGCCTTATATAGTGGGGCTTTGTTGATTATTTGGGATTTCCTTCAGGGGTATTCTGAAGGAGTAACTCTGATAGGTAAATCTGCTAAAAGCTGCGCAGCATGCTATTTCATCTGCTGGAATTGCAGAATCTTGCATTTGTTAGATCTTTGGGCAATTTGCACAAGGATGCAGAATATTGGGGGGGGGCCTCGCTGCTTCAGTGATTGCCAATTAAGCACATTATAATCTTGGGCAGGTGGAGTGCACTGTGTATAGGGTCCCTTTTCCCCCCTTAATGAATTCCATTTTGCTTTTTACAAACATAGAATGAAGTCCTGATCTATCTGTGTATAACTAGAACAAGAATTTCATTGGGAAGAGCTTGCTTCCAGGGCCCATAGATCCTATTTTGCTGCATTAGTCTTCCTTCCTTCCTTCCTTCCTTCCTTCCTTCCTTCCTTCCTTCCTTCCTTCCTTCCACAGGGTAACAACTGCAGGATCAGCACTAGTTCTGTATTTGCCCATGGGAGGAAAGTACCTGAGTTTTCCAGGAATGTCTCCTTATATTTCCAGTTGTGTATAATCTCACTCTCACTAAACCAGAAGTGTGGGGAACATATTATAGATTTATGTGCCACCCTTCAACATAAATATTTCCAAGGCAGTTCACAAGAGGCAGTAAAAACAATAAAATGGTAAAACATGCTTTGGGGAGTGGGGAGCCAGCATTCTGTAAAACAGCAGGACATTGCTAAAGCAAGGCAATGCTAAGACCTTTTCATCAAAAGTCCAGGGAACATAAAAAGATCCTCTTATGACACCAAGAAGATATCAGCATGGGCACCAGGTGAGCCTCCCTAGGGAGAAGAGTGACATTACCAAGAAATTGTTACCCACCTCACCTCAGATGGCCAAGGCAATTGGAGAATGGCCTCTGGATATGATCTCCCTGTACAGGCAGGATGATATCGGAGTAGACCAGTGGGCGGGGTGTAGGCAACTATTAGTACTCCAGCTGTTGTTGAACTACTATTCCCATCTTCCTCAGCCACAGTTTATTATGGCCAGGGGTGATGGGAGTTGTGGTTCAACAACAGCTGGGGTGTCACAGGTTGGCTATCCTGGAGCAGACAATCCTCAGGTACTCTGGTGCCAAGCCTTGAAGAAGACAACACAGGGCCCTTTTGGCCACTTTTGCAACTGGAGCAATCCTGAGCCAACCGTTAACGCCCCCCGCAGCTTGTTGGTCCATCTCAGAATTACCTCCATAGGCTTCACTCCCACTCAGATTCAACAACCTTTGCAGCATCAGCAGTGACAGAGTTCAACATGTAAAATTCTGAACTTGGGGCTGGTGTGGCAGCAGATCTCTGTGCTTCTGGACCTAGGAAGGCACTACCTAGATTGGAGAAGAAGAGGGCAATATACCGAACTTGCCCTGCTCTTGCGGACAGATATCTGGAAAATGTACTGAACTGCCAGTAAATCCTCAGCAGCTGAAGCTAGCTTACATGGGAATCTAGTTAATGCCTGGATGGTAGACTCCATGTACACTGCCTTGAGTTGAGCGGAAGAAAAGTGGAATATCAATGTAATAAAATGAGGTGAAAACATAAAAAGCTTGGGGTGAATGTTCATCTGTAAATGTGTATGAAAAGGCAGGCAGGAGTTTTATGGATATTTAGGCTACCCAACCCTCCAGTTTGCCTCCTTGGTTGCCTGCATAGGCCGTAAAAATGCCTTATAAATATAGCTACATAAGATTTAATTAAAATACTTTGGTATGCTGTAGCCCACTGTGACTGTAGCCCAGTTTAATATCTAGAATGCTATCAGTTAATTCTTGCTGTTGGAATTTTTCACTAGAAATGTCACTGTGTGTGTGTGTGTGTGTGTGTGTGTGTCTGAAGGCTTAAGCAATATTTTTAATCTGCTTTTAATGTGGCTTAATAAACTATGCAATTCCTAGATAATTTTCATCTTTCCTGAACAGAATTGGATTTGTTTTCATCTTAAATACTGATGAAGAAGTTGATGGAAATGAGGATGCAGGAGTAGCTTTATGGCGAACTTTTAACTACATTGCAGATGAAATGGACGTCCCAGAAGCTTTTGCTTCCATAATAAACGTTAGTGCTTGTAAATAGATAAAAATGTTTTACTCAGTATTGCTGTTGCTTTCCTGCATGTATGAAGTATCCACAGGACAGTCCCTTCCCTTCCCTTCCCTTCCCTTCCCTTCCCTTCCCTTCCCTTCCCTTCCCTTCCCTTCCCTTCCCTTGGATGTAGTAATACATATTTTTCTAGCCATTTCTGTTCTCATCCAAACAGCTTATTTGCAAGCTTTCTTGAGAACAAACAATACAATTGTATATTCACATACCCTTGTCTAAATGGACCAGAAAGCATAATTTCAACGCCTTGTCTCAAGAAAGCAGCTCTCACAAAAGATATGATGGAAGGTGCTGCTGCTGGTTGTCTAGTCCAGTGTTTCTCAACCACCGATCCGTGGACCGGTGCTGGTCTGTATGGAGTTGAGTGCCGGTCTGTGATGGTTCATGAGGAATTAATCTCCCCCCCCCAAAAAAAAACAATTTCAAACCGGGACGATGGGAGGGGGGGCACCGCTGCTGGGAGCTCTCCAGAGCTCATTTCTAGGCAGGCAGCCCTCACTGCTGGGATAACATTCATTTCGAGAAAGCTAAATGAGTGTTATCCCAGCAGCGAGGGATGCCTGCCTAGAAATGAGCTCTGGAGAGCTCCCAGAGGTGGTCCCCCCCCCCCGTTTGAAATTGTTTTGGGATGTGCCTGGGGGTGGGGGCGAACCCCTTTACTAACTGCTGGTCTGGGAAACTGCACACAAAGACTGAACTGGTCCATGACTCCAAAAACATTGAGAAACACTGGTCTAGTCACGCAAGCAGGAGCTAGCAAATAATTCAACATGCAAGTAAAAAGACATAATACAGGTGAAGACAAAGTAGTGACCGTAAGGTTTTAGGGAAGGACTAGGCCTCACTTAGAGCAACTGCTGAAAGCATGGGCCATTCCCAATGAGCAAAAATGCCCTGGGAAAATCAAAACAAAAGAGGACTGGGTGGAGGCTACACACACAGCCATAAGTAGAAGAAGAGAAAGCTTTCTTCTTGGTTTCGACTGTCCCAAGAGTGCCCTGAGAAAGCAGCAGGTTGAGAAGCTACTGGTGAAATGAGAAACTGCAGGAAGACCCCTACCAATGAGTAATAGAAGAATAGGGACCAGTTCACTTTGACACATGAGGGAAGTTATTTTCCTTTATTGTGTTGCTTGTATCTGAGTTGCCTGGTTAGTTGCCTCTCTGTCTTACAATCTGCTTTATGAAGAGATAATTGTTCTGATTGCATACTCTTGTTTTTATTTTAATAGTAATAGTAATAATAAACCCCTGTTGGTGAAGTGTGCTACTCTTCATTTTGGGTCTGCCTTAGTCACACACGTTTTGAAGACCTAGGACTGTTCAGTCCTTTTGTCCACAACCCCCCACCACCCAGGAATCTTATATGGGATGTGGGTTTTCCCACATCAAAATAAAGTGGATGGTGGCAGCCTACTGTGAATCCCTTACAGACAAGGTTTCAACCCCAGTGAACTCCCCCCACCCCTGCTTTGGTAGGAGCTATGACAGGGTCTCTAACCAACCTGATGCAAATTTTTTGTGCAGGGGGAGGAGTGTGTTACAGTTCTCTTCCTGAACCCAGCTATGAGTATGAAACTAGACCCAAGTGTAGCTGGATCTAGAAAGCAGTGAAACCCATGCTATTGATTATTAGGAAATAAATTGAAAATAAAACTGCCAGTATCATAATGCTTTAATATATATCTGTGATGCAGCCAAATACTGTGACATCCTAACAAAGCACACACATGCAAGGATCTTCTGCTGAGATGTGACATGCCCATGCGCAATTCTCCCAGTCCCCCACGCGTGCTGTTGCACCGGTGGGCAAAATTTCTCAGCTCTGTTCATGCTCTGGAAGCTTGAAAAATGTCACTGACCCTCAGGATGTCGGTCCCTGTGCACTGTTTTGATTGCCTTTCTCTAAAAGAATATAGAGTTGGAAAAAGTACAGGAAATGGTGATGAAGGGTTTGGCACAACTTCTGTAAAAGGAAAGGCTAAAGCATTTGGGACTTTTTAGTCCCAAATGTTAGTCCCATATTTAGGGAGGAAATGACTAAGGGGGAAAACATATAAGAAGCTTATCAAACTATGCACAGCTTAAAGAAAGTAGAAAGAGAGTTTTAGTCCTCTTCTTCAACACTAGAACTTGGGATTATCAGTGAAATTAATTGCCAGCAGAGAAAAGAACGTGCTTCCCACAATTTTATTTTATTTACAATTTTTATATCCTACCCTCCAGTGCTCTGGGCAGCTTGTAAAGCAGATACATCATAAAACAATATAAAATTAATATAAATTAACTAAAGAAAAACCTCAGTTAAAACCAAATTTAAAATTACAAGTTGAAAAGTTAAAACCCATCAGAAATAAGCTGTAGCTAAAATATTAAAAGGGATTTCTAAAGAGATGGCTCTTCAGCAGTTTCTTAAGAACCCTGAGGGAGGGAACATGGTGGCGGTCTTCTGGGTGGGTGTTCCAAAGCCAAGGAGCCACAACTAAAAAGCCCATGTTTCTAGGCACTACCAATCTGATCTTCGTTAATGGCAGGGCCATGAGCAGGTCCTGAGATGCTGAATAGAGAGCCCTGCCCATATGGGCAGATGCGGCCTGACAGATACCCTGGCCCCAAGTTGTGTAAGGCTTTAGTAATCAAAACTAGCCTTTTGAATCTAGCCCATAATACATAATTTAATGGATGGACTTTGTTGTTGCATGATGTGGTGGTGTTCACTGGCGTAGTACTGTTTAAAATGGGATTAGATACATTTTAAAAAATTGATGGGATAAGATACATTTAGATTAGATATATTAGATTTGATTGATTAAGTGCCATCAAGTCAGTGTCAGCTCTTAGCGACCACATAGCTAGATTCTCTCCAGGATGACCTTTCTTCAAATCGACCTTTAAAGTCTCTCAGTGGTACATTCATTGTTGTCATAATAGAGTCCATCCATCTTGCTGCTGGTCATCCTCTTCTTGTCTTTCTTTCAACGTTTCTCAGCATTATGGACTTCTCAAGGGAGCTGGGTTTTCGCATAATGTATCCGAAGTATGCTAGTTTGAGCGTGGTCATTTGTGCCTCGAGTGAAAATTCTGGATTGATTTGTTCTGTGATCCATTTGTTTGTTTTCTTGGCTGTCCATGGTATCCTCAAAAGTCTTCTCCAGCACCAAAGTTCAAAATGGTCAATACTTTTTCTATCTTGCTTCTTCCAAGTCCAGCTTTCACATCTTTAGAGTGTCATGGGAAAAACCATTGTCCAAATGATTCTAATCTTTGTAGGTATAGACACCTCACGGCATCTAAATATCCTGGATCCTTTAATGTTGATGGTTGATCCTAAAAGGCAGAAGCTATTCACCATTTCAATGTCTTCATTATCCATTCTGAGGTAGAGATGTACACGGAACCACGGAGGCACGGTCCGGCACTGGGTGGTATGTAGCTTTAGGCAGGGGGGTAGTACTTACCCCTCCCGCTGCTTTTCCCTCTCCGGCGCTCAACTTTTAAGCAAAGTTTTTGGGGCGGCAGCATTCCTCCCTGCCGCCCCTGCCCCCATTGTTGCCCAGCAAAAGGAGAAGTTTAGTGTACGCATGTGCCTGTTGCGGCATGCGCATGCCCGTCGCTGCCGCCGCGGCGCACGCACCACACACATCACACGTTGCGTGCGCACACAACGTGTGACGTGTGTGGCGCGCATGTGCATGGTGGCGACAGGCACGCGTGCACCGCAACAGGCGCATGCGTGCACTAAACTACCCCTTTTGCTGGGCAACGACGGGGGCAGGGGCAGCAGGGAGGAACGCTGCCGCCCCAAAAACTTTGCTTAAAAGTCAAGCGCCGGAGGGGGAAAAGCGGCGGGAGGGGTAAGTACTACCCCCCTGCCCTTAAAACTACACACACACCCCCGCCGGACCGGCCCCAATCCGGACCGGTTCGGAGGCCTCTGACATCTCTATTCTGAGGCTGGTTGCTGTACCCATTGTCATTAGTTTAGTCTTCTTTACATTTAGTCATTGTCCCATTTTTTTCACTGTTCTCCTTGACTTTCATTACTAGAGTTTGCAGATCATCCACATTCTCAGCTATCAGAGTGGTGTCATCAGCGTAGCGCAGATTATTGATGTTTCTTCCTCCAACTTTAAAACCACACTCATCTTCTTCTAATCTAGCTTCTCTCAGTATATGTTCAGCATATAAGTCGAATAAAGGAGGAGAAAGTATACAGCCTTGTCTTACTCCTTTGCTGATCTGGAACCAGTCTGTTTCACCATGTTCTGTCTGGACTGTGGCTTCCTGTCTTTTGTATAGGTTTCTCATGAGAACAATGAGATGTTCTGGGACGCCCATTTTCCTAAGGATATTCCACGACATGGTTGACGCAATCGAAGGCTTTGCTGTAGTCAATAAAGCACATATTGACTTCTTTTTGTTGTTCTTTGGCTTTCTCAATTATCCAGAGTGCATCGGCAATGATGTCTCTTGTTCCTCAGCCTTTTCTGAAACCAGCTTGAACATCCGGCATTTCCCTTTCCATGTAGGGCTCTAATCATTAGATACATTAGATACAAAAGTTTAAAATGGGATTAGATACATTTCTGGAGGATAAATCTATCAGCTGTTACTAGCTGTGATGGGTAAATAGAACTGCCCAGGTTCAGAGGCAGAATACCTCCAAATACCAGTTGATGGAGGACAAGTGATGGGGAAAGACTGTTGTGCTCATGCCCCTCTTGTGGGCTTCTTGAATGCACCTGGCTGGCCACTTGGGAAGCAGGATGCTGAACTAGAAACTTTCTCTTTAACTCAAGAGGATTCCTTGCTCCCAGAGTGGATATAGGGAGACTGTTTCATTCAGTATTGTATGCCAGTAATAGAACTCTTCCAATTTCCAGTCTCAGTTTATTAATGGCTAATTTATAATTTATAGCCATCAGATTTTATGCCCCCCTCTGGTCTCGGCATAAATAGCTGTTAGCCCTGTGTTGATATTCTTAACATGAGTATGTATTTAGCAGTTTTTTACTCATTTTTCTCATCCTCTAATAGCCTAGAATGGGTTAGCCACAAGACAGTTTTATTATGTAAATATATTTGCCTTGTTCATTTGACCAGTTCGTGTTTGGGTACTGGAAGAAAGTGAGATGGTTGCACTTAATTATGTAGAAAGCAAATAATACTTTTATTCTTCTCAGCATACCTTTCTTTTTCCCTTAGTGCACAGAAATGTGTATGATGGATGAACTTAAGAGTGAGAGAACAGTTCATTGAAGTTTAATTGGTTGAAGGTATTAAAGTGTATCATTTCTTGGTTACTGCTGAAAACTGGGTAATAAAAATAAACTAGATAGGTCTGTGATTAGGTGGCAGAAACCTTTAAAAACCACTTGCAGTGTGGTGATAAGGATTTAATATAATATGAATATATCAATGAAATAGGTTATCTCATTTCTTTATCTCTCTCTCTTTCATTAATTAGATGTACCGTGAAGTAAAAGATAGAGGGGTACTTTCTGTGGAGCATGTGAAGCGTGTTCTTCGCAGTAAATTTCCTCATGCTGACATGCAGGAGATCCTTGGCATTCACTCTGACTATGATGAGAAGAGAAAGGTACGAGGAGGAAAGAGCTTCAAGATGAAAGGAGGAAAATTATTTTAAGTCTTGTTTTCTGTATCCATGGACACTTTGAGTTGGTGCCCCAAATTGTGTGTTTAGCATTGAAAATTGTGGTTTTGGGATGACAGGAGTCTGAGGAGATTTACTATTTCATTGTCCACAGTACCAGTTACCTATGACTCAGGCTCATTTCTTGTAGGGTCCAGTACAGCAGTGTGGGTTGGCACAGTTAGATTTTGGTTGGCCAAAAACAAATGTGTTAGTGTGAGAGAGTCTGTCAGAAGAGCCAGGCTTTAACCCAGTGATTCCCAACCTGGGTTCCTCCCGATGTTGCTGAACTACAACTCCCATCGTCCTCAGCCACAATACATTGTAGCTGGGATGATGGGAGTTGTAGTTCAACAACATCGGGAGGAACCCAGGTTGGGAACCACTGCCTTAAGCAGTCTGTGAAACAGGGGGAGAGAAGGAATCAACCAAGTCTCTGAGGAGAGGAAGTTCCAAGGGGCAGAGGGCAGCACTGAGAATTTGGCACTACTCCAGTTTTGTCACCAAAAGGTAGAAGTGAGCCAATTATGGATAAAAGATGGCACAGTCTTATCACTTTTTGGTTCCACCAGATCCAGATGTGTAAATTCAACGGAATGCTTATATTTGTTAGTAAATGTCACAACTGGACTGGCAGCTAACATTCAAGTCAATGAAATTGGCCTATCCCGCTTGTCTGTCAAAAGATTCTCCTATACGTGTGGCAGTACTTGTTCCTCTGTGTGTTTGCCATTGCAGCTGCCAGCTAAATTACAACAATGAGAGTCTAAGAAAAAAAAAAAGAGTCTCTGTGAATTCACAATGGTTTTCATACATTGTTTCAGAAGACCATGTTCTCATCTGGGAATTAACAACTTAAAAAAAGATGTAGTTATATATTCTGGGAAGTTGCAAAAGAGCAACAAATCGCCTTGCCCCTCTGCTTGTCCAATGAGCAGTCCTTAGATATTTGTGTTCATTGTCTCTTTATATCTAATCATTACTTTTCTGCAGTCAGATACATTCTTTGTAATGGTGACATCCCCGATCTGTCTAGGCAGGAGCAGTGTTTTATCAGAAGACTGGCTTAGGGCCATTGCCGCAAGCTCTTTTTAATGGAGTGCCCTTTAACAGGAAAGAGATGAATGTTGCAGAGCTCGGGACCTCTCTGCACAAGATCATGGATGCCACAGAGTCCTTCCAGCGGGCAGTGTTCATGGTATGTTTAGCATCATATTTTTAAAGAAGCCAGTAGATCTCTGCCATCGTGCTTACATTCTACACATTTTATAATGAGGTGGTTTGGAATTAATGTTGTGAAAACCTAAATGGCATCATTATTTTAATTTGCAGTCATGATTTTGAAACCTAATATATAATGATCATCCATGCTTTAGAATTTAACTAAGCACTTGCTAATCTTTGAAATGCTTGGAGCCACAGTATGAAGACAGATATTAGTAAGAAAATGTGGACTGGATAAGAAACCTATTTTTCCATGTATTCTTTGTCTAATGTCTACCAAAGGACCTAGTAATTTATTAATAAACGGCTACAATCTTCATACTGCAGACTGTGTAAAGAAGAGAGGCACAAATCTTCCCCTTATGCTGAAGCCCACACACATATTAGCATCTGTTATGATGCTGGGACCCTTAGAGAAATGGCGGGATGGAAAGCAGAAGGTGGGGGGCCCATTACCAGGTCCAACCCATGGGGGAAATCAGCAAGAAATAGAGCAACTTCTTACAAGCGCAAGAGCGAATACTCAGTCAGGCAGACACAACCAAGGCTGGCTTTTCTCCAGACCAAGACCAAATGTGATCTGGAAGCCTTTAGAGAACAGAGGGAGCTGATGACAGTGACTTTCAGGAGCCTGAGAGAAACTTGTACTCCCGAGAATCTTCCAGCCTGCATTCCCAGGGGGATTATGTCATGGGGCAGCAGAGTACTATTAGGACCCCACAGACTCTGATCCAGAGAAGACTCGTTCACAAGAGGAGGATGAGTATGTCCCAGGCCCCAAAAACGGCCCCTTAGAATCAACAGACTTGGAGCAAGCAGAGCTTGTACAACCTATTGAACCTACAACTGGCTCAAGGAACTCTGGGGTCTTGGTGCCTCCCAGCAAGGCTCCTGCCTTATTCTTAGAATCCCAGCCTCACCACTCCCAAGTCCACCGGAGCAGAGGTGACACTGTACCAGGGATGAGCTCCTTCTTCGAAGGTGCAGTGCTTGCCTTGAAGCTCATGGGCGGGCTTCCCTCCTGATGGGGCTTCTCGGTAAGTGCGGGGGGGGTCAGCAGGCAGCTCAGGCAACTCCTCTAGAGCAGGGCTAGACTGAAGATCCAGGAAAGGGTAGGGCTCTTGCTGGCTTTATACCACCTTCAGGGGGCATCAGTATTTTGCTGGTTCATCTGCTCTCTCCTTGAGCTTGTACCTCCAGCTGCCTTGCTAGACCCAGTATAGACAAGCACAGATCTGAAAGTTACCAGTTGTATTCCTAGCAGTTCATGACAATATCCAAACATGTATGGAGTTTTGGACTGGAATGATAATTCTGTTCTAATCTAATTTAGAACAGAATTATCTGTTCTATTAATCTCTTCTATTATCTGTTCTACAATTTATGGTGCGTAAATTGAAGTGAAATTTCTGTTGTCCCTGTAGGGCTTGCTGAATGATCATAAAGATGCAGTAGACTTCATCATGGAGCAACAGAATGTGGTTTCACATATACATGACAAAATTCTTGATGCTGACAAAAGGTATCTGAACTTCATATCTCCATCAGGTAAACAAATTCTTCCGTTGTTTCATTTTTCATCCTCATTTTGTTTTGTATTTGATGTCAACTAGTCACACTTTAACTTTTTGCAGTTCCTCTAGATGTAAATGATTTTTCGACCTTCTCCTTCTTGGACTCTCCAGATAAGACGATTTTTGTTTCTGAAAACATGAAGTATGTGTCAAAGAAAGGTATGTTTGTTTTATTTAAGTGTTAAAATCTGTAATATTATTAGTGCTGTATTCTTACATGAATGCCTGGCTATTGCTAACCCTGATTAGGATTCCAGATGTGTAAAATGAAACCATGGCTTAACTTGCTGAGCTAAATCCTGCCCTGAGAGGTTGTGTATGTAGAAGGTCGAGATCTGCTTATTGTCTTGCAGAAGGGAAAGCCATCTTAACTATGGTTTGCTGTTGTAACTTTTAATCGTAGTAAATGCAACCGTTTTTTACAGACACGCTTCAAACAGTTCTGTGTCTTGGTTTATCATTAACCATGGTTTTTTAAAATTCAGATGTAATGCTTAACCATGGCTGAGGAAGGCAAGCCATGTTAATGTTTGTAGAAAACCTACAGACAAAGGCTGCATTCAGACGTAAGCACAGTTAATCGTGCCTAGGGTTTCACTTTGAAAGTCCAAATCATGCTACAGACATTCACCAAGCTGCGGCCAGTTTCAGGAGAGGGGAGCCTCTCCCTGCTGCTCAGTCTCCAAGGGTGATCCCAGCCAGCTCCATGGCCTAACTGTGGGCAAAGCATCACCTCATAACTGGGACGACCGTGATTGGCTATGATATTGAAGTGGCATGCCGAGCACGATTGTGCATTTTCAGAGCAGTCCGCACACCCTTCACTCGCCCTTGGCAGGGAAAGGGCATTGAAATCCCTTTAAATGTCCCGCAATGGCAGTCCTTTTTCTGTCAGCGATAGCACCCCCACCCCCCGCAAGTAGCCCCACACCCTGAAAGCACCACACAAGCATGAATTATCGGGTGGTTTGGGGGCTGGAGGTGGAATTCCACTTTCACTATGTGAGGGGAGGGGGGATGCACTTTGGTTAGAATGGGATATGCAGATGGAGGGCAAAGGATGCTAGAGGGGGTGGGTCTGTCCCACCATAAGCAGGGAAGATGTCGCGAGGGGTGACCCCAGCAAAGCAGTCCATCCGGACCCATCACAAATCTGCTGTCGGGCAGCTTGCTGCACAGTGGGCTCACACTCTCATGAGAGGGCCAGTCTACTGGCGATATGGCTGCGCCGAGCTGTGCCTGCCCGTTAAAGAGTGATCCCCACCCGTAGATTGTGTGCTCAGGAGTTGAGCCACCCACTTTACTACCAATGAACCCAAGGGGGCAGTGTTCCCTCTAAGGTGTGCACGTGTGCGTGCGCTCACACATTCGTTGATGTCTGCTTAGTTAATTCTAGATCCCGCTCAGGTTTGATCAAGAAGGTCCCACTCTGAATGCATGTGTGCTCACACTGTCTTGATACTTTCACCAAGAACAAAACTCATTCTGCACACAGACAAAAGAAATTAGAGAGAACACTGCAAAGGGGCCCACTTTAGTGGGGCCTCAACTCTCTATGGTAAACAATAGAAATGATTCTCCACTACCTCCCTCTCCCCGAATTCCTCTGAAGCCTTGCACACACCCCAGAGGAGATTCTGACACTCCGTGCCATAGCCTGGCCGTGGAGTTGGCCAACGGGATGTACATGTACACAAATTCAAAACTCCTGGGTGTGCTCTGTCTGTGCACAGTATGCAGATAAGCAGGCATGGGGAATCGTGGGAGAGGGCACTTTCCTCTTTTCCCTCAACCCCAGTGCAGCGTGGGCAGTCTCTGTGCCCTGGAAGTAAGCAGACAACAAAGAATGTGTGAGCAAGGGCCTCAGGTGAAGGTGTTCCAGTGCAGATGGCCAGGCAGGGGGCTTGCCCACTGTCCCCAGACTGAACTGGCCCAGTTTGGGTCCAGTTTGGACTCAAACCGGGCCAGCAGGTTCCATGCACACCCTAACTATGGCTAGAGGATTGGGTATTTGCCACAAACCTGCACACTCCCTCCACAATCCTGATCGTGCTTCAGGACTGTGTTGATGCAAATGCTAGCCATGGTTAACTATTTTACAAACCCTGGTGATAACTAACTGTGGTTAAAGTTAACAACCATGGTGCAGATCTGCAGTTATCTCTCAGAAGAGAAGTGGGGGAGAGGGAAATTTTAACATACAAGGTTGGAGAATGTGATAATACATAAACCCATGGCACATTCTATATCTCATAACCATGGGCTATATTAGCACTGGGCCATATTTAGAATAGTGGTGAACTGAATATGGGTATTAGAGGATCCAGGGTTTGGACTAGGAGTGTTGTGGCCTAACCTGTTAAGCTAACCAGGACTGCACATGCTCAGGCCCTAGAACACTCCTCAGGCATAGTGTTGTTTGTTTGGCAAAACAAAAATGCTTCTGGGAGATCCCGTAAGTTAAGTGTTCAGAAACTCCAACTCTGTTGTCTAGCTGGCAATGCTTGCTGCTGTTGATGTGCAGACAAGAATTAGCAGACAATTGTTGACTCAGTCTGCCTGCTCAGAAGATTATACATCTTTGTTCTTCAAAGCAACCACCAAAGTGATCGGTTGCACTCTTATTCCACTCCTCCATAATGCAAATCTGGATTGTTTAGATCAGTTTGTTGAAGACGCCTCACCTCCACCCCACCCCCACCCGAATTTTGAAAGTGCTAGTGGTTGGTATTTTAAGGATTGGTTTAAATGTCTGAAGGACATGGTCACAGTCTTGGTGAGAGATGCCACCCAAAATACTACTAATGTATATAGGTTATTATACTTTGTAGCGTGTTTTATAATAGCTATGCAGTTGATAACCCACATTTCAGAACTACATTTTTCCATTCTGCTCACTTTCTCTTATCGATTGCACACCAAAAATTTATGACCTGGATTGTTCTGTTGTTTTTCAGAGGAAGATGTAATATATCCAGTCACCATGTGGATTGTTGCTGATTATGATAAGCCGGATGGGAGGCAATTGCTTGCCAATGCATTAAAACACCTGGTCAGTTCCTTACAATTCCTTTGTCCGCTTAGAATATGAGTACTATTGAATATTCTCCTCAGCTGACCTGTGGAGAGCAATGGTGACAGAAGTATAAATACAGAGGCAGATATATTACTCTCAAGATAACTGAAGCTTTACCTAATATCCTACCCCCTTCCCCTAAAATAAAAGTTCTTTGTGGTCTCTGTGCATAGCACATGTGGGATTTGCACCTGCACAGAGACCTACTTTGGAACTTTCTAGAGATTAAGAAAACAGTTTTGGGCAGTAGCCCTGCCCCCTGTATGTATGCATGCCCCTGTCACGTAGAGTATCTCCTCAGTTGTTTGCCAACTGCCACAGAGATCACACCTCTTGCACTGCTTCAGAATGGGAGGAGGGAATTAATAATGCATTCACTTTCACTTTAGTACACCTTTTCAGTTACTGTTTATTCCCACTTTCTGTCTGCTCATTGTTCTCTCTTTTTGTTAGCGTTTTTGTTTTCCCTTGGCTCCCCCCACCCCTTCTGTTTTATGGATAGCAGCAAAACCTTTATTTAATGCTGTGTTTCCTGCTCGGCCAAGCTTTCCGCCTCCAACAAGCACACGAGGTGTTTCTTGAGCCTTGCAGACGAACCTAGGGTTCAGGCCTGCCCAATCTGTCAAGGGTTCACACGCTAAGCATGCCACAAGCAGGCCTCGCGTCCCCGTCTCTCCCTCTGGGAGAAAAGTACTCTCTGCCCAACCATTGCTACCTCAGGGGATTGCCACTACAGTTCTCCCCAAGAAATAGTGGGAGGCAGCTCCCACTGCTTCAAGGGATTGCCATTACAGTGCTCCCCAAGATGGCCTCAGACAAGCCCGCCCCACTTGCGCCTGTTTTCTCCATGGTTGTTGAGACCATCTTCGAGTCCCCCCACACATGTTCCTCAACTGTCCTGAAGGCTGCGGAAAATGTTCTGCCTTTGGGATCGAATGCTGCCGCCCAGCTTGTCTCCAAGCCTATTCAGGAGAAATCGAAGCTGAAAATGAAGTTCCCTAGAAAGAAACGTTTAACAACAGTGTTCTCTGGCCAATAAACAACCAAGAAGAGAGAGAGAGCAAGAGAGCACATTGCTCCTGAGCTTAAGCCTATGGAAATCCCATCGGTCCCTGCTTCCAGCCCTTATCCCGGGACTAGAGCAGCCTATCAATTCTGACTCTGACCAACAAGAATTGCCACCTGACGAACCTGAGGGACTTTCAGACCACAATCTTTACTCTGACTATGATTCCCAAGAGGGAGATAAGGAAGAATGCCCACCCTCACCTAGAGAATGAGGCTCTTCACCTCTGCAGACAGAACACCAGCCGTGCTATGGGAGCTATTCAGGTACCAGATATGGTGACTATGTTGAAGATGACTGCAAATATATTGTTACCATCGGGATTTTTGCTCCCACGACTGCTCTTGCCGTCAGTATACTGGCAGGCATGAGACTGGAAGGTATACTCATGAGACTTTTCTAGATTGGGACCAACCTACTCTGTGGTAGCACTCACCACCTAGATACCACCACCCATGGTCCTGTAGAAGGTCCCCATGCAACACATATGAACGTCTCTCACCTTCTCTTGCCCAAAGAAGCTATACACATCCCCTGATTTCAAGGAACACTCCACCACCTAGCAAACCTCAAGGGAGAAGCCATCTAGCCAATCTGCCACTGAGACGTCAGCTTAGACACTCAGCGACCTCGCTTTATCTACACAATCTGGAAATGTGCCTACTAACCCACCACTCTCTGCATCATGTACCAAACCTGATCCAGACATGGATACAGTCATTTCTCCTTCAGAATGTGATTCTGTTACTGAAACACTGTCACTGGATACTCCATCAGACCTCCCGCTTGATGCTCCACATGATGTGGTGGAACCAGACATTAAGTCAACATCACCACCACCCAAGGAAATATACATTTATTCAGAACAAATTGAGTACATGGCTAGAGCCCGTGGGGTTGAAACACATCAGAATACTATAGCGGCACCCAACTCCATATGGAGTCAGATACTTAAAACCCCTTAATTTTTGCTGCTTATTCGAACAATCTTAAGTAGTTAAACATGTGGGAGAAATCTCCTACAGTCTCCCCTATTGCTCAGTGCTTGGATCACATGTATCATACCCAACCCCAAGGCATGCGCTTTCCTGTTTAAACACCCAGTGCCTAACTCAGTGGTAGTGGAAATGTCTCAGTCTTGATCCCAACAAAAGCCTTTATCCACGCCAGCTGATAAGGGTGGGCATAAATTAGATACAATTGGAGAAAGGAATTACTCCACTGCAGCACTTCAGCTGTCCATTGCTAATAATACTGAGCTAGATGGACCAATGGTCTGACTTTGTATATGGCAGCTTCCTGTGTTCCTAAGCATATATGGCACAGTATGTGCACATGCTCTTGGAAAAACTGTTTCCATTCACGGATCAAATCATCCAGCTAGACCAGAAGGAGACAGCCTGCAATGTACTTATCGAAGGAGAGGAAATGGCAAAGCAGCTGCTTCATTCCGTGCTCCACACAGCAGTCTGTGCTTCTGTGCCATCTCCACCTATGTTGCCCTGCAGATACATGCATGGCTTAGATTCACCTCCTTAACTCCTGAGGCAAAATCCAGGATAGAGGGCTTACCTATTGACGGGGAACATCTCTTTAGAGAAAAGACTGACACTCTGGAACATGTCCAGAAACTGAGGTCAACAGCTTGCTCAATGATAAAATTTTAGCAACCATACTGACCAGGGAAACCTAGACAATGGAGCTGACAATCCATAGCTAGTAGACCTTACTCAACACCTCCTGACTCATACCATAGTACCAAGTAAAGAAGAGTAATCCCTTTTCAAGTTGTTCGTGGTGGATAAATATAGATCACCTGCCCCTTCATTGCACAACCACTGAATGCAGCCCTCACCACAATTTGCAAATTGAGCATAATCATGCTTGGCTGGGCAACCACACCATCCAGGACAGACTAAAGATGATTTGGGGGCCCCCAGGGACTGTGGAGACCCTGCACTTCAGCCCTAAAGTCCTGGGGGAAGAGCGCCTCTGCCCATAGTAAATATTAAATAACTGCTTTTATATCTGATGTTGTTGGGCCAAACTGATATTTGTCCTACCCGGTCAGAGCCAGCGTGGTGTAGTGGTTAGAGTGCTGGACTAGGACCGGGGAGACCTGAGTTCAAATCTCCATTCAGCCATGATACTTGCTGGGTGACTCTGGGCCAGTCACTTCTCTCTCAGCTTAACCTACTTTTCAGGGTTGTTGTGAAAGAGAAACTTAAGTATGTAGTACACCGCTCTGGGCTCCTTGGAGGAAGAGCGGGATATAAATGTAATAACAATAATGATGATGATGATGATTCATTGCCTCACACATGGATACTACAATGTTTAGAAACAACTAGTATCAGCAAAAACATTCAGATATTAATTTAAAAAGCAATGAGCATGTGGAGTACATAGTTAACAATCAATGGCAAGACACTTGGACAGGTTAGCATTAGAAGAGGCATTTTCCAAGGGGACTCACTATACCCTCTGTTGTTTGTAATCGCCATGACCCCACTTTCACAAATACTAAACAAAACAGGCCTTGGATACCAAACATCTAAAACATCAAGTAAAATAAACCATCTGCTGTACATGGACAATCTGAAGTTGTATGGAAAGTCCCAGTCAGAAATTGAATCACTGCTAAACACTGTCCGTATATTCAGTAGCGATATAGCAGTGGAGTTTGGACTAGACAAGTGTGCAATGGAGTCTGGACTAGACAAGTGTGCTGCATTAATAATGAACAGAGGGAAAATAACAAAAACAGAAGGAATAGAACTGCCCAGTGGAAGCAAGATCAAGAACCTGGAAGAGAAAGAACATTACAAATACTTGGGCATTCTCCAGGCTGATAACATTGCACACACTGAAGTTAAAAGAAACATTGGAAGTGAATACATCAGGAGAGTTAGAAAAATCCTCAAGTCCAAACTCAATGGCGGGAACACCATAAAAGCCATAAACACCTGGGCTATACCTGTTATCAGATACACTTTAGGAATAATAGCCTGGACCCAGGCAGAGCTAGAGACGCTAGATCGTAAGACCAGGAAAATCATGACTGTCAATCATGCTCTGCACCCCTGCAGTGATGTAGATAGGCTATACCTCCCTCGCAGCTCAGGTGGAAGAGGAATGCTGCAAGTCCATCAAACAATAGAGGAGGAGGAAAGAGGCCTTGAAGAATATATCAAGCACAGTGAAGAAGATGCACTTAAAATGGTCAAGAACGAGAAACTATTCCACACTAATGAAACAAAGCAGGCCTACAAGAAAGAACAAGTCAAGAACCGAGCAGAAAAATGGAAAAATAAGCCACTGCATGGTCAATATTTGCACAATATAAGTGGAAAATCAGACATCACCAAGACCTGGCAATGGCTTAAGAATGGTAACTTGAAGAACGAAACAGAGGGTTTAATACTGGCTGCACAAGAACAGGCACTAAGAACAAATGCAATAAGAGCCAAAGCAGAAAAATCCACAACAAACAGCAAGTGCCGCCGTTGTAAAGAAGCAGATGAAACAGTGGACTACCTAATCAGCTGTTGTAAAAAGATCCCACAGACTGACTACAAACAAAGGCATGACAAGGTAGCAGGGATGATACACTGGAACATCTGCAAAAAATACAAGCTACCTGTAGCCAAACATTGGTGGGACCATCAAATTGAAAAAGCTGAAGAAAATGAAGATGTAAAAATATTATGGGACTTCCGACTACAAGCAGACAAACATCTGCCACACAATACACCAGATATCACTGTAGTCGAGAAGAAAGAAAAACAAGTTAAAATAATTGACATAGCAATACCAGGGGATAGCAGAATAGAAGAAAAAGAAATAGAAAAAAATCACCAAATACAAAGATCTACAAATTGAAATGGAAAGGCTGTGGCAGAAAAAGACCCAAATAATCCCAGTGGTAATTGGCGCCCTGGGTGCAGTTCCAAAAGACCTTGAAGAGCACCTCAACACCATAGGGGCCACAGAAATCACCATCAGCCAATTACAAAAAAAAGCTTTACTGGGAACAGCCTATATTCTGCAACGATATCTATAACAACAGCAACAACATTGACCATAAAATTCAGCCATCCCAGGTCCTTGGGAAGGACTCGCTGTCTGCATAAAACAAACCAGTCAATAACACCTGTCTGACTGTGTAAACAAGAAATAATAATAATATCCTGAAAAGTAGTGTTGCCTTGTGCTTTCATCCTGAAGGCATCTTGAAGATAAATATATGACTAGCTAGTCACACGCCAGTGTATTTATAACAACCTTCCAACATGGGGTTTGGATATGCAGTTATATTTTTGTATTTTAACTAGCAAATAGTGGGTTTGCACTGATGTGGTTGGCCAAAAAGTTCCTAGAGTGATGCAAAGTCTTGCCTTCACTAGACCTTAGTTGTACCTTTTCCTTTTTTACTGCCTGATTTTGTCCGAAGCTAAAAGTGTTGTCCAGCAACAATTTGTCGTTGGCTGCTACCACCACCACAGTGGTTCTAAATGCTGCTTTACTGACATGCTAGATCATAACATTGAGCTATTTGATGCTGCATCCTCTGCAGACTAGAAAGGCCGATTCGCATTGCTGCTAAAGAGTGATTTGTTGCATGTATTCCAGTGTTTGCAGTAGCAAACACAGTGAAGTGTGAAGCTCAGGGGTGTGCCTGGCAATGCATCATGGAGCCACAGCCCATTGTTTGTTCTTGCTGCATGTCAATATCCACCCAAAAGTGTGGGGGAAATTATACATCACTACAAATACTGGTGTGCATGTGGCAAGTGTGTCTGCATATATAGTGTAAATCAGCCCTAGGATGATAAAATGTATATATTGCACACTGCAAAGACGTACGTGTGTGCATGCTGTTTTAAAGGCAGCATAAATTCTGCAGAAAACATATAGGGAGTGAGCAAGGGTCCATCTCCACATATGCCATGCAAGTGGGAGCCCTGGATGATCTAGATTCCTATTTGTTTTGGAATATGTGGGTAGAGCCTCTTGCTCAAGAAAGCCAAACACACAGTTGCCAGGCCAGCGGGGAGGGGTGGGTCATGGCCAGCAGGCATGTCAATGTTGTAGGGGAGGTTACAGTCCTTCCTTCCTTCCTTCCCATGTTCAGTACATGCATGGGGGACTTGAGAGAAGAGGGCTAATGTAGCATAACTTGGAAGCAATGTATTTATTTTATTAAACAATGTAAATATCACTTCAAGAAAATAACCTGGGCGAAAAGGCAAGTGGGCAGCTGCCCCAAGAACTTTACATTCTGAATTTTGACATGGTCAGTAGGTAGGAAAAGCAGGGTGATGAAGGATAAATGTCAACAAATGCAGTTACATGCACTTAGACTTCATTCCACTTGAGGATGTCGAGTGACAGTTACCAAAGGTTTCATAGAAAAGTTGAGTTTTGAGGAGGGATTTGAAGGAAGCGGGGCAGGGGAAGTCTGTAAAGGAATTCAAGGCATTAAGGGGCAACAAAAATAGTAAGTAAATTTGCAAGATCTATCTTTGTCTTACAGAAAACCAGCAGTCACATGCGGCTTGGAATTGTGAATAATCCGGTGTCAAAAATAACTGAAGATAACACTGTCATTGCAAGGGCAATCCTGGCAGCTTTTCTAACCCAGAAAAATGGTAGTTTGAGAAACTTTCTCATTCGAATTGTGAAGGAGGAGACAGCAAAGACTCTTGCTGCAGGAACTAAAATCAAGAAGCTGCTTGTTTCGGTTAGTAAAGACTATATATTTTTTCTATATTGAGACATAGATAGTTATAGATGGATATTGATATTTCTGGAGCCTCCATGCTATGAACAATATATGCTTGTCCATTTCACAAGGTGATTACTGACACTAGTAGTTTAATGCTCTTACATGTTTGACCATGTTCCTAATTTAAAAGTGGTGGGGTTTTTTCCTTATAAAGAGTGAATAATAACATTTTACAGGCAAGCACAGTTCTAAAGCAAAGTGATTAAATGTTCACTATAGATATCAGTAATGCTACCTTGGATCTACTCCTCACACTGCAGTTTTCATTTATATGTTGATGGTAAGTTGAAGAATCTCTATTTGTCTATGTGTGACTCAGGGCCAATTTTATACAAGGATCAGAATCAAGTGGTAAAGTTCCCCCCACCCCACCCCCTGAACTGTATCACTTCTGCATGAAAGTGGGGTAAGGGTTGTAAGGGAAAGAGCCCCTGGTGGCGCAGTGGTAAAACTGCCGCCCTGTAACCAGAAGGTTACAAGTTCGATCCTGACCAGGGGCTCAAGGTTGACTCAGCCTTCCATCCTTCCGAGGTCGGTAAAATGAGTACCCAGAATGTTGGGGGCAATATGCTAAATCATTGTAAACTGCTTAGAGAGCTCCGGCTATAGAGCGGTATATAAATGTAAGTGCTATTGCTATATTGCTATTGCTATTGCTATACTTGAATGCCCTTTCACTAAAACAAAAACTTGAGTGTATATACAAATAGCATTTTGGGTAGGTATCTAGACTGAATCATTCTCCCCGAGATGCTAGTTTTCTTTGTGAAGGGAGGTTGTTAGAGAGAAGTGGCAAGAGAAAGAAGTGTGAGTGACACACATCTCTTCTCCACTTCTGGGTCTCATCTTTAGTGGCAAGAAGCATATGCTGTGTACTAGGGGAATGCATGTCTTTCTCCTCCCCACATTCCTCACAACCAGGGATATGCATATTTCCCACACCCTCACACAGGCTTGGATGAAGCTTGGATGTAGCGGTGAGGAGAGAAGAGGAAGCACCAAGCACTATCTCCTCTCTCTTTGTGTATATCCCAGTAGGCCATTTGTTGTTCCTACTGTGCCAGGGTCCTGAGTACTGCATGTTCACACACAGACTCCTCTTAAATGGGATTTCCCCTTAAGAGGCCCACGCTGTGCTGTCACAACATGAAATCCAGGGGAAAACACTGAAATGTGCTTGCAAGGACCGCTAGATTTTGCATCTAGTTTGCTTATTAGTTTTTCTGATACCAGGATACCTTCTGTTCTAGGGCATGGATGATGATTCTTTTGAGAAGAAATACAACACGCTGGGGGTAGATATAATTAAAGTTCACCAGATGTTTTGTCAAGAGGTTCTTAAGCTGCTTCCTGGGCAAATGGCTGTTGTGAGCAATGGCAGGGTAAGTAGAAAAGCAGTCAGCTTCTCACCGTCTTGGTGAATTCAGTTTCGTCTGAACTGAAGAAGAGGCATGGAAATACAGGCCATATGCTCTGTGCTCCCTGGCTCCTTGGTGCCATGACCAATCCTTTGAATAGCACCTCTTCTAGGTCAGAAGCCAGATCCTCTTGCGTGAATTTCTCCAAGAGGAGGGACTTCCAATCCCTACCCTTCTTGACCAGCCCTAGGGGCAAAGAAGCAAAGCCCTTATGAAGTTGCATGAAAGCTCACCTCTTGTTCCTTTTCTCCTTAACTTGGAATCTCTACTCTGCTCTCCTTCCCTTCATCCCAACATGTCTTACTCAGGAATTTGAGAGGGGGGATGATGAATGGGCACTTCCCTCTGCTGGAAGTGTGTGTGTGTGTGTGTGTGTGTGTGTGTGTGTGTGTGTGTGTGTGTGTGTGTGTTGCCCTGGAGGGATAAACCGATGGGAGAACATGTGAATGGAAAAACGCACACACACACTATTTCCAGAGCACTGACACACTGGTTTTACTTAAATGAATTAAAGCGCTTTATTCTGGTATTAAATGTGTTATATAGAAAAATAAAGGAAAAATGGAACCTAGATGAATGTCCATAAAAGAAACATAGAAATAAACCATTGTTTTCCATACAAAATGATAAGCTTTTTTACAGCTATGCAGTTAATCAGATTCCTTCCCCTCCTCCAATGCTTAGATCACTTGGAAATTCTGCTTGTTTCCAACAATAGACAACATTAAATTACATTCACAGATAACTTTTGATATCTACCCATCTTCAAACTAAGGAGTCTCTAGATGTCTCCAGAAGCTAGAGGCAATCTATTAATACTAGCCGACCCCGCACAGAGCACCTGTGCACACTTTGGGGCCAGCAGTTACCTCTCCCCCCGCTTCTGCCCCACTCTCTGCTTCCGGACCCAGCCACCTCTCCTCCCCACTGCCACTTCTGCCCCCCTCCCAGGCCTTGCCTCCGCAGCCAGGCCGGGCCCGCCACCTCTGGCGTCTGTGGCTGGGCCGCTGCTGCGGCAACCAATCCTCCTGGGTACACCTCAGCCAATCAGGTGCATCCACTGCCCAGCCAATCAGCTGGGCTCTGGGACGCATATTCCAAGACACACCCAGGAGAATTAATATAGTAGATTACAAAAATGTTACAGAAATAATAAAAGTTTGCTTAAAAAGGAAAACGTTTTAAAAGAGAAGAAAAGGGAAGGCGAAAAGGAAACTTCTCAAAAGTGCTTCCCTTCATCCTGAATAACTATTAGTCTAAAAGGGGGCGGGGGACAAAAGCCAGAAGGCCCCCAAAAGGTGTAAAATGTTCCTTAACATACCAGGCCTCCAGCCTTTATACTTCAACCAAATTAATCCAACTTTTCAGGCCTCTCATTGGTTGAGTTTGTCTCTTGGCAACCCAACCATCTTCATATGAAATAATAAAATAGATTCTGTATAAATAATGGCAAATCAGGGCATTTTCAAATACTGCCCTTTGTTCTCA